>NC_079159.1:84265338-84580338 GCF_947563725.1 Argiope bruennichi | reverse complement strand
TGTGAATAGAAAGTAAAATCAAAAAGCATTGTGCTTTATACAAAACTTTAACTATAAAATCTAGACCGACATCAATTAATATAGAATTATTAAAATAGAATTTTCCTAAGTTTTTTTTTCTTATTATTTTTTTTTCAGATTGAACAGACGATAATAATACTAAAGAATATTCCATATATTTCAAAACAACGAAACAGAAAAAGCAATTGAACTTTCCATATCCAAGATATAAGAATAATATGGAACAAACTAAAATAAATAGTAATCAGCTGAAAAATGACCAAGAATTTCAATTTTCGATTTAAAATGAAATGTACACATGTATGGAAATTATTCAGAGATAAAACTTTTGAAGGGGAAACACAAATATAAGTATTAAATCTATGAATCTTTCTTTGCGGAAAAAGCCTTTATTAAAATTGTTTTGATTTTTAAAATAAATGATAACCAATGAAAATGTGAGGAAACGATGTTTGATATATACTATATTTAAAAATCCAAAATACCGTCCTGTCTTCGATGAAACGTTCGTCAGACATGACAGAAACCAGCTGCTCATCTCATAATATAGAGAGTAGTTTTTTGTTATTGTTGTTCATTTCGACACCAAACATTTGACTATAAATCAAAAGGCAGAAACCAGCTGCTCATCTCATAATACAGAGAATAGTTTTTTGTTTGTTTGTTGTTATTGTTGCTCATTTCGACACCAAACATACGACTATAAATCAAAAGGCATAATAAAGTTTTATGCGACGTATATATAATTAATAATGTTAATAAAAAAAGAAATATGATGATGTTTTTCGTTGCTCTCATTAGAAGGTTCAATACTTAGGACTTCAATCTACTAATACTTCAATTACTTAAATAAAATTAGATTATGCATTTTTACGAAATAACTAATAATTTTTAATAGTATTATAGCAAAATAGTCTTTGGGTTATTTTTTATAAATGACATTTTTAAAGTAATATATTTTGTTGAAAATATATTACTTTAAAAATTAGTTATAAATAAATAAAGAATTTAATGACTGACTTTCAATTATTTTTTAAAGTTTCAACTGAATTGTTCTTTCAAAAATTTGATCAAATTAGGTATTTTCTCCTATTATACGACTCTTAAAAGTTGAAAATAAATCTGTGATTTTCTCAGTTTTTTTTTTTTAATTTGTTTGCATTGTTCCTCTTTTAATTTGACAAACATTCATTTATTATTATTTATACTAATTTGTTCTTAGATTTAGGAAGCTGTAAACATTTGGAAAGCTTTATCCTTTATTCTTTCCTTATTTAAAAGATTTCTAATAAAAGAAGAAATCTTTCTTTTCCTTATTTAAAAAAGAAATTCATTATATAACGAAAAATCCCTGTTTTTTTCACTAACCCCATAAGTAAAAAGCACCAAAAAAGGCGCAAAGGTATTAATGGTCAATTAATTTACTTATACTTAAATCATAAAATTAAAATTTTAATTTAAACAATTATTCATTAGAACTATTAATTATATTTGGTGTCCCCTTTTCTTGCAAAAGATAATCGTCAAAAATTTGCCAGAAATTTTTCAGTTAAAAAAGATTTTTTTTTTTAATTTGAGGAACGGTGCTTTCTGAGAGATGTTTTTACCTATTACTAAATCTCTAATGCATTTTGTATTTTTTCTGTTAACTTTACTTTACATGATGAGACAAACAATCATGAGTTAAAAAATCTATGCTCTGTCTTTACAAAGTCAAATACATTTTCAGTAGGTCATATGAAATTTTTTTGGAATAATATATATTATTCACTTGACTGAATTACTTAAAACTTTTAAATACGATAATTCTTCTGTTCTATTTTCACTATGCATAAGAGACAAATTTTTAAAGGATTATTCAAATTTTTCGAAAGTTATTAAAACAATACGAAGATTTAGGTTGACATTGCTGGTAGAATCAAAATAACAATAATATTGCAATATATCACGTGATATTTCTTTTTGTCTGACCGCAACGGATAAATGCCTAACAAATATGATCATTTTATTTTAAACCTTAAATGGCAGACATATATATTTTATTTTATTTCTTATTTAAAAGCGATAGCTCTTTAATAATATTTTCTATCCCAATTACATCGTTTGTAATATATCAGCAAACGATTTAAAAATATTAATTAATTTAAACAATAACGGAATAAAATAAAAATAAATAACAATGCAAAATTTTAAAGTTAATAAAAATAAATAACATTGAAAAATTTTAAAGTGATCTAACTCAGCGGTAAAGAATCTGATTTATACCAGTCTTAGTCACTTCAATAACTCTAAATAACTGTTTCATACAGTTCAAACAGTAATTTCCTTTTTGAGAAATAGTGTACACTAGCCGTATTTGGCGACTTGTTGGTTCGCAAGATAAATGATTGCTAAAATTTCCAATCAAACGTTTATCGTGTTTTGCCTTTTTTTTTTAACAATTTCTCCAGCAATACATTTTTAAATTTCAAATTTTGATAAACATAAATCACATAGTTTTTAGTCGCTTTACAAATTCTTTAAAATGTGCTATCAATTCTAGCGACTTATCTGAAATTTGAATTTGAATTAGTAATGGAAATGATGAAACTTCAATCGATATAAAACTTTGTAATTGAAACCAATTTAAGATAAAGACGAAATTAAGATTTTTTCATTGATTATTTGCGAAATAATAAAATTGCAAGTGAATTATTCAAAACATACACTAAGCAGAAACATACGTATTGTGAAAACATGCGATGTATATTCATGTCTTAATCTATTCATTATCGATTGGTCGGGTTTCTTTATATAACTCATCAACAAAGGGATGCATGCAGAAATGCAGGAAGAAATATCTGTAACAACAGTTTCAATTTTTTTATGACAATGAAAAGTATCGTAAAATAATTTAAAAAAGTCTTTTTAAAATTTAATTAAAAAAACTGTTCAGCAAATAAATTTGTATCAATGAAAAGATAATATTTTGGAATTTAAAAATGGTGCAAAACCGATTCGTGTGCTTAATCCTTTCGACACATACGGTGGGAAACATCAAGATTTCGCTTACTTTTCAATTAATTAAAATATGAAAAGTCGCTTAGAGATGCACATTTTCAACTTCCGAAGCTTATAAAAGTGTAATTTGGAAACTAAGTCTAATAGTATGCCTTGTTAAATGAAAACATCTATACTTATAATAAAGCTCAATGTGTGTGTGTGTGTGTGTGTGTGTGTGTGTGTGTGTGTGTGTGTGTGTGTGTGTGTGTGTGTGTGTGTGTAGGCGCTCTACAGGCAAGGTCATTTGACATACAGCTATCAAATTTGGTACATGTATACCTTAGAGGTCGGGAATGTGCACCTGGGGTCCCTTTTTTTGAAATTTTAATTAGAATTTTAATTATTAATTAAAAACTAACTTTCCCGCCAAAAAAATCTTCCATTTTTCCCACCGCCAACTTTTGCGCCAAAATAATCTTCCATTTTCCCCACCTCCAAATGAGTAAGACTTTTTCTCCCAACAGTAATGAGGCTAGGGTTAATATTTTTCGGCGGATTATTTCAAACGATTCTGTTTATTTTCTTAATGTTTGATGCATTTAAAATTAAACATTGTTAATTAATCCATGTTTCAGATTCATTCTGAAGTACTTTTGAATTAAAATAACACAGAATAAAGGAAATTAAAAATGTCTAATCTGCATAGCGTTACCCCAACTGGCGTAGAAAAATTCACGTATTTGCGTTACCTAACTGGCGAAGAAACTTCACGCATGCGCATTGTTCTGATTGTTGTCATGACAACCACTATCAACGTATGATTTAAATTATTTTTAGGTTAGTTGCATGCTTTTGTAATTAAATTGTATTTATGTTAGTTATATATTTTTTTGTATATGCTTATAGTTTTAAGTCCATCGTTTTTTAAGTACTTTTTTTAAACCTGTTTTAGACCAATTATTTTAAATGATTCATTTTATTTTATTTTCTTAGTGTTTGATGCATTTAAAATTAAACATTGTTAATTAATCAATCTGTTCTTGATGAATCTGAGAAATTTTGTTGACAAATTCTTGAGATATTACATAAATTAAGAAAGATATTCTTTAGTGCCCATAAAGCTTAAACGCTCAGTGACTCTATTATCAGTAATCATATTATTAAAAAAAATGCTTTGTTTCAGTAAAAAATATTATTATATTAATTGCAGATTAATCATTTACACTTTAATTTAAAGCATAAATTCTACGAGGGGTAACAGAAAATTAGAGAGATACATATCACGTTATGACTGAAGGCCTTTATAATATTATGAATGAATTATATGACTATCAAAATTTGAAGTTTTAAAATATTTTCCTGAAGAATCTATTAAAGTTGGAATTGCATAAAATATTTAATTATTAAAATTTTAACGAACATTAAGATTGGCGAACCGGCTGGTCGCCAAAGGCGGCTAGTATTAAATAAAACGTAGCCAGACACGGACAAAGGCCACAATCCTTTTAAAATGTTTGAGTAAAAATAAGAAAAACTAAAACATGAACTTAAATAAAGAAAATAGGAATTTCAACACTAATTGAACAATATGCCATAATTTAATATGTATGCAACAAAGATTTTTATATCTCTTGGATCCCATTCTATAACCCATAACCTATTACTTCTTCAATAACTCACACAGTTTATCTCTTTAGCAAAATTCTTTCAAATAACTTATTGCCACTGAAAGAAGAAGGAAGTTGACTCAAATGAGTGGGAAACATTACTTGTTTATGTTTGAACTCGCTACGTAAGAGTAGTATTTCCTAATTAATATCATTCATTCTGTCAAATGAGGATTCTTTACGATAAACGTAATGTAATGTAGTAGTTATTGTTTTTCTTTAACTGTGGAATAATAAATCGTTTGCAAGACCTCATGCATTGCCACATATTTCAAAAGATAAAACGTTAAAAAAGATATTTGTTACTCTTATTAAAATGATTAAACGTTCAGTACCAGACGGGGTAGTTCCAGAGTTTCGATTCTTTGTGCCATATTTTGAGAAAATAGGGTTGGCCCCGGTTTAGAAGAGAAAATTCTTGATTTTCCGAATTTAATTTGAGAGAAAATGTTTTTAAAAAAGTACTGGAATATTATTTGATCAAAGAACATTTGAAGAAAACTACAGTTCCTTTAATTAATATAAATTTGAGAAAGGAATAATTACTTAGGCTCTTGTAAAGTCGTCTTATGAAAAAAACAAAAAGAAAAAAGCGGAAGTCACATGATCAAACGGTTGGTATTTGCGCACGTGCCAATTTCACATATCATGCAATCGAAGTGTAAGTAAACAAAAGCCAAGAAAAGCAACTGAAGTAGTCTCTCCTGAACTTTCTTGCCTACTCCCTATTAAAGGTGTTTTGAAAGTTTCCCCACCAACCTCACAGTAAAAGTCTAAAAGATTATAAGTACGCCAAATTTTAGATTTTGAATCCCGCACTCAAGCCAAAAGACTATGTATTTTGATGGTTCTTTTTCCGACCAATTGAAACCAAAATTTGACAGATAACTACAATTTTTTTCGCTAGATGAAATGCCAAATTTCATTTATCTAGGTCGTTACATTCGTCAGTTAATCATTACATTCACGCAATATACAGACAGACAGATGGTTCAACCCGTAGACGAATTTGATTCAAAATTTGATGCTGATCAATATATTATTTGCTTAAACTGTATATTAAATATCTTTATCCAGCTCTTTGCGTTTTGTAATTATTGTATTCTTTTGTATTTGGAGATATAACAGATAAATTTCCTGAGAATGGATTTCAATCAAAATTCGATGGAAATTTTAAAATTTGGTATGACACCACATGCAAAATTTTATTCTTTTAACTCAAAAAAAATTTTTTTTTGGCGATTTGGTGTTAGGGCTAAAATGCTGACCATATTGTATCAAATTAAAAACAGTATTCAGATAGAAGACATAATTCCAAAAATGTATTTTAGGGACGCAGGAGATCTGAAACATGGAAATTCGCCGAAATTCCAAGTTCAAAATTTTTAACGATTATAAAACTTTATTTTCTTATACAAAAAAGTAAAAAATAACACTGCTGTTTTCAAATACAAAAACACTGCAAGGTTTTGCATATGCTCCAATCAGCTTTGGTTTCATGAAAATAAGAAAGAAATGAAAGATGTAAGAAGATATATTTATTTTACGCTAAGCAATAAGTAGAAAAATTACACTTTCTCAAAACAAAATATTACGATTCTAAAAGAATATCAAAAAACCAACTATACAAAAGATTAGTTAAAAGAAAGACACGCTAAACGTAGAACTCCGTAAAAGCTTATCTTCGCACTCACTGCATATCACCAATTGCAGAAGTAAAAACATAGATAGTGACACGTGCTTTTTTTTAGCAATAAGCAGTAAAAATTGGGAAACAGCAGGTATGGAAGAGAACAGAGTAAAATTTTCTATAGAGTTTGGTTTATGAAACAACTACATATTTTATTTTTTGTTATTTCCATATATTCATCATAATAGCAAACAAAGCAATTTCAGAGAATATTTATTTTAATCACTGTGTACAAATTTGCCTCCTTGGCGAACCATAGCTTCACGTTACATTACATAATGAATTTCTGATACTCAGTTCACAATATTTCCTATGCATCAAAGAGATGCATTTTAATATGATAAAGCACATTTCTTTCTATCTCTGTTTCCATATCCTTGCTGCATTAAAATCATTTTTCCTGCGATATTGAATCACTCAACATTTACCTTGTTAACGTTAGCACTTACCATGCGTTTCATCGTAAAGGCTGACATCACTAAACACACCCTTTTGTTTATTCTTAGACGTGTGTCAAGAAGAAACATCTGCTTGCACGAGGCTACTTATACTTTGAAGAAGCTAACATTGAAGTGTGTTCTCCCAACTGCGTAAATCTTTCAAAAGAGCGCTAGTCAAAGGTGAAAAAATAAAATCCTGCAACTTTAGTTGATATTCAAGGTTTTCAAGCAATATTAATCCGCATCCAAAAGATAACGTTTCTACAATATAACGAAAGAAATCTTTGCTTCTAATTTATTGGAAGAAATATGTGCTTCAAATGATTACAAGTATACGATATATACGCTAATCGTATACTTGTAATCGTATACAATATATACCACATTAGGTCGAACAGTTTTTGAATTGTTATATTCAAAAACTTAAGTTGTTAAAAAAAAAACCCTCAAACTCTAATCTAAATAGTATTATCGCACAAAAAAAAATTGATTCAAATTAGAGAAATAGTCGTAGAGAAATCAAATTCGGTCACTGAGAAGCTATTTTTTTTTAATTTTTGGATGATGTTAAAACTATGATGGGAAAACTTTAAATCAATTATTCTATCCCCATTTCACCCCTTTTAAGAACCGTAGAATTTTTTTAATAGTGCAGTTAATCCTTCTAGGTGTTAAGGAACATGTGTGCCAAATTTTGTTCCGATTCCATTAACAGGTTAAATGTTTTTGACGAGCATACTCGTCATGGAAAAAGTGCAACATTTTGCGCTATTTATTCGTCAGGAGTAATAAATAGTACATATAGTTAAATTTTTCTGACACAACTTAGATACGTATTTTCCGAAGAGATCGAAACATTTAACTGGTTAAGATGTATAAAGATCAAACAAACAAATGGATATTCAATTTTATATTCATAAACTGCAGAAACATTCGATGGAAATCGAAGAAAATGTTTCAAGCAACATATTGTAATAAGTTTTCAAGGAACCAATATATTTTTATAAACAATCAAGTATTTAAAATTCAATGGAGGAAATTAAATGGATGTATAATTACATTCAGTTTCCGAAACAAACAACATGGATGCCGAAACAAAATAAGAGCTTGTGATAGGAAACAGAACTCCAATATTCTAACAATAGTAGATTGTTTTAAAAAGAATTCAAGCAAAAATGTAAAACGAATGTCTGACGAATAAAAAGCTCATTTTAAAACGAACACTGAACGCATGCACTGAAAAAATTACTATGTAATACAATAACTCATAAATGAAAACACTCTGTTTTCCGTTATAAATTAAATAACGAAATGATAAAGCTTTTCTTTAATATTTAAATGCACAATAATTTTATGCCCCGTTTCGGGTAAGCACATTTTTAAGCGAACAAATATTTTTCTACTATACAATTTCTAAAATTCTGTGGATAATAAATATATTATGAATTTGAAAAATTTCGGATAAAAAAATTCATTTCTACATTTCCACAAATAAATTGATTTTAATTATTTAAAACTGAGCGTTTCAACTAATTTTAAGCAGCAATACAATTTTTATCGCAACTCTTGCTTTATGTTCTTTGTTATTAGCAAACGATAAATGAAAACAGCAGCTGTCAGTACCACACGATAACACTAGGAGAAAAAAAAGAAGTTCGAACGAATTTTACGAGCAGAAAAAAGAAAAGAAAGAAAGAAAATTAGATTCTCCAGTAATGGACCAAAAGATATATTAGCGCTTAACGGACGTTTAATTAATCGAAGAACTTGAAGAAAGTAGGTTACGGAGATGATCTTTCCGGCGGGCATCACACAGGTGTTTCCCGCTGTGATGCGATAAGCGAAAACAGCAGGATTATCAAACAGGATGACATTTAACTTACTACTTCAGTTCGTTAAGTGCTAGTTAAAATACTTCCGGGTCATTTACTATCGAATATCAACACTCGTATATTATTGTATTATTTTCAGTTTTGGTACATTAGCTACAAAGTATCTATCCTCCAGCGAAATTTTATGAGAAATTTATATGCAAATTTTTAAGAATAAGTACCCTGGTTTGAGGATAATATATTTTATGTTTCACTTTTAGAAAGTATAATTACCATTTCAAATGAATAAAATTTATATAATTTGTTCATCACTGTTCAAAGCATTAAAATTTCTACAAATTGTGGCATCACTTAATTTTAAAGAAGTATAAATCATAATATTAAAAAAAAAAACAGGTCATATTATTATTATGCAAATAAACTGTTAATTTTGCTTAAGATCAGAGAAATTTAAGAAAAAAAAATATATAGATGTATTTGAATGAATTGAATCGAATCTCAAAATGTATATTAAGAAAATTTGAAGTCATCAGAAAACATATTTTGTCTTATATATGACAGTTAAGTTGTCTAATCAATCATATTATCAAAATCTGTTACAAAAATAGAAGTATGCCCAATAGGTTTGAATAGCAGAAAATAGACGCAATTTTATATATATTTTAAATAGGAGCACATTCTTTCACATAAACTTAAAATATTCTTGAAATACTTACATATTTTTTTTCGAATAAAATACTTTTATTCAGCAAAATAGAAAAAGAAGATTATATTATACTTCAAAAAATCTATGTCCATAACTGAATCTTATGTAGAATTTATTGGAAATTAGAATTTAATACATTAGTATTTTTATGAAAACGTTTTTTTTTATATTAATGCTTTTTTACCTTCCCTTTTCTGTTAATACGTAATTAAATAAAAATTTCTGAAAAAAAAGCAAAAAAAATCATTTTATATCGAAATTATTTATTTACTATTTCATAACTATTGCATAAACAATTATTAGCAGTGCATTTTTTAGATACAATTCAACTATTGCGCAATTCTTCTCATCATCATCATTCCACCCCCGCACTATATCAAACATTCGAAAACTTTTCCAAAACAGAGAGAGAAAAACGCTATAGAATCACACTCACCGTTTGGCTCAGCTGTCATCTTCAGGTTCAATTAAGCAGCCAAGAAAATCATTCATCGATCAATTGTAGAAAAGTTCCGCTCAGGGCAGAACAAAGCGACAGCAAAAGGAGGGGGATTTTCTTTTTAAAGAAAAACCGTTCCTTCAGTTCGGAAAAGGAGGCAAGAGAGAGAGAACCTCAAGCCCGTGTCACGTGACGACTGGTTTCCAAAACACGAACTGAGCTACTGATAAGAAAGTTGAACCAGGTCAGCTTTTGGCTCTCTTGAAGGAAGTTTGCTGGCGCTTGGCGACTGATCGCTTGTCGAAACTGCGCCAAATCAGTGATCGGGAGTACAATGAACAATTGTGCAATGTTTATGTGGTAAGTGGATCGGGCGTGTTTACTTATTTATGTGTATATGTTGCCTTTTATCTGAATGGATAAATATTGATTGATAGTTTTAGAAATAGAATCGATGCGTAAGAAATTTGTATCAATAAAATATCAGAGAAAATAGGAATGAAGTATGCTTTGTTTTGGAACACAATGCAATCTTTTATCGTTGTGTTTATTCTTTAATTTTCTAATATTTGGTGTTCATTATCTAAATGAGTACTGCTCTTTATTCTTTGCGATAGAAAAAATTATGAAACTGATAACCATTATTTAGATAATATACATATTGTAAAATCCTGTACATAATATCTTAAATAATCTGTGGGATAAGCATTACCTGAATATCATTGCGTCATTTACTTTATATTTTTTCTGTTATTTCAATCATTTTGAAGCAGAAACTAAAAAAAAAAAAAAAAAAAAAAAAAAATGCACACAATGTTTTTGTTTCTGGTGTAGTACTTAGCGACATACATATCTAAAAGGCGTCCCAAAATTAATTCAAGATTTGAATTTGCCACCATTCGGGAAGCAAAGAGTTGGCAACTATTAAAAAAATCATTTGATAGCCGATAGTTTAGGTTAGTAAATATGGAATGTTATACGATAGAGCAACATGTTTTCATTGTTGAACAGTATGCAAAAAATAATGAAAGTCTGGCGGCCGCAGTTCGAAAATTTGGGAACTGGCCCCCAAGATCGTGGGATTTAACATCATTCGATTTATTTTTATGGAGTTATTTGAAGTCAAATGTCTATGCCAACAAGTTCACAAGCACAAATGCATTGAAGTAGGAAATTCAACTCTGCATCAATGAAATTCAGCCACGTTTGGTTATGGAAAATTACGACAAAAGAGTGCGTTATGCCAGCAAAGCTGTGGATGCGCTCTGTGTTATTCCATACATAATTCTATCCTGTGCACTTCACGATTCAATAAAAATATAACAATTTAAAAGAAAAAGAAACCCTGTTTTTAATTTAATTCAAACCTTGCGTTAACACGTTTTTCTATCGTGTTACGTTCCATTTTTACTATCAACTGTGGGTTTTTTTAATAGGGTTGTCAACACTTTACTGTACGAATGGTGGCCAATTCTTGCGTTAACTTTGGGACATCCTTTATATATAACTAAAAATAATCTATGAACTATAATATTTAATGCATTATTTTTTTAAATAACAAACGGGACATTTGGATTAAAGACAATCTTATTAAAAAGCAAGTGTGCTGAATTCATATGTTAACTTGTGCTAAACAAATTTGGTCCAATTTTGCAAGGATTTAAACAAAAAAAAGTCTTGTATTCTTATTGCAAATTTGGTCTGCTTTTGAAAAATGTCGTATAAAAATCAATGATAAAATCCTGTTGATCTTGTTAGAAGTTGAAGTATATTTTCTGTTATCGTCATTCTATGTTTGATAAGAAATTTTGTTTACAGTAATCATTTTCAAAACTAGTGAAATGGGATTTAAATCTAATTTCATGAGAATGTTCTTTCTTAAAGAACATTGCTTGTGTCAATCTAACAAGCAGAGAAGATTATCCGTAGCACGCAGAACATAAAAAGATTATAAAAATGAAAGAAATTCGATTCCACAAAAGGAAAATACATGTACAGTATGCATTGTTATCAGAGATTTAAAGGACAAAAATATCTAATATGTTTAAAAAATGCCTCAAAAGAGCAAACAAAAGAGATTTGATAAAATAATAAAAATCTCGTTTTAGAACTTTCGAGTAGTGCTTTTAGAAATAATGAACAAGTAAAATATTACATAATAAATTTTTATGTAGATATTTGGTTAAATTTGATTTTATGCAGATTTAAAATTAGATTGATTTTGTATATTTTTAATCGAAACAAAATGCACAATCAGCATCAATAAGCATTTTATGATTTTAAGCAATGCAAATTACATAGGTTCCTTTTTCCAGAACTCGTTCAATTTAATTTCATATTTCAACACATTTTCAACATAATCAACATATTAATGATACTATTTAATTTGATTTTTTTGTACTAGTAAATTACCAAATATATATATGTTTTTGCTTATTTACTACCCGCCTTTTACCACCAATTGGTTCGTCGAGATAAATAGTTGCTAAAAGTTTCAATTAAATATTTTTTGTAAGTTGGTTTTTATCTTTTCATCAAAATAATTTTAAATTTCAAATTTTTATAGAGAAAAGTTTTTTTATAATTCTATTCACTGCGGTATGCATTCTTCTAATTTTCTGTCTGTATATTTATACATCTAGTTATACCACAAGAATGGCTTAACAATTTTTTCATCATTGCCTGTTCTGAAATTAAACCTTAATCATAAGTAGACAAAAAATTTTGAAATTTTATACAAATATTGAAAATTATTCAGCGTAGAAAAAACAAGTCTTCTTATCTTGAAATATATACCGATTCATCATATCTTGAAAATATGATCCTAAATTGATAATCAAGAAATCATTAATCAGTCAAGATATAATCATCGATTATAAAAAAACAGAAGCAAAAATTAAAACGTCTTCAGTTTTACTTCAAAAATGAAAAATATTGAGGTAAAATATGCTTAAAATATTTTTTAATTAATTGAAAATAGAAAAATTGCACATGGCAAAAATTTAATATTATTCAACACATATTTGAATTTTAAGATAACGTGAAAGTCATTTTTATGCTATAATATTTTCGACAGTTTGGGAGAATAAAATTCAAAATTTAGATTAATTTTTAATTAAATAATATCCTGAATAAAATTAGAAGTGTACTAACACTGATAGTTCCAGATCAAGCAATGCACTAACACTGATAGTTCCAGATCAAGCAATGCACTAACACTGATAGTTCTAGATCAAGCAATGTACTAATACCGATAGTTCTAGATCAAGCAATGTACTAATACTGATAGTTCTAGATCAAGCTTTCTTCAGAGAGCTATCGCACAATAACAGACACAAGTACATTTTAGGACTAGTACAGATAATATTTTTTTTGAAATTGCATATAATATAAAATTAATCATCAAAATAAAAAATTGAAAATTTAATCTCTTAATTAATTATTTCCCTTATTTGAAATAAAAGAACTTATTTATTACGATATTTTATTTTGAAACAATAAACTCCAAACAAAAATAATAATAATTTTATAGGATTTGACAATGAATATAATTTATTTAAATTGATAATCTAATATATTATAAAAAAGCCATTAATAATATCTTTACCAAGGATATTAATAATTTAATTAACAGATTTAGTCCGAATATTTTATAATTAATTCAATTTGTATTTTTGATAAAAAAATATTGATTTTGTAATTAGTTTAATAACATTTTTATTGATCTGTCTGCGACTGTCTTCAGTCTAGCGACGTTAAGCAGTTGCCTATTCTACCTAGCATGAAATTTACCTTTGCAGATAATGAAAAATTTTATATTTCAATTTGAACACTCTAATCTCCCTTTTTTTTAAATTATTTTTTCTTTTGTACGCGGATTCGTATAACACGGTACAATTGAAAACAATTGCGTCGTGTTACCTATATCTTAAAAATAAATAGCTTTTTGAAAATTATTATTATAGCAATGCAGAGTATCCCGGGGGGACCTCAAAATGGAGGATGAGAAGTTACCAGCCTGATGGTTGGTTCTCTCCACCCTGGTGGGTACAGAAAAAGGTGGGGGTCTGGCCCCTCGATGAGGGTACTTATTTCCCGTATGAAAGGTTGTACCGTGGTCGGTGACGACTCTTAGGACTCAACCACAGTTCCCGCAAGAGTTGCTGTCATGGCATTCCGATCATTGAATTCGTGTGTCTTCCAGAGGGTCGGAGTAGCCAGTTTAAGATTTAAGATTATAGCAATGCAGAGGACAGAACTAGTTGGGCAGACAAAAAAAAGTTGAAAATAACTATTCAAAATTTTTCAAATTATTATATGTTCAAAGAAATATTTTCTTCCACCAAGGATACAAATTGATATGTTTAATCTCGCAAGAATTTTAAAACATATGACTAATTTTTGCTTGACATTTGTGGTATTTCTTCATTTGAAACTAAATCATAAAGGGAAAAGACTTTTTTCCTCCTTATCAATCAAAATATATCTGCATATTTTAGTTCTGGTCTTTCAATTCAGTAGCTAATTAATGCAGTTAGGAATAAGTTAATACTTTTAGAAAGATTATATTGAAAGCTGGCGTATCTATCTGTGAACTGCAACATGCAAATTGATATGGTATGAATGATGAAATGATGGTTCAAAGCACTCTACAGAGAAGACTTTGGGCATTGAACAACCACACTGGCATGCAGTTTCTACTGAGGTATACTCACAAAAAAAGTGTTTCAAAATTTTAATTAAGTTTATAATGAATATGAATTGTTTTTAATGTTATTCGTCCATAATTTCAGCAAAACATTTAACATTAAGCGTATTGTTGCAAAAAATAATAATATTTAAATCATAATTAATTAGAAAAATTATTTTAACTTGATTATGCTAATAAGTGACTAATTATTTGTAAATTGCACGATGCGAAATTCGTAAAGTAACTTGCAGTATAAAAAATTGTTTACACTGTTCTACCTTTACCATTAAATGCAAACCGTTGAACAAAAAAGCAAACAAAATTGTCATGTAATTACTTCTTGGATATTAGGTATCCGAAAGTGTGTGTTTTCATAATATTAATTATAATTTAAAGAAATA
The DNA here is from genome assembly GCF_947563725.1 of Argiope bruennichi. NCBI lineage: Eukaryota > Metazoa > Arthropoda > Arachnida > Araneae > Araneidae > Argiope > Argiope bruennichi. Next base: position 84,565,470 of record NC_079159.1, on the reverse strand, counting down.
TTTATTAAATTTTGAGCGTTTTTTTCCTACCAATTTCTTAACACATGAACGCAAATATAAATAAAATAAAACCTATCTTAAAACCATAACTTATTAGAAAATACATTTTAGAAGTTCAGAAGCAGAATCTTAATTTCCAAGAGTTCGTTTTGAGCCTCATTTATGCAGTTTCTTTAAATAAATATAAATCTTACAGAAAAAAAAAATCGTTTTTTAAAAATCAAAACATGATGTATTTGCACAATTTAGTTCTCTTTTAGTTGAATGTAAATAGGAATAACTTATTACAAAAATTATTTAAATACGATGATATACTGTCGCTTTAATACTTTTTTATTAAATTGCTTCATGCGACATGCGTGATAGGGCATGATGAAAAAAATAATTCATTATGCAGTGCAGTGATAGAAACTGCTTCTTAAATAGTGAATACTCACAATAAAAGCATTTTCAAAACTTTAACTACGTTTTTAAATAAGAGTTAATTGAAATTTAACGTTTCCCTCAATAGTTCAAGCCCCCCCCCGGGGGGAGCACCTCGGAATGAGGATGAGATGCTTCCGGCATGGTGGTTGGATCTCGCCCCCCTGGAGGGTACACTAATAGGTGGGGGATCTGACTCCTCCCATCGATGACGGGACGTACTTCCTTCGGGGAGGGTTGTACCGTGGCCGGTGACGGGCCTTAGGACTCAACCAATGGTGGTGTTGCGGCGGTCCGGTCATTCAGTTTTTAGGGTTTAAATCCGTGTGCTTTCGTGGCGGGTCGGAGAGTTAGATGGCTGACTTCCCTCTGTAGTTCGTGGCCAATTCTGCTAAGAACATTTTAAACACACGTTAAATTTTAATCAAGAGTGTTCTTCCCTAAAATTACATATTCTCAAATAAGACATTGTCCTTCTTTATAAGCATAAAATTGTTAACTTTGGATAAGAGCATGAATAACTTACATGGTGTTGGTAAATGATAGTTACAAATATAGATCTTTAGCGTGAACCTAACACTTTTACTAAATCTTTCATGCTAGAATATGCATTTTGAAAACTATAGAAAACTTAGAGTTGAAGATAACATGCAGCAACATCCTTTTGACAGATTTGATTCAAAATTTGATACCAAACTAAATTTTAGATATTAAACTGTGTACCAAATTTTATTTACCTAGTTCTTTCCGTTTCCAGTCAATACAAGAGCAGCAGACAGTCAATCCTTTGAGAGTTTGGTTCAACATCTTATTTATGTTTCAGATGTTAAATGTACTGATGTGTGCCAAATTTTACCTATATTGTTCTTTATTGTAAATATCGAATAAAATTGTAATCAAACAGCCAGCCAGATATACTTCATGTGAATTGTTTTCATTCCAAATTTAATATAAATCTACAAATTTGGTTATAATTCCAATTTCAACCGTCTAGATTAAAGTGTTTTTGATTTCACAGAGAGACAGACATTATACCAAAAATGAAATTTTAGTTTTAGACAGGTCTGAAAAATATAGATTCATCAAAATTTCGAATTCAAATATTGTTTACGATTATAAAATTTTCTCTGATTTATACCTATGCGTGTTCTAACGATGTAAAACTGATTTTTTTATATGCATACTATAATTGCCGCATACTTAAAACTAAATTGCAAAAAATAAATAAAACGCAAATAAATCATAAAATATTGCTATGATAAGATATTTTGGTCTATAAATTTAAATAATTTCAGACTTTAATTTTTTAAAAAGACTTTTGGCTAAGAGACGTTGTACTTAATATTCAAAGTTTTGTCCATTTAGTTGTATCTAATGAAAATACAATGGCATTTACTTGGACAAATAGACGCGATTATGCCATCAAGAATTAGAGTTTTACTATTGGAAATGACGCTGAAGCAAATATAATTCGCCTTGCAAAATTGCGCCAATATCACTTAAAACAGATTACTTTTAATGTAATAGTAAGTTTGAGGAAATAATGCATTAGGATACATTCAGCAATACTTTGTGAAAAGAGCTCTATTTCGAAATCACGGGCTAAGATGACGAAACGATGCTCCAAAGGCGGTGAAATCGGAGTTTTATAAATCCATTTGACGTGAATAAAATTCAAAATAGGGATCGATTACCTTTGCTTTGAAAACATAAAAGCTTGGCTCATCATATGCATCGTGGGAGGAGAAATAAAAATAAATAAAACAACGCACATTACCGAAGCATTATTTTCCACTCATCTACATTTCATTACTGATGACATTAAAAGACAAATCTATTACCTTACAAGAGTCAGAGAAACGCCCGTTCGTTCTGTAGAGCATTAAATATATTCGGCATAAATATACTATGATTTGAAAAGTAAATAAGTATCTCATTAAAATTAATTTAACTTTATATTATATATATATATATATTTGATTCCGAAATATTTTTAGTTTCGTTTCCGAAATAATTTAGATTGTTTCCGAAATAGGTTTTAATTTCATATTGCTTGTAATTTTTATTACTATAGATGTCATAATATTTTAAAATCTAATTTTAATTCTAATTAATTTACAAAGTTTCATCTTAATTTTGTCCATATTAAATTCATTCTTAAATGTTCTCTTATTTTCCGATTCAATTCCACCTTTTTTATTTAATTAATGCAACAAAAGCTCTGTAAAATTACTGACATCAAGTTCCTGCACTCTGAGTAAAGGGATAAAAATATGTGGAGCTAACACATTCTTTGAAAAGATGTCTATAATTTTCTTATCTAAATCTACACGTGTAAAGAAATCCCTATCATATATATAGAAGAATTTCATATATATAAGACCGGGGATAAATATTTCTGCCCTTTTTCTCTCTTTTACTCTCTTCTGCTCTTGCATCTCTGGTGAATGGACTCTAGTTCGTCCGTGCCCTTTGTACATAAAACATGCCTCCCGGGATGGGATAAAAGCAAAGTTTAACATAATGTCTTTTCTCACTTCGGCCACGAAACTGCTTCCAAAAATTATGTATTTACATATATTATATATATATATATATATATATATATATATATATATATATATATATATATATATATATATATATATATATATATAATCGTCAACTAATCAAATCAAATTTTTTTATAAAATATTATTTTTGATAAATCGAATTATGGACGATTCAGCTCTTCCTTTAATTTAAAGCATAGATGCCTATTTTTGATGTACTTTTGATTATGTTAAATAATGAACAAATTATACTTTTAAAGTAACTGAGGAAGTTCTAAGGAATGAAATTCATTGTAGAAAAAGTAATTAAAGGGACTTTCGCCTGTATTCGCCATATATGTACATTATATGGAGTGACTAGCAAATACTTTTTTTCACCCTGTTAACTCTTGGTCGCTGATAGCTACATCATAAAAGGAAGGCCATTAACCCATTCGCACGGCATTCATTTCTGTATATATTAGGGGTAAGATGTTTAAGACATTTTATGATGATGTCCTCGCAAAGTATTAAAAAAAAAACCTGAAACCTGATTAGAGGAATATGCATAGAAAGAGAGAATAAAAAAATGAGGTTATTTAAGAAAAAAAATTGAAAAATATAAATTAATCCATTGTCTGATTTGGATACATTTCGGTAGGAATCCAATTCCAATCATTAGAATTCTTTTGACCAATTAATGTATCAGTTACATTTCTTATATCATCATCAGAGTCTTCGTACGATAAACGTCAGACACGTTTTCTATTACGTTTTTTCAAAAAACTACATACATCACTGCCACTATCACTATTATCTACGAAATTAATGCCACGCTTAATCATATTTAGCCATGCTTCATCATTACATAATAACAATGCTTCATCATTATCTTTCTATATAAATACTTTAATTATATAGAAAGATAACATAAAATCAATTACTACATACGCAGCATGAATTAGAATTCTTTTCACCAATTAATGTATCAGTTACATTTCTTATATCATCATCACAGTCTTCGTACGATAAACGTCTGACACGTTTTCTATTACGTTTTTGCAAAAAACTACATACATCACTGCCACTATCACTATTATCTACTAAATTAATGCCACGCGTAATCATATTTAGCCATGCTTCATCATTACATAATAACCATGCTTCATCATTATCTTTCTGTATAAATACTTTAATTATATAGAAAGATAACATAAAATCAATTACTACATACGCAGCATGAATTAGAATTCTTTTCACCAATTAATGTATCAGTTACATTTCTTATATCATCATCGGAGTCTTCGTACGATAAACGTCTGACACGTTTTCTATTACGTTTTTGCAAAAAACTACATACATCACTGCCACTATCACTATTATCTACTAAATTAATGCCACGCGTAATCATATTTAGCCATGCTTCATCATTACATAATAACAATGCTTCATCATTATCTTTCTATATAAATACTTTAATTATATAGAAAGATAACATAAAATCAATTACTACATACGCAGCATGAATTAGAATTCTTTTCACCAATTAATGTATCAGTTACATTTCTTATATCATCATCACAGTCTTCGTACGATAAACGTCTGACACGTTTTCTATTACGTTTTTGCAAAAAACTACATACATCACTGCCACTATCACTATTATCTACGAAATTAATGCCACGCTTAATCATATTTAGCCATGCTTCATCATTACATAATAACCATGCTTCATCATTATCTTTCTGTATAAATACTTTAATTATATAGAAAGATAACATAAAATCAATTACTACATACGCAGCATGAATTAGAATTCTTTTCACCAATTAATGTATCAGTTACATTTCTTATATCATCATCACAGTCTTCGTACGATAAACGTCTGACACGTTTTCTATTACGTTTTTGCAAAAAACTACATACATCACTGCCACTATCACTATTATCTACTAAATTAATGCCACGCGTAATCATATTTAGCCATGCTTCATCATTACATAATAACAATGATTCATCATTATCTTTCTGTATAAATACTTTAATTATATAGAAAGATAACATAAAATCAATTACTACATACGCAGCATGAATTAGAATTCTTTTCACCAATTAATGTATCAGTTACATTTCTTATATCATCATCACAGTCTTCGTACGATAAACGTCTGACACGTTTTCTATTACGTTTTTGCAAAAAACTACATACATCACTGCCACTATCACTATTATCTACGAAATTAATGCCACGCTTAATCATATTTAGCCATGCTTCATCATTACATAATAACAATGCTTCATCATTATCTTTCTATATAAATACTTTAATTATAAAGAAAGATAACATAAAATCAATTACTACATACGCAGCATGAATTAGAATTCTTTTCACCAATTAATGTATCAGTTACATTTCCTATATCATCATCGGAGTCTTCGTACGATAAACGTCTGACACGTTTTCTATTACGTTTTTGCAAAAAACTACATACATCACTGCCACTATCACTATTATCTACTAAATTAATGCCACGCGTAATCATATTTAGCCATGCTTCATCATTACATAATAACAATGCTTCATCATTATCTTTCTGTATAAATACTTTAATTATATAGAAAGATAACATAAAATCAATTACTACATACGCAGCATGAATTAGAATTCTTTTCACCAATTAATGTATCAGTTACATTTCTTATATCATCATCGGAGTCTTCGTACGATAAACGTCTGACACGTTTTCTATTACGTTTTTGCAAAAAACTACATACATCACTGCCACTATCACTATTATCTACTAAATTAATGCCACGCGTAATCATATTTAGCCATGCTTCATCATTACATAATAACAATGCTTCATCATTATCTTTCTGTATAAATACTTTAATTATATAGAAAGATAACATAAAATCAATTACTACATACGCAGCATGAATTAGAATTCTTTTCACCAATTAATGTATCAGTTACATTTCTTATATCATCATCACAGTCTTCGTACGATAAACGTCTGACACGTTTTCTATTACGTTTTTGCAAAAAACTACATACATCACTGCCACTATCACTATTATCTACTAAATTAATGCCACGCGTAATCATATTTAGCCATGCTTCATCATTACATAATAACAATGCTTCATCATTATCTTTCTGTATAAATACTTTAATTATATAGAAAGATAACATAAAATCAATTACTACATACGCAGCATGAATTAGAATTCTTTTCACCAATTAATGTATCAGTTACATTTCTTATATCATCATCGGAGTCTTCGTACGATAAACGTCTGACACGTTTTCTATTACGTTTTTGCAAAAAACTACATACATCACTGCCACTATCACTATTATCTACTAAATTAATGCCACGCGTAATCATATTTAGCCATGCTTCATCATTACATAATAACAATGATTCATCATTATCTTTCTGTATAAATACTTTAATTATATAGAAAGATAACATAAAATCAATTACTACATACGCAGCATGAAAGACACTTGCTAAGTTGTATGTAAAGTTTCGAGACACATGCATGAGTCTGACTCGTTACTACAAATTTCGGCTTTAATAATGCATCACGGTTGTAGCTCGTTACGCTGCGCGAATGGGTTAATAATAACATGAATATGAGCAATTCCATGAAGTCACGCCAGAAGAACTTTAGCCTAAATCTTGAGAATTACTCTTTTGATTTCTAAAATAATTATCAATATCATGGGATAGCGAAATCCTTGGCAAGTGTTTTTGGCGATTCATCCCTGGAATGCGGTCAACAGTATCCAAAAATTGAATTTCGGTTTCAGACGCGTTTTTCCTAACCGTTTGAAAGAAAAATTCGACACAAAATTACACTTGCAATCTCAAAATCATGTAGCAAATTCGTTATATTTAAATCGCTTCATTTGTGAGTTATTGCGTTTACATGCTTCTGAATGTACAGACTGACAGACGATGAAACTCTTTTTGAATTTCGCTCAACATTTTGTAAGCGTCTATACTACAAATGCTAAATCTGTGTACCAAATTTTATCTATCTAGCTCTCTTCGTTTTGTAGTTATAGTGCTAATTTATATTTGAAGAGCGGAACAGACAGACTTCTTCTGAGCGGATTTTGCTCAAACTTTGATGGAAATCTACAAATTCGGTTTTAGGCATGTATACCAAATTTCATCTATCCAGCGCAAAATAATTTTGAATGATCTTTGTCACAGTCAAAGAGACAGACAGGCATTTTCGAATTCAGAGAGGACTAAATTTTTGATGATTACTATACTTTCTCTATATTTCGTATAAGATAAAATAATTGGGAGGATTTAATAATTAGGAGGATTGTGAGATCATAATTGCATAACTAATGTAATTGTGCATTATATGGAATATTTAGAGCATTTGTAACTACTATTAGCAATCTTCAGTCCGCGGGTTGAAATCAAATCATTTTCTGTTACATCCAGCGATTTCTTTCATATAAATCTCCACATTTCGCGTTTTAATACAACTCATTTGCAAACGCTGCATTTAAACAGTGATTTTTTTAAAAAATAATTTGTCAAAGAGTCAACATCTTTTACTACATTTACATTTGAGCGAACATTTAGACATAAAAGATCCATTATAAAACATTATCTAAATTTTTACATTTCTCTACATATGAATTTCTTGAACGAAGTAAATAAAATGGCTAAGCAGGGTAGGTTGCAAGTAATTCTCAAGGGAAAAAAAGTTATCTTAAGGAAGGTAATTTAGATTCAATGTTTATCTTTAAATTAGCCAAATAGAAGGAATAGCTCTCATTTTATATTACAAGAAAACCTGCTGAAATCATGGAATTGAAAGGCACGCATTTTTAGAATATCCTGTATAAAAGACGATGAATATAACATTTTAAATTTCAGGACGCCCTTTTTAAAAATGCATGCGTCTCAGATAAATTTTTTTAGATATTTCAAGATATAAAAGTAACTATGTTTATTAAACTTCTTCATATAACGAAAAGCTTACAGTCTAGCATTTCAAAGGTCTAGAAATATTTTTTATTTAGAATTTAAGAATTTTATATCTTTTCAATGTGTTTTATTCATCAAATATGTGAAAATATTTTCAAAGACATTAAAACCAATTTCTATTAGGAAAACCAACAATAAATTAAAAAGGACATGATTTCTGAAATGATAATTAAGATGGGAAAATTGTGCTGATATAAATTTATACTTAAAAAAAATATTTTTCTAGGTGTAGTTTTTTTATGTTAATATTTATTTTCAACTGATTAAATTTCTCTGAAGTCATATTCTTTTGATATTGACGTAAAAATATTAAAAATTTCACATAAGAATTAAAATTAAAAAAAAATAAACATTTATTTTATTTGAGAAATGCAACAAATAATAAACTTCAAAAGGAGGTTAATAATTAACTTTCAAAAACGAATCCTCATCAATTTTAAGCTTGTATTCTCATCGAATAAGTATCATTTCCTTTACGTGTTTTGCTACTCCTAAAGTTAAAATAAAAATATCTTATAGTAGTTATTATAAATAATTATATATATATCTTTCTTTGTACAGTAATTAAAAAGTAATTTAAATCTCCAGGTTTAATTTTAAGCATTTCAAAGCAATTCTTTGATATTTGTTAATTTATTAAACCATGTCTTTTTTAATTTTCATTATTTTTAAATTACTTTTATAGGTTATATAAGATTACAAAAGTTCTTTTCCTTTGAGGAAAGAAAGGAGTCTTAAGGTGTACGTACACACTTGAAGATTTTTTTTAAAATTTTAACTTTAAAAGTCCAGTTTTTTCATGGTAGGTCATTAATATATGTTTAAACTCATTTCAGTGAGAAAAAACCATATTACACTAATTATTAATTAATTAATTAATATTTACTGAGCTAATTAGTCTATTTTTTGAAACATAATATCTTAAATTCTAATTTGCACAGACACATAATTCTAATTAGAAATAATGCCTAATATTAATCTTCATGTTGTTTGCCTCAATCAAGTTATAAAAATGTATAGTTTTTTTTAAACAATTTTTTCATCAACGATGAATAGAAAAAACGAGATTTTTTCTATCATTTTAACTTTCAAATATATTTATAGAAATAAATTTTTTATAGCTAACTTTGATTGAGGCACAAAACATCCGCTATTTCTTACAGATTATTTTGATATATAAATAACTGTATTTGGTTCCTTTCTTGTTGAGTTATGATTGTTTGAATGAAGCAACATAATGGAAAAATAACATTCTTCATAAAATGAGTTTTAAAAACACCGTAACTAGAGTTTTTAATGAAAGCTCCCCAAGAAAAATAATTATAACTCGAGAAATATTTCGAATATTGATAACATCTTGGTATCGTTTGAAAGCTAAAGGATTAGACAACATTATTAAGCAATAAAGAAAATATTCGATATTTTGAACGATTTTCGAAGTTTCAAGTGTGTACATACACCTTACAGTGAACAGGAAATACTTTCTGTGGCGATTTTCTTTTCTATCAGGTACACAAGTACCAAAAAGAAGAGGTAGGTACTTCGAATCATGGTATAAAGAATGACTGACTGTTGTCCGCCGCCGAAATGTGGTTGGAATAAAAAAAAATTGTATTGGTAGTTTGGGAGGTTTAGAGACAAAAAGTAGGGAGAAGTTTAGTAGCCAGCAAGAAAGCCGGGACTCAGACAATATGAGGGACGAGAAAAAGAAACAGCTTATACTTTATTAAAAGCCTTATGTTGTTTTGTTTATTGTATTACGCCTCTTCCTTTCCATCTATATTTTTATACACCTAATTATATCACTGTAAAAGGTATACGTTAGAACTTTTTTCACTGTTTCTTAATTCTGAAGTTAAATATTCAATGAAAGCACAGTAAAATTTCAAAAAAAAGTGTCAAAAGCATACTTTATACTAAATCCGACTCAATATGAAGAAATAAGCCGAATATTCATGTCTTGATCATCAATGAAAAAAAAAAGCCACGAGGAAATCAAGAAAGCGATTTGAGTTTCATTTCTTCAATGAATGACTTCGTTGTAAAATATACCTAAAATATTTCTTTAAAATTGATTAAAAATAAAAAAAAAATATTTGGTAGATAATTATTATTTTAAACAATCATCTGATAAATTTTAAATTATGTAAAAATCAAGTTTTGAAGCTAATGTATGAAAACGCCAAAATTTCACTTAACTTTTAATTAAATAAGTTTATAACTAAAAATGAAAAAACTTCATCAGAGGTACACATTCTCACCAAATTGTACAAATATCAGATTTTATAGCTCTAGAAGAAACGGTCTGGCCTGTAGAGTGCCAGCATCCCCTTTCCCCATAAATATATACATTCCCCCCCCCTTTATTATGAGTAAGTATATAATGTTTACGAAATATTGAATTTTACGACCCTCCCCCTTTCTGAAGCAGCCGTAGCTTTTAATTCTTTTCGTCTTATTGCATAAAATTTAAGAAAATGCTTTATAAAAAATTATCTTTTTATTTTTAATGCTAAAAGAAAAAGTGGGCAAAAAAAAAGCCCATAATGTTGCTTCTAGATTAAGATAAATAATAATAATAATAATAAAAAGAATAAACACACGCGCAGCTTCTAGAAATCTCCTATTTCTACACAATCTTGCCAACGAATGTTGTTTTTTTTTATTTTCATTAATCTGATTATCTTCATAATTTCCAGTTATTAAACCTTAATACACGTGTGTTTAATCTTTGTTGAAATCATAAGTTTTTTTTTCTTCTTCTTATAAGTTCCATTATTTTCAATCCGATTTACTTAAAAAATTTTTGAACTTAAAAAATAATAACATATTTTAGCTGCAAAGAATTAGATTATACTTAAAATAAATTATGTTTAAAATAGAACCCTATTTTTGAATGCACGATATCTCAGATGTATCTATCGGTTGTAAACAAAAGATTAAAACTTAGCGAAACATTTGTTGTTAAATTTTGTCAGATTTTTCGAAAACGCAACAGCTGACTCATAATTGGATGTTGACTGAGAGTACAGAAAATTGCTGAAAGCTTTCAAAGAATTATTTTGAGGAAACTATAACAAGAATGTTTTTATTGTCTTTTCTTGGGAGTAAAAGTGTTGAAATCTAAAATTCTCCATTGCCATTTTTGTTAAATATCGCTGTAAGGATCTAGAAGAATTTATTTTTCAGTTCCTTTATAATTTCATAATACTGAAAAATTTAGAAATAGATATTTGAATATGGAATTTTAGAAATATATGTTTAGAAATAGAACGTGAAATTTCTTGGGTTTTTTTTTATAAAGAATATTTATTGTTATCTTAGTTGTAAAGTTTATTAGAAACTTAAAATATTTTGTTAACATTTTGCACTCGGATGGTGACTCTCACTCGCCATTCAAGACGGCGCATCCTTTTGAAGTTCCATTTCTTTCTTTCTTTCTTTATTTTTTTACTTTTTATTGCTAAAAATGCCTACAAATTTGTAAGAAGAGGCAGATTACCTTCTCGGGAAAATTCAACTGAAAACAAAGATATTTTTATTTTCCGGGACACTAAACAAGGTACTAGGTATTAGAGAGAAAAACTATGCATCGAATTATTTTTCGAGTACAAAGGGTTAAAATGCTGTGATTTCCCCTAAAACAATTATAAAGCCAACTATCATTTAGAGCGAGTATTTTGTTGAAATCTACCAAAACATATGTGTAAATTTATATTTTTAAAGTAGAAGAAGTGGTCTGTTTTTTATCTTCGATAGAATATTTGTATTTATCTCTGAGTAATTTTTATTTCACTAATAATATTCTTTTTTTTTGTATTATTATTATTATTTTCACTTATATGGAGAACGGAGAAAGTATTATAATCGTCAAAATTTTGGGACTCGAAATTTTGACAAATTTTCACGTATTACGATACTCTGAGTCTAAAAAAATCATTATAATATTACATCTGTCTATGAACTTGATAATCCAAAATGCTTTCTGATAATCGGTTGAAATTCGTTATATGGAATTACGATCTTATTTATAGACTTCTGTCAAATTTTCAATGAAAACCATTAACAAGAAATCTATCTGGCTGACTGTGCTAGTAAAAATAATCTCAATAACAACAGGATGCAAAGAGCTAGATACATACAATTTGGTACATAAGTATTAGCATCTAAAATAATAATATGAAATACTGATAAATATTCATCAAAAATCAATCAATCAATCAATGTTCAATCAGAAAAACACATTTTGGTCATAACGTCTGTCTGTCTGTGCGATAACTCAAAAGCACTTTAAGCTAGAAAACTGAGATTTGAAATATGGAATTATGACCAAATTTGTAGATTTATATCAATTTTTGAATGATAACTATTCAAAGAAAGTCTGTCTGTCTGTTCGATTATAATTGAATTCGCTAATTATAATAATTAAACAATTTAGGTATAATTTGGTACACATTGGTGCATTTGACATTAGAAATGTAAATAAAATGTTCAACCATACTCTTCAACCAAAAATTGACTGTTTGTTGGTCATGTACTAGCCTGAAACCCAAAACGCTATGTAGGTAAAATTTAGTACGCAGGTTTAATATTTAAAATATAAATACGAATCATATTTTGAACCAAATCCGCCAAAGATTTACCGTCTGTCGGTTTGTGTTTCAAATTCATGTAAACGCAATTGCTCATAAACCAGTAACTTAAATAAATAAAAAATAAATAAATCAGTATGTTATCTTGTGGCAGTAGCCGTAGTTTAGTGACCAATATTTGTATCAATCGGCCGGCAAAAAAGAGGTCCAAAATACATATTCTTGAAACAGATTCACTAAAAATGCTCGATTCAGAGCAAAGATCTACATTTCGTAATTATAGTTCACCAATGTCATGCAAATTATTTTTATTCTTACCCAAGGTTCAAAATTTTATACGGAAAAAGGGGAGTTAGTTTAGTTATATTATCGTCCCGTTGTGAAGCAACACTAGGGCTATTTTGGGACGGACCTCGTCATTTTAAACCGCGATCAGATGACGAAGATGACATCTCCACACCGCACCAGCGGTAGGACGTTTGGTCTGACGGATTTAACGCGCAACAGAACCCCTAACACGACGGTTATTCGGTGGAATCGGGTCGCGAACCTGAAACCCTACGGCTCGCAAGCCGAGACCTTACCACCAGGCAACCGCGGCCCATGGAGAAAGGGGAAGTAGATACTTATTGGAGAAATGCGAAAAAGTTTCGGGGAGATCACATATTATTTATTTATTTTTTATTATTCTGGAGATGTGGGAATTAAGTTCTATTGATCAATTAAAAGGACACACATATATAATGAAACAAGAACTTTACTTTCAGCATAGGTGTATGTCTTGCACTTAACCATTATTACCATGATCATTATTATCACTTAATCATTATTACCATGATCATTATTATCACTTAATCATTATTACCATGATCATTATTATCACTTAATCATTATTACCATGATCATTATTATCACTTAATCATTATTACCATGTGCAATGGGACATTTCTGGTGATACTATACCATATTAATTATGTCCAGGTAATATCTTAAAAAGAAATATGATTTAATTTTTATATTTAGGAAAATCGGTTGTTTTCTTAATGGTTTTTAGATTTAGTTACACCACATATGCGTTTCGCTTGGAGAAATATAGTCACAAGCTAGCTCGTACTCGCGAGGAATTAATTAGCTGCTGAAATGATAATATGTCTGCCAGGTTTTGAATAATTCCAGTTAACAGCACAGCTAGATAGACGACATATATTTCAATTTCTGATTCATGTTTTCTTAATCACGTCTTTACCCAGCTAAAATGACCACACGATTTGGATATGGAATATCCAATCTTGTATGTAATTTGCCCATGATGTGTCTGAGTGAATTACATTTTTAACTTTTAATATACGAATGTATCATTTTTTTTTATCAACATCCCTTTTATTTTTCCATTAGTCTTATTACTGCTACAGAATTATTCAGGGCTTATGAGGAAGTATCTAATTTTACAAACATATTGTAGCGCTTTTATCCTATTTATTGCACTCGACTTAATAAGGCTTGCTTAAATTAACTGAAAGGCTCGGTGAAGTAATAACTCTCATTCAACGAATAATTAACTTCGTTATGAATGATTATTACATTACTCAAAGGTTTTGACGTCGAAGAGAAATATAATGAATAGATACTGGCCTAGGATACATCCGAAATAAATGGGCACTGTCTTCAATTTCTTTCCTTTTAGTAATTGAGGAACGTATAGAGCGTAAATGTGTCTGATTTTTTTTTCTAAAGATAAGCGATTTGTTTTCATTTGTTTTGCTGGTATTCTTTAGACATGAGGATTGTATGCTGCTATTGTGTGCAATATATCAGAACATATGCAGAAATATTAATAAGAATTCTCTTTTCATACAAATGTATATGCATTTTAACAAAGAAATGAACATTTATATCAGTCATTATTGTCTCAAATATTCACATTCGGTAGATTATATTTTATCTTTATATTTCAGAAAATTATCAGTGTTGTATAATTTTCTTTATATGAATAACGAAATTGAAAATATTTTAAAGACACATCTTCATAGGTATAATACCGAGAATGTTATTTTATCGTAAATGCGCTAACGGAAATGCTGCAAGTAACCGTATAATATTAATAAAATTTGTAACTAAATGATTCGCCGAGAATATTGGTTATATATAAATTCAATTAAATCGCTTGGACGTAATTTCATGTCTATGATTCCGTCAAATTGTTAGACATTAAATTTGGCATTTCAAATTCACTGTTCATTCGTTTAGTAATGTACACAGACATTAAATAGAATCTTTCTTTTATTTCAATACTAGCCGCCTTTGGCGACCAGCTGGTTCGCCAATCTTAATGTTGGTTTAAATTTGAATAATTAAATATTTTACGCAATTCCTACTTTAATAGATTTTTCATCAAAATATTTTAAAACTTCAAATTTTGATAGTCATATAATTCACTCATAATATTATAAAAGCCTTCAGTCATAACGTGATATGTATCTCACTAATTTTCTGTTAGCTCTCGTAGAATTTATGCTTTAAATTAAAGTGGAAAGAATTAATCTGCAATCAATATAATAATATTTTTTACTGAAACAAAGCATTTTTTTTATATATGATTACTGATAACAGAGTCAATTTCAATATTTCAATATTGAAAGAAAATCAAGCCTTTTTTTGATGAAACAATGAAAAAAGTTTTGAATTCCAGATAAATAATCAAATCAATTGGAAATAAAGTAAAATAAATAAATAAAATAAATGATCAAAAACCATGAAAAACCTTTATCGAAAAAGGTAAGTTTTTGGATTTTGAAACAAAGTAAAATCTTTTTTGCATTTACATTTTTGGTATTTACTGCAAAAAATTTGATTTAGATTAATTTTTAATTAATTAAAATTCTAATTAGAGTCTGAAAAACATCACTCCGAACTGGACAGTCACACCCACTAAGGTATAAGGTAAGATACCGAATTAGATAGCTGCAGAATTTGTAGACTGTAATAAAAACACACATATTTATTTTTAGCAGAGATATGTCACACTTCCTAAGAATTCAATTAAACTTTCCTTCCCTATGTCATCTACAGTGATTTAAAGTTTCATAGCATTATTTTTAGCGTCTATAGTTTTGTAATTTAATTTCAACATCCATTTTTGAGAAAAGAAATTTCTTATTTTATATACAGTATTTACAGAAAGTTTTATAATGATTTTTAATTTTATTATTTTCTTCTTTTATGGTGTTTAATATTTGATATAATATATAATATACCTCATAATTTTTTTTAAATAAACACTATGATTTCTTAAAATTAATTTTCTTAATTTTATTACCCTTAATGTGAAATAGAAGTTTAATAAAAAATTGATTATGCAATAAATAAGTTGACAAAATATTAAAATATTGTATTATCACCGGCAATTCACAACTGTATATTTATTCAGAACTATTACATATCCAGAAATATCGATTTCAAAATTCCATCCATATAAACATGAAACTAAATAAAACCATTGACTTAATCATAACAAAAGACGTGCCGTTAAAATTAATTATAATATCTCAAATAAGAATTGTCCTCTTCACTTGTTTATTTACGTAAAATTGTTTAATACATAAAACAAAGATAATATTAAATTTTCAAGGAAAAATAGGCTGAAGGAAATGATTAACTATAAAAATACTGTTTTTAATCAGCCAGTGCTATCTTCCTTTCTATATTAGCACAAATTCATTTAATATGTAAATCAAAGACAAATAGTTAAGGGGAAACAGTGAAAAGAAAATGGTTAAATAATGTTCGTATACAGAACAGTGGCACTTGAACTTGCCTATTAACCCTTTCTATGGCCGTGGGAAGTATGTTTCCCACCAAATTTTTCAATCTTTGTATGAAATTATGTAGGTTGGCATAAGTTCTGACAAATTTTTTTAGAAGGACAGAAACTTAGATGCTTCAGTTCTTTATCTCACGCAAAATGATGTGTCTTGGTTTGTCACTTAATTATTAATTAACCAAATTAATTAATGAATCAAATTAAATTTATCTAATCAGCTAAATGAATCCCTTATTCTAATTTCAACCTAAAAATAATTTAACATAATATGACTAGAAAAAAATGGCTCTTTAAAGGGTTAACACAAAACTATTTAGTATAAAAGGAAAAGAACAATCAGTGTAGCAAAAAATTTTGAAATTGAGTTTCAAAACCATCTACGTCCTTTAAAACACACCAGAGTCATTTTTTTCCATATTAACAGATTTCAGAAATCGACTAAACAGTAAATGTCAATGTATTTATTATATTAATTTCATACAGAAATTTGAGGGAACGGTGACTTATTTTCACATAGAAATTTCAGGTGTAGAATTGGATTAATAATTTATTTGATATATTTGAATGACCTCATCAAATATTTATATGACTATATGAGACACTGGAAAGGAATGAAAGTAATTGAAAGGAATGTTTTCCCTTTGTTATGCAGATTTCCAATTACAACAAATGAGCTCCTGCTGCATAAAAATATATTCACGAATATGATACCATACATAGATTTTTGTTAGATTTAGTAAAATTTAGATGAAATATACTGTAAATAATCTCTGTATTTAAAATACTTAACAAAATCTAAGAACTAGACATTCAGCTCCAACCACTAGTCCGATTCACTACATTTTATTTCATTTGAAGGTTAATAATAATTAGATAAATAATCAGTGTTCGCCTATCCCTCATCATCCTCGATTTCTCTAAGGAAAAGACCTTGGTGTCCTGGGATAAAACCTCGTCTTCGGGGCCAGAAGGTTTCAAGTTCGAGACCTGATTCCACGGAAGAAACATCGTTCTTCGTACTGGTTCATATAAAATCTATCGGGGTCAAATGTCACCCGCCGGTGTCATGTGGACATTTGATGAGGTGAGTATCAACTCAGATGCCAATCTCGTCATTTGACTGCAGTTCAAAATTAAGAGATCCATCTCAAAATAACCCTAGTGTTACTTTAAAACGGGAAGTTAATATAACTAACCTAAAAAAACTACTGAAGAAAAGAAAAGCCCCTCAATTGAATTCCCTAACCGCGCAAAATTGAACTAATTTAGTTAGTTTTTATTTCAAATAAAAGCCCATGGTAGCTAAATACACTATCAATGGTCACCTAAATACAAAACACTCTCCATTTTTTTAATTATATTGATTATATTGGAAATTAAAAAGTCGTAGCCTTCAATCTTAATAATTGAAACGATTTCGCCAATTCTTTTCGTCACTTTGCAAACATTTCTAACTAATCAAAGTATTTTATGTTTATTATGCAATTAAAATTAAAAATAATGCTTTCATTTGAGGCGATAAGATAAAGTTAATTAAATTAGGTTGAAATGAATAAATTGATATTAATGATGGGAGAATTGTTGATCAACAAACGCGATTGGTTGTTTCTAAAAATGGATAAAGATTTGTATTAAATATATGAAGAGAAAGGAAGAAAAAAAATCTCAAATTTGACATATTTTGATATTTTGGTTAGAATGAAAATTACTTTTGCTTTCAAACATACGGGAAATTTTCGAACAACACAAATGCTAATATAAACTACGACAAGAACTTGTTTTGTTCCCAATAAAAAATTTTTTTAAAAAAACCAAAAAAATCCTAACTTTTTTTATGTATATTTTTTTACTATTGTCTGTGGAACCTAATCATTTTAATTAGACTAGTTAAAATGGACAAATATGTTGATTACACCATTTCAATAGAGCATTTTTTCCCTCGATTATATAAGGATTACTTCTAGAATTGCACATTTCAAAGTAATATCAAGGCGTAAAAAATCATTCAACTGAATAGGCCTTTTATTAGCTTTAATACTTAAATAATTACTGAAGTCTGATATCTATTACTTACATGTATTGTCATATTTTATATTTAACATCTAGTCATTTAAAATTTAAATATAAATAAAATAATATAACACAAATTTTGATGAGCTACTTATCGGTAGACAAAAGCGTTTAGAACAAGGAAAAAGAATTTTAATATTAAGATTCTCCCTTTTCTAAAAGTAATGATTTCCGAAATATGCGTTTTTGGTACCTGGGGCATTTCGATTTCATTACATATAATTTTTACAACTTTATTTACATTTTAATTCAGTTTCAAAGGTCGCTAGTTTTGTAGAGCGAACTAATAATTAAATTCCAAACATCCACTAGATATTGCATTCACGGCTACCAAATAGAGGAGGCTGTCTACAATAACACTCATGTTCTAGTAGCTGCTTGTTTAATTTTGGAGCTTCCGATGCTCGTCGGAATACTATAATTTTGTCTTCAGGCGTATGAATCAGGAATCAAGTGTATGTTTCCACCAGTGGATAGTATCCCGTGCTAATTAATTTATTATTAGAGATAAACCGAGGAAAAGTTATTCTTTCATTATTATTAAATATTGTTATATTAAGTATTATTATAAATATTATTATTATAATAAGCAATGACTGTTACTAAGTGATAAATTTCCACTGTTACCAAATTTCGATGCTCACAAAATTTTAAATTTATTTGTTGTTTCTCATTTTGTTAGTTACATGAAATCAAAGTTTCACGATAAACCAAGGTGGAAAAAGAAATGATTTTACTTTTGTCCAGTTTGATCTCACGATCCAAGGAAATATTTGTCTAGCAATAATAATATAAATACAACTTAATGTTACTTTTATTGAAATTTATTAAATACATTTTAATGTGACAAACTGTGCACCATCTACTAATACGTGTGCAAAACTTGAACATTTTGTAAAAAAGGTGCACAAAGCACCTTGAAATGATAATAATTGTGTCCAGTACGATTTAAGAATTTGGAGAAACACGTAGTGATCAAAAAATTTATTCCAAAAACATATCCATTATTTATATGAGCTTAAATGCGTTTCATTTAATTTAATTTGTCATTTTTATTTTCTCGTTTACTTAATATAGAGAAAGTATAGTAATTATCAAAAAAATCCAAAATCGTGATTTTGACGAATTTTCTCGTTTTAGACCTGCCTGAACTCGATAAACACACTTTTGAGAAATATTCCTCTGTATGTGACAAAAATAACTCCAAAACGCTTTGATCTAAATGGATGAAATTTGGTAGACGGACTTTTTCCCAAATTCGTAGCTTTCTATCTATCGAATTTTGAAGACAATCTGTTCAGAAGAAGTCTGTTTCGGCTCTTCGAATATAATTTAACAAATTACAAATACAAAACAAAGATAAAATTTAGTATACAGAATTAACATCTATAGTCTAGACATTCATCAAATTTCGAGTCAAATTCAACTTCGGATTGACCATTTGTCAGTCTGTAATTTTAGAAATACGTAAGCACAGTGATTTAAATATCTCAAATTTGGTGTCTAATTTTGTGATTACAAGTGTAGTTTTGTGTCAAATTTTTGTTTCAATCGATTGAGAAGAAGGTATATAAAAACCAATTTTGTCTTTCAGATACTTTTTACCCCACACCAGGGATTAATCGCCAAAACACACTCGCCAAGAATCAGTAGAAATGCCAAATTCATGCCAAAAGTTAGTATTTCACAAATATTGAACGCCAATACTATTGTTACGGAATTTCCCGGGTTATTTTGGATAGTGGAAGTTATATGGTGTGAAGAAAGCTCAATCAGCAGGCGGCTGTAGAAAAAGAAACAACGACGTTTATTTACACGAAGACACACAGGACAGCACAAAGAAGACAACTATATACAACACACAATTATCTTCAGCCGAGACGTGCAGCATACAAAACAGTATACACAGCAGCATACAACAGACTCTACTGCAGACAGTAGAACACAGTTTAGTTCAGCACTAGCTTCACTCCGACTGCTCCGCTTATCTCTGGAAGGCAAGTTCTTTATCGTCGTTTCCGACTACTCTTCGACTCCACTGGTTCGCGACTCAATTCATCGCCAGCTGCAGCTCCTTTTATAGGTCTTAGGAGGCGGAGCTAGAAGCCTCTCAACCAATCAGGAACGTCCGAGGCGTATCACCGTTCCTTCTAGCCGGATCGGGAAAATTCAAGATGTTTCGGGTATAATCCATTTTGGCGCCAAAGTCACCAAATTCGTCGCCAAGTCGCCGAATGGTCGCCAAGTTTGTCGTCAAGCTCTGGGACCTCCTATGGAACCAACTATGCTGGGAAGCAGCATCACAGGTTCGTAACACTATGTAAAGTGTTCTCTGGGATAATAAAGTTGTTAGAAAGCATGCGAGAATATTTGGAGAAGATCAGTTAAACTAGTTATAGAAACTGCAGCTTAAGATTTTGCGAAGACGACTTGGAAAAATCTCAATTAAGTATGAGCTTCTGTAATTGGAAGAGTTGCAGAATCTCTTACTTAAGGGAATTGTCCACTCTGTTGGGAATGAACTAAAAAGTATTTCTTTCACTCTTTGAGGAAGTTTAAAATGTTTTTGCGAGGTTTTCTTCCCATTAAATACCTCCCCGGATGGCTTTTAGCAGTAAAAAGTTCCTTCGTGTTAGATTCGATATTTCAAATGGTGTTTCAGTAAGGACAAAAAGAAAAATAGTAACTAAATGGTGTCGCACAAGAAACGCTGTTAACCAAGAAACACCCAAAGTTTTTCAGTGCTACCATTAACGTTTTCGTAAAACTTTTTTCTTGTGTTGTAAAAGATAGTTTGTTTTAGGAAGTTAACTTTTATTATTAATGAAATGTAAAAGAAGCTGCTACGGAGTGTTTTTTTATTCATTCTTAAAACAATACTTGATTATAAATATCTAATGAACGAATACACGTACACACAGACACACACACATGCAAGCATGCACGCTTACACTTAAATATAGATTATATGCTTTCTCTTATACGTAGTATAGAGAAAACATTGTAATAAATTCGAACTCGAAATTTTGATAAATATCCACATTTTAGACCTCCATGATTTCAAAAAATGCATTATTGGAAAATGTTTATTTGTCTGTCTGTGACAAATATAACTCAAAAATATTTTGAGGTAGACTAATGAAATTTGGCATACAGTCTTTACACCGAATTTCTAGATATCTTACAAATTTTCATTAAAATCTGTTAAAAGGAAGTTAAACTGTCAGGCAGTTCGAATATAATTTAACATAACTGCTAAAGAAAAAGAGCTAGATAAATAAAATTCCTTACACAGATTTAACAACTACAATGTAGACATCTATTAAATTTTGAGCCAAATTCAACAACGGATTGGCCGTCTGTCCATCTGTACTTTCAGAAACATAAACGTAATAACTCGAAAACACAATGATTTAAATATATGAAATTTGATATGAGATTTTTGACTACAAGTGTAGTTTTTGTATTCAATTTTTGTTTCAACCAGTTGAGAAAAACGTATCTAAATCCTAAATTCGGTTTTTGGATAATAATAACGAATGTCCGGGATTAATCGCCAAAACACTCGCCAATAAATTTAGTAAAATTACTAAATTCGTGGCAAAGATTAATATTTCGGGGTGGATCCTAGCACAGCCCACCTCTTGGCCTCTTTTTGAATTCTCGCCAAACGAGTGGCGATGGCGCCGCCAATGTGGCAACCTAGACGGATTTTTTTAAAATTTTATATTATATTTATTTTTTATTTATTATTTTATTTTATTTATTATTTTATTAATAAATAATCAACCTAGACGGATTTTTTTAATTTTATTTATTTAATTTAGTTTTTATTTATTTATTATTTATTATTTTATTTTATTATTATTTATTTATTTATTATATTTATTTTTTATTATATTTATTATTAGTTCTGGTCTTGAAGTATCGTTTTTTAATTGAAAAATAATAATAACAAATATTCAATTAGTAGTCAACTTGGCGAGATTTCAAATAAGTCGCCAAGAGGTGGAGTTTTGTGGAGACAACCCCACTGGTTCACTGTACATAAATACAATATTTGGTTAATATGTTTTTGTTAACAACGTATTAATATTTTATTTAAAACTCATTCTCTAAAATAGGGTTTTAAATTTTTTTTACTACTTTCTTAAAAACTCTTTTTTAATTTTTTTAAATAATTTATTTAATATTGTTTAAATATTATTTTTAAAAAAATTATGTTCATATTTTACTTAACAATATGTTTCTTAGGAAAAATTAAGAATTTATTTAATTATTCCTCAGAGCTTATTTACTAATAATTCCACTTAAACAAGCCACGATTTTGAATTAATTTAATAAACACCACATTTGGAATAATGCTCTTTTAAGATTTTTTTTTTTTGACATTCTTCAAAAATAAATTATGTTTTTATTTGTTTGACATTAGTTCATTTATAAAATGACTAGTTATTTAATATGATAGTTAATTATTACAAAGAATTTTATTTAATTAATATGTTATAGCAGTTATTTCAATAATTACTTATTTTATGAAATAATGGCATCTATTTTTCCGTATATTTATAATGCATGATAAAATTAACGTACCATAAACCAGTGCAACTTTGCCATATGGGAAAATAAACCAATTTGTTAAAAAAATGTTTGGTTTCCTAGTCTGAACCAAACAATAAAGATGTCAATAATTTTATGACAGAGAAATTTAAGGGAAGCCCCTTTTTTCTTGCACGTTTTAACCCTTGTTTTCAATTTGTCCTTTAAAGTAATTCAGAAAACCCATTTAGTCAAATGCAAGTTTTTTTTAAACTGATTTTACTTATATTAGCATACAGCACCATTTCAGAAACAGTTTTAGATTTAAATTTCATTTGCATTTCAGTTTAATGACGTAACCTAGCTAAGTTGTACTAGAAATCAGGGTAAAAATGGGAGAATTTTACCGGTCTCGGATTTTTCTTTTCTTTAAATTCTAGTACACCTTTTTTGAATCATGCTTTTTCCGCATTTGTTTTATATGTATTTAAGATTCCAAATTGGGAAGTAGCATTTATCAAAATAATTATAATGGATTTTTGCTTTGCCAGATGGCACAGTTCAGCGTATTATTAAATTTGATATAAGTTTTGCTTCACTTTTGTGGCAGCTATCGGAAACATAGTACTTAAACATAGTGGAACGTACCGGAGAACTATAGCAATTTACACCCTTAAGAATTATTTTACTGTAAATAATGTATGTATTTTCAAATAAGTTTTAAGAAGAATAAATAATTGAAAAGGCTGTCTGGAATTCATGTACAATTGAATCATATGTGCAAAAACTGAATTGCAAACTGCTGTCTGTACTGTAGCTAATGATAAATAGAATATCATTTTAAAGTAATAATATCCTTTGAATATTCATTGACAATAAAAGTGAAGTGTTTTTTTGCTAAAAAATGAAGACGCCGAAGTTTTCTGAGAAAGGATGAGGAAGATAAGACCCTTATTTGTGGAGAATGGGGAATGCCTCTTAATGTTCTCGTGAAAGATTTCTTAAATCTCCAGGTCGAATCTTTGGTGTGGTGTGGAAGTGTACAGAGGGAGGTGCCAGCCTCGTCATCTGACAGCGGCTCAAAATTACGAAGTCTGTTCCTAGATAGCCCTAGTGTTGTTTTAAAATTTGACTTTAATATAACTAAACTAGATCTCCAGACATATTTTGCAATTGGTAAAAAAAGATCAATCCCTTGCATGTACTTCTTCAGCAAATCAAATTGTGGGCGGTGCTTATAAATAGAGAGAAAAGAATGACCACTACAGCATATATAAATCTTATTGTGTATTTTCTTTACATGATATACCTGTCGAACATGATAAAATGTAAAATCCTGGAGATTGCTGGCATGGTTCTTCAAAATTAAATATTGGAATGCTTATTACTGTAATGTTCTTCAGGAGGAAGAGAGTCAATCATTTTGTTGATGAATTTACTCAGTGTTATGAAGATGGGATTTTGAAGTTTCATATTTTTATACCAGAAACAGGAGAAATAATTTTTTGGTTCCAAATAGGGAAAATAAAGCTTCACTGAATGTGCAAAATATGAAGCTGATTTATTGACTCTTTCACAGTGAAAATCGGGGGGAATTAATCTATTAAGATAAAATTATAAACCCTTTTTTTTAATTTTCTCATTAAACATTCCCACGTTTTTATACTTCTTTCTTTATAATAAAAATTAGCTACTAATGTATAAAACGTTTTTATATTTTCAAAAATAGCTTTTTCTATTTTTTGGGGGGAGGGGGGGGGGTGATAGACTTTTATACAACTTGCAAAATTGTTTCTTTTCCAGGATAAAATGGTCATGGCTATTATTTTATATATAAATATTTACTTCAATTATCTTGATTCTGCACAATTTAAAAGTAGCAATCGAGACTAATGGTCTGTTATGGTCTTGAAGTATTGTTTTTTTTTTTCGTTTACAAAGTAGTTAAAAGAAAAGAAATATGCGGCAAAGTTATCTCAAATAATGGTAATAAAAATAATTGGGAGAATTATGCTTCATGATCTAAAGTGTAAAATATCGACATTATTATGTTCATTAAACGTAATAACATAAAAAAAAAATACGTGTAATATTTTTTTTTCTTTGAAATCTGAACGTCTGTATTATTAATTAGATAATAAAATAACTCATTTCATAAAATAATTAAAGCTAAGAATTGCGAATATATCTCTTAATCTCACTTATTTCATCCTTTTATATCATGATATTATTAGATATTTTATAAAATAACTGAATTATAAACAGTGACAGTAAAATATCCAATTTTAATAACAATTAGTATCAGGAAAACTTTTTGACAGAATTTAAATTTAAGATTAATCACAATTTTATTTTGTCGATTTTCCATTTTATTTGTTGTTTCTATTATAGTTCTGACATCGGTGGTGGATTTTGTCAACTATATTTTTCATCATATCCCCTTTTATATTGTTACGTAACTTCGACGCTTAATTGGCAAAATGGTTTTTTCCCTCAGACGTTTTTTTCCGGTAGTAACACTCCATAGCGTTATTGCGAAATGGCAATCTATTTGGAAGGAATGCTGTTATTGCGAAGCCAACGACTGCATTTGGAAATAGACAAGCTATTCGAAAATTATAGAGCGCAAACTATCTTGGTGGTTTAGAATTATTATTTTTAGTAATATGATTTTATGCAATTAAACGTGGAAATGAGAATGATATTTATATAAAACATATGTTGAAAAAACGAGAAGGGGAAGAAAATACTCCAGCAAAGTATTTATAAATTACTAACATTTCTTGGTAATATTACATGTGGGCGTTCCTTTCCGCTATTTATGGAATAAATACTTTTTTCATGCATGGAAAAATATCGAATGTCTGATCATATTCTTGTAAAACGAAATTTTTTTCTAGCATTATTTTTATAACGAGAGTTTTGAACTTTAAACGAATTTATGATGTGCTTTGCATATAAAAAATACACAGTATCTGGTAAAAAAACAAATTAGATCTTGAAATTTTGGTATAATGTTCGGTTTGTTATTTCCATTATAATCAAAATAATATTAATATCTCGTAGAATAAACGCAGCAGCAGGATTTATAAAAAAGAAAGCATAAATGTTTTACAATTTTTTTTTACTTATCGTTTAATCACTAAGTTTCGTTTGATCACTTATTATTTACTTATCGTTTGATCACTGACAGTTTAATTAAATTCAGAAATATGCAAGAAAGTGAATTTCAGCCACGATAAATGAGGAGTTTATTCAAAAGTCTTTCTTTTAATTAAGAATGCTGTTTCATTTAAATACTGAAAATGCATTTAAAGTGAAATCCCGTTGCATATATTTTTTAATACTAAATTTTTAATAACATTATTTTTGGAGTTCAACTAGAAAAAAATTGAGTTCGGAATAGGTATAGCTTTCGTTAAGAATTATATTACTTTTGTTACTTTTTATTTAAAAAAATATTTTTAATTGTTATCAAATTGTTAAATTGTTAATTTTTGCATTTCGTTGCATACTATATTATGTAGCGATTAATGTGATTTATAGATAATTCTTGATAATTGCAGGAGAATTGATTAATTAATTGATCTCATTGATACATTTATTATTAAATTAATCACTGTTATTAATTGTAATAAATTATTCATAGCAATAATCACTGGGCATTGAATATATAAATAGGATTTTTAAATTTTGAAAAGTCATCTATTTGTTATAAAAATTAAAGATCAGTTTATTCAAAATATTTCTTCTCAGAAACTATAAATTTCGTCCACCTTTATATGAAATAAGGAATTCCGCAAAGAAGAAAGTGGAGTTATTTAGATGCGATCCAATTATCAAGCCAATTTTTAATATGAGTGTGAGAATTAGACTTCTTTCCAGAAAGAGCACTCTGCTTGATTCAAAATAAATAGTAATCTAAAGGATCAAAATCTAGTGAATAAGAAGGGTGAGACAACACAACCAGAGAAGTGATTCTAAAGTTTCTTTTATTGGCCTGAGAACATGTAAGGAAGCAGTGTCTTGTTAACAATCTTCTCTCGTTTTTTGCCGGATTTTGAACACTTTCTCCTTCAATGCTTCGTTTTTGTGAACACTTTCTCCTTCAGTGCTTCCTTTTTTTTTTGCCGGATTTTGAACACTTTCTCCTTCAATGTTTCGTTTTTTGCCGGATTTTGAACACTTTCTCCTTCAATGCTTCGTTTTTTGCCGGATTTTGAACACTTTCTCCTTCAATGCTTCGTTTTTTGCCGGATTTTGAACACTTTCTCCTTCAATGCTTCGTTCATATTGATCAGTAGTTGTTTGTATCTTTCACCTTTGATGATTCCATCAAGTAACAATTCCAAATTTGCATCTTGGATACCGTTTGTCATGTATATAGAAATGATCATTTTTAAATCATCTAAACCTCATTTTTCAAGTCGTATTCAATGGAGCATGTTCATTATAAATGTTGTGAAGTTTTTCTACTACAGTTTTCTTTGCAATGAAATAATGTAACATAGTCTAATACCCATGCTGCTTCACAAGTTTTTTTTAAGTTAAAAAATTAATTTTTAAATTTTAACCTGGCATCACATTAAATTTTAAAAGTTATTGTCGTATCTTTGTTGTGAAGTGTATCTAAAAGTTATTACCTATCTTTCAGGTAATTTTATTTTCAGAAACGGTACTAATAATGCCATTAAAAAAAGATGGTGTATATATATATGTTTTTGCATATATATAATGCAAAAACATATTCTTTAGCAGTTTCGTGGCCGAAGAGACAGAAAACACTTTTGGATTTTAATTTTCTCTTTATTCCATTCCGGGTGGCGTCATTTATGAACAAGCAAGAAGCGATGAGACATGTTAATCTATAGCACAACACAAAAGCAAAAGAGAACAAAGTATTTTTCCCCTGCGATTATAAACTATGAGATTCTGATAGGGATTTCCTTACACTTCTGGATTTAGGTAAGGGAAATTTAGATATCTTTTAAAAGAATTCGCTTCGCTTGACAAATTTTTATCCCTTCATTAGGAGCACTTGAAAGTGCAGATTAAAGCAGTTTTACAGAACGCGTATAGCATTCATTAAATAAAAAAGATGAAATTGGATTAAAAAAATTAGAGAACATTTTAGAATAAAGTTAATATGAGTTAAATTAAGATAAAAATTACTAAATCAATTAAGTTTAAATTAGATTTAAAAACAAAATTACATATCATATTATATATATCCAATGTATATGATGGTATTTTAATCATTATATTTTCTTCATAAGAATCATTATTTGCTAATTAGCAATTTTTTCAATTTTCGGAACTAAATTCTGTTTCTATTTATTAAAGCTGTGAATAAATACACTGCCGGCGTCCTGGCATAGTGGTAGCGCGTCTTCCCCGTGTTCTGGGCGTCCTGGGTTCGAGTCCCGGTACGGGCATGGTTGTTCTTCCTCTGTTCTATCTGTGAGATGTGTGAATGTGCCTCCCTGTAAAAAGGGGTTGTGCAAGCGAATGAGATGTGTGAGTAGCTAAGACATACTATTGGCCCTAGTTGGCGCTACTAAAACAAGAGACGCTCCCTTGGCTTAAAATCGCTGACTTCGTCAGCTAGCTTGTGCATGGCAAGTGCCATTATAAACAACAACAACAACATAAATACACTAGCTACTAAATTACATATTATAAGTTATAGGAAAAAGAATACAAAGTCAAAAGTCAAAATACAAGTGACGTCTATTAAAGCTGATGTCCTAAAGATATTAGTCTGCTGGGTAGAATGAACGAACACACACACACACACTCGCACGCGCGCACAGATATGCTCCTTTATTATTAGTAAAGATGCCTTCGTTGGGTATTTAATTCCAAACATCCAACAAAAGAATACATCGTTTATTGCGGGAAAGGGGGAAGATCGGGCGAAAGTTAGCCGTGACCATTCTCGTTTATATAATATTTGATGAATATCAAATTCAAGAATTATATTCAATATATCGTATATTTTTCTGACAAGAGCTTCAGTAAATATATTGACAGTAAAAACCCTTTCTACCGGCAGGCCAGAAATCAAAACAGTATTTTTAAAATAAAGAAGATGATAAAACGTCCTCCCACCTTTCAGCTCAACAATTTTCATTTCCGATTTCAAAAAGGCTTAAGGTAGGAGAATAAAGAATAAAAAAGAGTGGATGAGTATACACCTGATGAGAGCTTTCCAATGATATATCGCATACTCAGATTCTAAAAGCCGACGATATTATAGGTTGCAAATCACTTTTTAATCCCTTACATTTAAGTGATTCCAACCATCACAGAACTTTTGATGAAAAAGTCATTTCTTCCAATGAGATAATTATTCGCCTTATTTGAATTGCCTTCCTGTTTAAAGTGGAACATCTTAAAAAATAAAAATAAGCTTTATCGAAGAAATTGCGCTGAAAATTTTCTGCCCAGGTAAAATAGCGTGTTACATATTATTCCATATTCAACTATATTATACAATATTGCAAATACTGTTTAATAACAAGTGATATTGTACAATATAGTACGTTAACGGGGTAAATCGTGCTATGGGACACAAAGAATGGTTTTACTACAGAGAACGAGTAATGTAATTCAGAACTGATAAGGAGTTTGACATAAAATTCTAAAACATTAATATGTGTGATTTCTCTGATAATTTTTTTGAGGTTAATAAGAAATAGTAAGATAAATTCTTTTAATACTAAACATACCAACACTTAATACATACCTATTTCTAACATAGACGGTCAAATGACCGGACTTTATATTTCCTGACTGAATGTATGAAATATGAATGTTAGAAAGGAAATAAATTAACTTCATTATAATTAAACAAAATTTTATATTGTCAATTTCCATGTATTATAAACACAAATAATAAGAGTTTTTAATTCATTGCTTGTCGCATTTTTTACACATATAGGTTGTTTCCATAGTACCTTTTCCACAAACATAGAACAAATTTCGATGCTTTTATTTTCGTTACAGTATCCTATTTGACATGTCTTACTTTGATAATAATCTGTAATAGATTTAGGCATCGATCGTTTTGTATTTGTTTTTTTGGTTCTTCACGGGTTTCTAGAAAATCTGCGACAAGTTCTACTGCTAACTGGAATAAAAATTCTTATATCGAGATATTTTCGTCTGTCGTTTGCTTGTACAAAAAAGCCAGGCATTTATGCTAGCTAAATCAACATGCAACTAACTGAATATAATACGTTGAATACGCATTACATCATCATTTCTGATCGGATAACATAAAGCAATGATTTGTACTCCCGGTCAAATGACTGGTTGTGGTAGATAACGGTACACGACAAATATTACTCAAAATAAACAAAATGCAAACAAAAAATAATAGAATATTATTTGTATATAATTCTTAGAAAAATTCTTGAAGTCAAATATGCAAAAGCGATGATATGAGCATTTTCGATGCAAAAGTTCATAATCGGTCATTTAACCGGTTATTTTATGCTTAGTCTTAATCGTTGCTCAATACAAATTTTAATTAAAAAAATAGGAATTATAATGCAAGAAGCTTGATATATTTCGAAACTAATTAAACTATAAGCGCATTATTCCACAATTTTGAGATATAATTAGCATCAAGGATCACCATCATATTATAACATCATCTACGGCTGAAGCAACAAAACTGTCCCTACACCACAAGAAATTCAACCAATTCAAACGAATTCAAAAGCCGTATAGGGAAATAAATTAAAATGTCATATTTGTCAAAAATTTCAATTTTTTTTTTTTAATTTCACATGTTTAAACTCAGAAGAACCTTGAAAGTATTAGAAATTTTTCATCTAATTTATTCAGTTTTCTTAATGAAAGAAAAGTTTTTAAAAAAAAAAACATGTTCGTTTGGTCAATCGTAAAAAAAATATATGGATATTTTAGCTCTAATCTTTTAATTCAATATCTTTTTTTTTTCCAAACGGTTAGCATTAACTTATTAGAAATCTTATTTCTTTAAAGTTATTTGTTTCAGAATCTCTTTTTTGTATACGTAATTTGCATGTGATAAATTTTAATTGTCTAGTAATTTCACAGTATCCATTAAAAATACTTTACAGCTTGCATCAAGAAATCCAGAAGACTAGACAACTGCCCTGTAGTCCCAGACTGAAGAATTTCAAAAGTAGTTTGAATAAAAAGACTATTGGACTAGTTGCTAAATAATTTTCAAGCTAACAACTATATTTTTATAAACTTTAAAATATAAAATTAATATAAACTCTTCATGAGGTACATTCTTCCAGGTTCTTATCTTTCAAAATACAATTTAGTTATTAAATTTGTTATAAAGTAGTGATTAAAATTGTAGAAACATGTTGCAAAAAACCTATCTTTTGAGATTTGATGGCTGAGAACAGGAATTTTATGACGAGAAATATCATTAAATTAAATATCATCTAAAATTTAATTTAATCAAATTCAATAAAATAATTTTTATAATTATTTTCTAATTGGGAATCCAATAAAAAGGAAAGGAAAAGGAAGAAAGTAAAAGATAGAAAAAAGAAATAGAACGATATTTATAAAATTTCTCACTTACGGCAATTGTAAGACTTAGTTGGTTATTCTTAGCACTAATCACGCCTTGCAACGCCATTTCATGGAATTCCAAATATTTTTAGTTCCTCGAATGTTATGTGGTACTCTGATTGGCTTATTGATTTAATTCAGGGGAATTTACTGTTAAGTTGAGCCTGTGTAACAAATTTATTTAGCTTTCACCATAAACTTACGATCAAATAAGGGTCTAAATTATTTCCAGAACGTTCTAGAAGTGAAGTATGATTCTTCAGTTTTTTTTTTTTTATGCACATTAACAACTTGGCAATGATATAAAATCTATTGAAATATAATTCCTTCACTGTCTTGAAAATAATTCGCATGCAGAAAGCAGCAAAATTGGGATAAATATTTCATTTACGTATTGGGACAAATACTTCCTTTGTGCATTTTGAGGCATTTATCTTCATTATTATTAATTCAACTTTTTATTATAAATTCACACGTATTTTTCCTATTGTCATGCCTCCGCAGATCTTAACACTGATTGGGTATTTAGTAGTAAGTGTAACGCAATAAAGGACAAAAATCTTTTACTATCTCCCCTTCTCTTCGCTCTTTCTTAAGTATTTTATGACAGACATTGCTGTAAAATAGTGAAATTGTTTTGCCATCTTTCTAGATCACACAGTCTTATTTTGCTATGCAGTTAACATGGGGTTTTGCCGATCTTTATTGTCGAGTATAAAAATTATTTTAGTAGAAACCTGCATTTAGACCAGATTCCTAAAACTTGCATCGGAAAATTCAGTCATTCAACTGAACATTACATTGCGCTATTTCGCTTTATATATTCCCGTATGAATTTCTTCTCATACACAGATACAGTATTTTAATTATACTGCAGTCACTTGATGTAGTAATCCTTTCTTGAACTTCATAAGTTTGGTTTTGTAATCCTTATACTCTTTCAGAAATTTAGAAATACCGCCTTTAGTTATATTTCAACTACTTTTGTTATTAATATAGTTATAATAAATGCCTTGTTAATGTAATAGTAAAATTTTATACCTTTATTTGGGTGATCAGTCAATTCCTTGTATAATTTAGTTTTTACGTTTTGGCTACTCACAAAATGGGACAAAAAAAAAGTGATCAACTTGATAGAATCACATACACACACAAAAAGAGACTTTCACTCAGGTCCAAAACATGTCATCAATCCCTGAATTGACTAAAATTACGATACTAAGCTAATGACTGTTGAAAAAATCCCACTCATTGGCTATATTCAAATGAAGAAAAACTATGTCTTATGAACTAAAGCAAAATACGATTCATGCTTCTTACTTCGCTATAACTTAAAAAATAAAAATAGTTGAAATTATCTTAAGGCATTACTTTTTAAATTAAATTAACTATAAAATGACATAGCTTTATTATATTATTGCAAATACATTTACTATTATAAATCATTAAATCTCCGAAACACAAATTTTACAAAAAATTTATACAATTTTGGCCAATACCTTGAACACCGCACATTGACTTAAATAACAGGCTTACAGTAATCTCTATTAATAATAAAGATGAATGCATGTGTATATATGTGTTGGCGCTTTACAGGCCAGACCATTTGACCTACTGCTACCAAATTTGGTTGAATATGTGTTTTGGAGGTGGAAATGTGCAAATAAGAGTAATTTTGTTTGGAATTTTAACTGAAAATTGAGCTGGATTTTTGTATTTTTCCATAAATACTTCCGAAAATATTACTGCATAAAAGTTAACTTCACACTTTTTCAAAATTTAATAAATTATCTTAACGATAACAATTTAATAATCCTTCAAATTTTTTACTAAATTTTGACAATTTTTAAAAAATAATTTCTTGTTTAAAATCCAACAATTAATTACATTATTGCGCAGAAATTGAAACCGCTTTTATTATTTCAACTAATATTTTATTTCGGTATTTTGTATTATAATTTAAAGGAGATAGATTCTATTTATTCTCTTTGTAGTTTACAATACGAAAAAAAAAAGTGAAATTACTATACCTCGGAATTAAAAACAAACATGAGAAATTACAATACCATTAATAGAACGTAGGTAAACTGGGAGTTTACATTTTAAGTAACAATTTGTTATTAGTGGACTGATTTCCATCAGAAAGGTCTATGTACACAATAAGCAGAATATATGAAAGATAATTAAAATAAGACGGCCTTAATGTTTGACAATGAGAAAATAATAGACATTATCTAATCGATTTAAAAGAAATTAATAATTATTTCCATTGATTTCACTGGTTGCCAAAACGACTAATTATATATATGATATTCTTAATTTTAATTTCAATTTAATTAGTTTCCAAGGTTTTTGTCTTCATTTAGCCCATAGTAACTTCGTTCTAAAAATATTCTCTTATTTCGTGATCCAATTCCACTTTCTCTACTTAATTCAAGAGTAGCTTTGTGAAATTGCCGAATCGGCTAAAAGCCTCTTTCCCACACTCCTCGTGAAGGGACAAATACCGCTGACGAGACACTTTTTTTTAAAAGATCCCCGTGTTTCCCCTACCTCTTCGGCGAGTGTAACGAAAATACCTATCGAAATCTCATATTAGCACTATGAAGACATATTTTCCCCATCAATTTCTCTGGTTATATAAGACCAGGGATAAAATGTCCAAGAGTTTTTTCCTCACTCCTTTCTGTGTCGTTCTGTGTGCCCATCGCTTGTACATACGCCTGCTTCTTCAAAATGAAATAAAACGACGTCACGAAGTCGAAAGTTTCTTCACTGTCTTCGAAACTGCATTCTGCTTTACTAAAATAATACTTACATATATATAAACATATACATTTTCATAAAATTATTAAAAAACATATTAAGCTAAGATTCTCATTAATTTAGCATTAAAATTTCTTAAAATTGGAAACGTGTTGATATTTAATTGGCCAGCTTATTAAATAAGGGGTCTCACATTCACTTCACTCTTTGAGGCCATGAAATGCCCTAATGCACCATTGCTTATTTGAAGATAAAGACATGACAATGCAATCGCAGAAGCAACAGTCTAATGGATCTGGGATTGACTTTGCAGACTGTGCAAAATGAAACCACTCCAAACTATTGCATAACATACAGCATATAATGCAATAGTCAATTAGAGGAAAAGCAACGCATTCTGTACTATTTTAAGGTAGAGACCTAATCAGAAAATCTGCCGTTGTAATGTTTAAATGAAAATCAAAGCTGACCCAAGTTTATTAATAAATCCATTTGTTGCGTCTATTATTCAAAATTATCATTGGTTGCCTTTCTTTTGAATATATCGGTATTTCTCTCAATTTCCCTTTTTTAATACATTATATATATATAACAGGTATGCCAAGGAGGTAGCTAATACATATATTTACGATGAATTTATTTTCTGCATGAATATACTGAAGATTTAGTTTAGTTTAGTTATATTAACGTCCCGTTTGAAGCAACACTTGGGCTGTTTTGGGACGGACCTCGTAATTTTGAACCGTGGTCAGATGACGAGGACGACACCTGATATACTGAAGATACCATCCAAAATTATAACCATAAATTGGCAAAAACATTTTATTAAAAATGACATGCTAAATCAAATTATGAATTATTAAATGTTATCCTTAATATAAAAATTTACATGTTTGTTTTATTCTATGTATGAAAGCAAATGATACTTTAATGATTACTAATGGAACACATAAAAATATCCATAATCTTAGAATATAATAACCACAGATACTTTTTCTATTTTTACTATATTAATATTATTTTAAGGAAAGCCACTGAGAACTCGATACCAACCTATTAACATTTGAACGTCTGAGATTGTTGTAATGTAAAGTAAAGTAAAGATTTATGATTGGAAAAATTGTTATCTGAAGCTGCTTTATGAGATCTTTAAGAACAATATCAGGAATTAATGATTTCATCTTAAAAACTATGAGCTAAAAGTAAAAAAAGAAAAATAATGAAGGAGTTGAAATGTGTGATGCATGAAAAACAGAATTATAAATGCTATCTTAACGAGTAGGGGATATTAGCAGGTCCAATTGATGAGAAGTAAAATAAAGTCTCAATTCATGTTCATATTACTCAAATAATTTTATCTTACGGATACTTAGAGAGTGGGTTTGGTTTGGTTTGGTTATATTAACGTCCCGTTTGAAGCAACACTAGGGCTATTTTGGGACGGACCTCGTAATTTTGAACCACGGTCAGATGACGAGGACGGCACCTAAGCTGGCACCCCCCTTCTCCACACCACACCAGCGGGAGAACGTTTGGTCATGACGGATTTAACGTTCAACAGACCCCCTTACACGACGGTTCTTCGATGGAATCGGGTCACGAACCTGAAACCCTCCGGTTCCGAAACCGAGACCTTACCACCAGGCCACCGCGGCCCTTTAGGGAAGGGAAATACTGATAACTAACTTCATGCTGTCTGCTTCATAATGCTAAATAAAAAATTTCGCAGTGTAATCTCTGCCACTATTTCACAATTTATTAGAAGTTGCTCTTGTATTTTATATGATACATAATAATTTTCAGATTTTTCTTCGTTATGCACGAATACATTAAACCCAATGGGACTGGTCTCCAAAAAATTTGCTCGCATACTCATTAATAAAGGTGTTATCCTAGAGAAGGCCTTACATAGCATTGGCATTTAATAGTTCCGAAATATTCACCTTTGACGAGAGTTTAGCATTTTTTAAAATCTATTTTGTCATCCTTGGCGAGTTATTTGGCGATTCATCTCTGGCATGCAGTTAGTAGTATCCGAAAATCGAATTTCTGTTTTCCTCAAAAGATTGAAATTAAGATTTGACACCGAATTACACTTGTAATCACACAATTAGAATAAAATGGGTGTGATCAGATCAGAATCGCACCCATTTTATAAATTTAAGTCATTCCAATTTTATCTCGTTTACAAGTTCCTTAAAGTACAAATCGACAGACGGCCAGCAGTTGGTTTTAGCCCAACATTTGGTGGATGTATGGGCTGTAGATTTTAATTCTGAGTATCGAATTTAATCTATCTACCTCTCTTCGTTTTGTAGTTATGTTAAATTATATTCGAACAACCTGACAGACACTTTCTTTTAGCAGATTTTGTTCAAAATCTGTTCGAAATCTTTGATATAAAGAGTGTAGAACAAATTCCATCCATCTAGATTACAACACTTTTTAGTTATCTTTGTCACAGGAAGACAGACAGACTAACTGGCATTCTAAAAATGTGTTTTTCTATTTCAGGGAGGTTTAAGATGTGGAAATTCGTCAAGATCTTGAGTTCGAATTTTGGGAAGATTATTATATTTTCTCTATAATTAATATGCTTTACATAATCAGTATTTAATTATATCTTATTCTCGTTAGCGTCCGTAAAACTCAATGATTTTTAGTATATCTGAATTGGACCGGATAATCATGGTAAGTTGATGACCTCATCATCCTATTCCGAATGTTTTTTTCACTATTTTCTGTTTGGAGTTTATATTCATTTATTACTTATTTTTCGTGGTGAACAAGTCTTTCAACTTTTACCACACTATAATACAAGTCGCATATACTTATACGTAATATTTTAACAGCTTCAATTTCGAAAGGTATATCAGTGCATAAAGAAATACAAAAAAGAATATTTCAAGTAAGAAAAAAAAAAAAGATTCGAGATGCAATTAAGTAGTTATTAAGAAAAAAAATTGATTTTTGTAAAATAATTAAAAACCCTGATATTTATCACATCAGCAGAAACTTTCAAACTTTTTCTGCGTATTCTAAGATCTATTTTGATCTTCTATCAGAAATTTAGGATAGAACTTTACAAAAGCTACACACAGTGGAACGATGGATTCACAAGCTCAAAAAGAAGGGAAATGTGTTTAATTTTTTATAATGAAAAGCATTGAATTTGGATAATATTAATTCATTATATACTAGATTTTAGGGACAATAACTTTTACATAAAATTACTTACAATTGTTTACTTAATTGCTATCTTATAAGGATAAAAATTTTCAGTTTTTATCAGAATTATCTTTTTAAATTGACACCAAAATATCTTGAAGAAATATTAAAGGAAAATATTTTTTCATTATATTTCTAAAATAGCAAAATAATGCCGAATATATTAACTCTATCAATTCTGAAAGGTCTCAAACGCCCGTTCATCTAAACCGCAGATGGCATCTAAGATTATAAAATTACTCCCCCCTCACATTTCATTAAGTGTGATTGATTGAATACCTGTGGCGCGTGCTTTGCTCGTTACAGACACTCAGTCAAATAGTTTGTGGGAGCAGATATTTTCTGAGAACTCTCAAAAGATGTCGGAACATGCATTTTCTTAATAGTCATCAGCTAAACAAGTGTCCTTTATTATATATCAAAGACTTAAGTATCAAGCTGGCAATTTGGTTTTGGAGGAGTTTCTTATATTTGATAGGGGAACTGGGACGTTCAAGTATTCTGAGGTACTTGAGTTCGACTGATCTTAGAAAAGTAAGATTTAAATTAGTCTTACATATATTATTTTAAGTCTCAAAATGGGAGTAATAGTGTATATTCCTACTTGGTACTATATATTAAAATGCATTCGAATATTACATGGGAGATAAGCATTTTTTATCTCAAAAATTGCATTTATTAAAAATAGTCACTTGCGAACCTCTTCAAATTCCCTAGCATTGCCTATCATAACTATTAGAGCAGATGCATTTTTCATTAGTCGTTTGCATTATGCTTATATTTAAACAACATTTTATGCGAAAAAAAAAGATTATAAGATGCTGTCTAAATTCTTTCATTTCTCTAGTTATAAATTTTTGAAACTTGTTAAATAAAATTACTATCCAAAATAGATTATAAAATTTTCGAGAAAAAAATTCTTAGAGGAAAAGGGTTATTTGTGAAAAATAATTTAAAATTTAGTGTTCAACATTAAACTAACACATTACAATGAATCACTCTCATTTTATATTATAAGAAATAAATGGCCGAAGTCATGGAATTTAGATAGTTTAAAAATATCAAGGGAAAAAGACTACGGATATCAAATTTCAGACTTCACGTACTTGTTAAAAATTTATATAACGCAGACATAAGTTTTTTGCTATTTAAAAATATACAAGCAGCTAGTAAACTATCTTATTTCTTTCAAATAATGTAAATCTTGACGTCTAGAATTTCTTACACAGCTCTACTTGGAATTAAAGATTTAATAAATTTATGATTTTTAGTATGCGTTACTTTTTGAAGCATGCTGAAATATTTTCAAGAAATTAAGTATAAATTTCTGTATAAAAAATCCCAACGATAAATTAAGACGAAATTATTTCTGAAAGCGATAATGAAGACAGAAAAGAATACTATGTTAAGCGTTTAACTAAATATTTATTCTCAAAAGTTCAGTGCTTGTAATTACTATACATTTTAAGCTAATTAAAATTTTTCTCTTAAAAGATATTTCTCTCGCTATTTGCGTAAACATTTTACAAAATGACATCTACGCAAATAAAAAAAGCATACTTAATTTGAAAATTGTATCATATTTACAAGTTTTACTACAATGTTAAATTTTATCAAAAAGGGAAAAAAAAACTTATTTTCAAGTTTACAAAAGCGGTTATATTATAAACAAAATAAATCTCAAATCGAAATCAACATTATTCCTTAGAGGATACAATACATATATAAACTTTTTTGTATATAATAAATATATGTAATTAAGCTTGATTACGGAATATATCCTGAATTTGTCTTACGAATTTTAAAATTCGAGAAAAAACATCTATGCATGCAGGTTTTTATTTAAATAGTTTCCATTTTTATAGGATTTAAATTTTGAAATTAATTTTACAGTTAGTTATTGAGATGAAAATTTAGAAAAGAGTTTTTCTATAACGATACGATATTACAAAATTTTTTAACTTATTATTTAATCGATTAATTTAATCAAACTTTGGTTTCTTATTTGCACTGTATTTACTAATGAATTTCAGCAAAAAATAATTAAAAACTTCCATAATATTTAGAATAATGAATTAAGAATTAAAGATTAGTAAATGAAAAGAAATTCAAATAAATCATGCTGATTTTTCAACATATTAGAGAAAATGAGTTTTAATGACTATTTTTATTATATGTACGAAAATTATATGTGTTTGTCCATGAGAGAGAGAATTTGAAAATTCTAATTTGATAATGAGTTAAACATAATAAGTTAAATGAGAGAAACTTTTCATATAACATTTACACTGTAATTTATTTCACCAAATTTTATTCGAAATCCATCAACTCTGAGCTTTAATTAGTTTTTTTTTTATTTAATACTAGCAGCCTTTGGCGACCAGCCGGTTCGCCAATCTTAATGTTCGTTTAAATTTTAATAATTAAATAGGTTGAACCGGAGTTTAACCCCATTCTTCGCCAAGTTGCGATAACGCATCAAAGCTGGCAATCTTTATTATGCACTATAATTGAACATCTGCTCCTTTACTTTTGAACATTTCGCAAGGCCGTCGTTGGCGATTTTTAAAAACTGCGGCAAGCAGGGGGTTAAACTCCGGTCGTAGCATTAAATATTTTACGCTATTCCAACTTTAATAGATTCTTCAGCAAAATATTTTAAAGCTTCAAATTTTGATAGGCATATAATTCACTCATAATATTATAAAGACCTTCAGTCATAACGTCATATGTATCTCTCTCATTTTCTGTTACCCCTCGTAGAATTTATGCTTTAAATTAAAGTGTAAATGATTAATCTGCAATTAATATAATAATATTTTTTACTGAAACAAAGCATTTTTTTAATAATATGATTACTGATAATAGAGTCATTGAGCGTTTAAGCTTTATGGGCACTAAAGAATATCTTTCTTAATTTATGTCATATCTCAAGAATTTGTCAGCAAAATTTTCTCAGATTCATCATGAACAGATCGATTCATTAACAATGTTTAGTTTTAAATGCATCAAACACTAAGAAAATAAAATGAATCGTTTAAAATAATCGGTCGAAAACAGGTTTAAAAAACTACTTAAAAAACGATGTACTTAAAACTATAAGCATATACAAAAAATATATAACTAACATAAATACAATTTAATTACAATAGCATGCAACTAACCTAAAAATAATTTAAATCATCCGTTGATAACAGTTGTCATGGCAACAATCAGAATGCGCATGCGTGAATTTTCTTCGCCAGCTCCGGTAACGCAAATGCGTGAATTTTTCTAGGCCAGTTGGGGTAACGCTATGCAGATTAGACATTTTTAATTTCCTTTATTCTGTGTTATTTTAATTCAAAAGTACTTCAGAATGAATCTGAAACATGGATTAATTAACAATGTTTTATTTTAAATGCATCAAACATTAAGAAAATAAACAGAATCGTTTGAAATAATGCGCCGAAAAATATTAACCCTACCCTCTTTACTGTTGGGAGAAAAAGAAAACTGAGGCCTAACTCATTTGGCGGTGGGGAAAATGGAAGATTTTTTTGGCGGGAAAGTTAGTTTTTAATTAATAATTAAAATTCTAATTAAAATTTCAAAAAAAAGGGACCCCAGGTGCACATTCCCGACCTCTAAGGTATACATGTACCAAATATGATAGCTGTATGTGAAATGGCCTGGCCTGTAGAGCGCCAACACACACACACACACACACACACATTGAGCTTTATTATAAGTATAGATGAAACTACTCAAGAAGGAACAATATCTATTCAGGCATTTCTAGTAATACTGCCACAATCAAAGGAAATTGTGCATTTATTTAATTACTGATATTCAAATGGATATCTTTCCTTTAAAGATAAACATCAAATTCAGGATGCGCATAAATGAATATCACAACTTTGCAAGGTTATTAAAAGGGAACCAAATAAATAGTAACTTTACCATTCATAGGAAATGAAAAATAACAGTTGAACATTTTAAATTCAACAAAGTGAGAAGTATTCATCCACATTTTTTTAATGCATGTCTCATTTGACGTTTTGAAAAGTTGCAGATTTTTGCTTCTTATGTTCGTCAATGTTAGTTAGTAGAGGAGTATTAAATATCTGCTCACTTTGAACACTTATAACAGTGTAGAATGTAAACTTTCAAAAATTGCGTTTGATTTACGGTCAACAATAAGAGAGCACTTTGTTTTCTTTCCTTTTAACAGTCCTGCA
Source organism: Argiope bruennichi (assembly GCF_947563725.1). Classification (NCBI taxonomy): domain Eukaryota; kingdom Metazoa; phylum Arthropoda; class Arachnida; order Araneae; family Araneidae; genus Argiope; species Argiope bruennichi. The sequence continues at coordinate 84,523,674 of NC_079159.1, read as the reverse complement.
AAGTTAGGATAATCATTTATTGCATATCTTGTACATTTATTATTTTACAAATTATCTAGATTATAACGAAAAACAAACAGAACTATATGAAAGTAGAGCACGGTAGTGAAATCAAGATTATTAAATAAATACAATGTGAAAACCTTTACACATCAGAAATTTCTATACATTGAATGCATTTGCAAAATATAGAACAAGGAATAAAAATATAGTTTCCGTATTTCGAATAAAATCTTTAGTTTCTTGACAATCGTTTTCGCGTGCAAAAATTATGAATATCTACTGCAGCGAAAAGACTGCCTCACATTTCGTTCATAATACTGAATATAAATTCAATTAAACTTTTTTTTTTTTTACCTATTCATTGTTATAGAAGTATTCGGAAGATCACAAGTCTTAAGAAAAAGCAGTTACACTTGCTTTGGCAAATACTGTTTATTTATTTAGATATTGTTCTCTAAGTTTCCTTTTCTAAAACGGTGAAGTTTTTTCATAAATTCTGTTTAGCTTTAGATTTCTTATAGCTCAACCTCCAAGTAAAAATTGATAAGTGAGAAAATGTTTTAATTAGAGATTAAAAATGAAATAAAAAATAAAAATAAATTAAAAAATATGTATTTTAAAGAAATTGGTCGCTATTTTTGAAAATTCATGGTTATTTGTAACTATTTTTAAATAAATTTAGTTGCTAGTTGTCATGTATGCTAGGTAGACCGAGAGACGATACGATTCGTTTTACATACACGCAAAGAACATTTATTAGTATTAAGATGCACAGGCACGAACGAGCATAACAACAACTACACCGAACAAGTACAAAACTAAGAACTACGGGAAACAAAAAGGCAAAAAAGCAGGCGCGCGTCACACAGCCTGGAAGGTTCTTTTATAATCTGGCTGTTGCCAGATACATAACAGTTCCTCCCCGACAAAATATAGAGTCACAGGACCAGTCTCTCTGGTGGTCTCCTGATTCGGTTTGAGCGTCGGAGTGGCACATCAGTTTTCGGCTTTCCGGAAGCGTCTGGTACAGGGCTAGGTGGCATATCATCAATTGGAGTGGCAGATACAGGTACATCCTTAGTTTCAGGGACAACTTCAGGTACAGGTGCAGGCGGTTCCGATTCAGCAACATCATCATCGGATACTGGCTCATCTGGAAAATTCAATTCTTTATCGTAAATTGGAATTTCAGTAGCAGCTTTGGATAATTCAATCGACTTCCCACATTTCCTTATTTGATCTACGTGTCTCTTCCAAATTTCAGTTCCAACTTGTATGCTATAACTCAAAGTTCCATCTCGGTTTATAATTGTTCCAATTTTCCATTTGTTAGGTCCGGAATAATTTCTTACGGCTACTTTCTCCCCTTCCTGAAACTCACGCAAGATAGATTCTGTGTCAAGTCTCGAACTCTGTTTCTGAACAACTTTGTCTCTCAAATTTGGTTTAAAAAGATCAAGCCTAGTGCGAATACATCTCTTCAAAAACAATGCACTCGGAGTTTCTCCCGTGAGGGAATGTGGAGTTATTCTATACTGTAATAAAAATCTTTGTAATTTCACATTTAGATCTCCAGAATCACCTCTACTCGATTTCAACGAAGCTTTGAACAACTGCACTATTCTTTCTGCCTGTCCGTTCGAAGCAGGATGGTAAGGTGCTGAAGTTATATGTTTAATATTATTCAGTTTCAAAAAATGTTGAAATTCGTAACTAGTAAAACTTGCGCCGTTATCACTAACCAAAGTTAAGGGAATTCCATAATGAGCAAAAAGAATACGAAGATGATGAATTGTAAAACTAGCTGTAATATTTTTCATCGGAATGACTTCTATCCACTTCGAATATGCATCAGAGACTACAAAAAACATTTTACCCATAAAAGGACCAGCGTAGTCAACGTGTATCCTTTGCCAAGGTCCATTTGGCCATTCCCACGGATGTCGATTTATCCTTGCTGGTTCGTTCCTCGTTGCGATACAAGCTGAACAGTTCTTAACAAAATTGGCTATACTGGCATCAATACCTTGCCAATAGCAGTAGCTTCTTGCTAAGGCCTTCATTTTGACAATTCCAGGATGTCCAACATGAAGTTCTTCCAAAACTTGATTCTGGTACTTTTCAGGAATGCATACTCTATGACCGTACATTATGCAACCATTTTGCAATGAAAATTCAGATTCTCTACCTTTCCAAGGCACAGGTAATTCAGTTCCAGATTTTAAACTTTCATACAGTTCGAACAATTTCCTATCAGTTTTAGTAGCTCTAGCTATGTCAGTTGCTGTAACAGGCATTAATTCAACTTGCGAAATATTTGTCACGTCTGCTTCAGTCAAGTACTCACAGTCCTTGTCAACTGCTAGTGGTAACCGTGAAAGTGCATCGGCATTGCCATGATTCTTTGTATTTCGATACTTGATTGTATAACTGAATGCTTGGAGAAAAAGTGCATAATGAACCATTCGTGTTGCTGATAGACATGGTAAACTACGATTAGGTGCGAAAATTGATACTAGGGGTTTATGATCGGTTACGAGATCAAAATGTCGACCAAATAAATATTGATAAAATCTCTTTACTCCCCATACGATACTCAATGCTTCCTTGTCTATCTGCGAATAATTACGTTCCGTTTTAGTCAATGACCTTGATGCAAACATTGCTGGTTTTTCTGAACCATCTGGCATAATGTGACTTAAAACTGCTCCTATTCCAACTGGTGATGCATCAGTTTGTAATACAAGAGGTAACTTAGGATCATAATGGCATAAAATTCGGTCTGAAGCAATTTCTTGTTTCAATGCCTTGAAAGCTTTTTCACATTCTGCAGTCCACAAAAATTTAGTACCTTTCTGCAGTAAATTATTGAAAGGAGCGACACGAGTAGATAAGTTGGGAATAAATTTTCCGTAGTAATTAACTAAACCCAAAAAACTCTTCAAATCAGATACAGTTTTTGGAACTGGTACCTTCGTAATTGCATCGATTTTGTCTTGTGTTTTGTGGAGGCCGAATTTATCAATTGTATGACCACAATAATTCACAGATTTCTTAAAAAATTCACTTTTCCGCTTATTTACTCTGAGACCATATTCTTCTAGTCTCTGTAGTACTAATTCTAACCTTTCAAAATGCTCTTGATCATTTCTCCCCGTTACGGTAATATCGTCTAAAAATACGTGTACCCCCGCGATGCCTGATAAAACTTGTTCAATGGCTCTCTGCCACACTGCCGGAGCTAAGGCTATACCATAATTCATTCTCTTGTAACGGAACAAACCCTTGTGAGTATTGATCGTCAATAGATGTCGGTCCCGCTCATCAACTAACATTTGAAGGTATGCCTCAGATAAGTCGATTTTAGTAAAGAACTCCCCTCCTGCCAGTTCAGCAAAAATGTCCTCGATACGGGGTAAAGGATATTGCTCAATTTTTAGTCCCGGGTTGATAGTCACCTTATAATCACCACAGATTCGTAGGTTCCCATTCTGTTTGATAACAGGAACAATTGGTGTAGCCCACTCACTATATGTCACCGGCTCAATGATGTCTTCTGCAACTAACCTCTTAAGTTCAGTTTCTATTCTTTCTTTTAAAGCAAATGGTACTGGTCGAGGTTTAAAAAATACCGGTTTGTAATTAGGTTTCATTTGAAGACGGCAACAAAACTTTTCCAGTTTCCCGATACCCGGAGAAAAAATTTTCTCATACTTTTGAAGCAAGATATTTAATTTATTGGTTCGAGAATTACAATTTCCAGCCCGAACTGCTTTAATTGAGCTCCAGTCTAATTGGAAATTTCTCAACCATTCACGACCAAAAACTGCGTTTACTTTTGCATGTACCAAATAAATAGTTTCTGTATTAATTTGATCTTTGTATTGAATTTGCACCACTGCTTGGCCAGCTGCTGTTATCATAGAATTATCGAAATTCCTAAGCAATAATTTGGTAGGCTTAATGGCTACATCCGGACAAAGTTTCTTAAATTCATTCACATTCATACAACTAATAGCAGCACCAGTATCTAATTCAAATAAACACTTATTCCCTTCAACAAAAATTTCTAATAAAATCTTATCCCTTGCATGTTGTGGTGATTTAACGCTATTAACTGGTACAGTTTCAGAACAAGATTCTATTTGTTTAACTGTTTCGTTACGTTTTGAGCGGCAGACTTTTGCCAAATGCCCGTTCTTTAAGCAATTCCTACACTGAGTGTTCTTGTGCTTACATTCGTGAGCTAAATGTTGAGTACTATCACATCTGTAACATTTCCGAGATTTATCAAACTTCTTTGTAGGTTCAAATTTCTTAAATTTAGAAAAATCTTTTTTGATAATTTTATCTTGCGAACTATGTAATTTTTTTATCGATACCATTTGATTCTGAATTTCACACACATCTCTCTGAGCAGATTCCATTGCGAATGCAATTCTCTTAGCTTTTTCGTATGTTAACTTATCCTCTGCTAACAGCTTTTTCTGTATATTTTCGTTTTTGAGACCCATCACCAATTTATCACGAAGCATCGTACTTAAATTGTTCCCAAAGTTACAGTGTATCGACAGTTTTTGTAATTCGGCACAATAATTTGCAATGGACTCACCTTCAAATTGCTTCCTCTTGTAGAACCGAAACCGTTCTGTCATCTCCAGTGGTTTAGGATTCAAATGTTCCGAAAGTAATTTTACGATATCTTGATAAGTCAATTCAGAAGGAATGTTCGGAGTGGCCAGATTCTTTAACAATTTATATGTTGTTGCTCCCATAAGGCTTAAAATAGCAGGGACTTTCATTTTATCTTCGATCCCATTAACAACGAAGTAAGATTCTAAACGTTCCACATAACTGGACCAGTCTTCCACAGACGCATCATAAGATTCAAAACTAATGTTCGAAGATCCCATCCTCGTCGCCAACTCTTTTGTCATGTATGCTAGGTAGACCGAGAGACGATACGATTCGTTTTACATACACGCAAAGAACATTTATTAGTATTAAGATGCACAGGCACGAACGAGCATAACAACAACTACACCGAACAAGTACAAAACTAAGAACTACGGGAAACAAAAAGGCAAAAAAGCAGGCGCGCGTCACACAGCCTGGAAGGTTCTTTTATAATCTGGCTGTTGCCAGATACATAACAGTTCCTTTCTCTAATCTGGCTGTTGCCAGATACATAACACTAGTATAATCCTTTTAAATCTTATTTAACTTTAAAAACACTATTATTATTTACTAAATTATTTTTAGTAAGGAAAATATGGAAATTTTGCCACATTTTTTCTCCGATATATTTCTACTACATTGTTTCTTCTACGTGTACACAACACATTTAAATTTTTCATTAACAAATTGAGAAAAATAACATTATTTTTTATCTATTTTTCTGTATATTAATTTTTCCATATGTCGGAATTCCCATTTATCGAATATTCCATGAATTTTCAAGTTCGATGTATAGAAATTCGATTGTAATTATATGAATTTTAAATTTATATAAATAACATTTCCCCCAAACGATAATTTTGAAATGTATTCCTAGGAAATACTATAATTACGAATTTAAAACACATATTACCTAATTTTTTGTAGAAAAGCGACACATTTGAATGTTTCTAGTCACAATCATTTTTGATCAAATATTATATGGGATTTACTTATGCGAAAGAATGAGAAAATTGGAGATTTCGATTATTTAAAAAAATTATAATGATTTTAATACAGTTCATTTTTTTTTTTTTTTCGTTTTTTCTAGAAAAAAAAAAGAACGATTTTTTCACCGAATTTAAATTATACTAGGCTGAAAATATAAAAAATAATTTAGGAATTAAATGTAACTTTTTTTTTCTAATTTCATTGAATTAGGCTATCATTTAGAGTTGACGATTACGAGAAATGTAAACTTTTTAAAAATTTCCTAAATTTCTTCCCATGAATAGAAATGAATGAACAATAATGAACAATCTTCAAATTTTAAAATTCCTATTTGAAATTAATTTTGAGAACATATTTTAGCCTACTTCAAAAGAATAAAATTTTAATTCTTTAATTTAAATCTTAATCTTAATCATCTTTAATGAAATTTTATAAAAAAATTAATACACTCGAAAATAGAGAGAGACTTGCTTCTACTAAAAACAACATATTATAGAAATTTCAGCAAAAATAATGAAAACTATTATTACAAAATATTATTATTTATTGCATGAAAATAAATAATAACATTAAGTTCAAATATTTTAATAAATTTTATCTTAACTATTTAAAATTAAATAGCATCATTTTGAGATACAAAAATATTTCGCATTATAATTAGGTTTTCTTTCCATTTCCTTATATTAATTGGAATGTAAGTTCAGGAATAATATTTCAAAATCACATTAATTACAATGAGAAAAGATCAGACAAAGCACAAACTATTTTTAATGAGTTGAAAATTTCTTAATATAAATTTCATTTAAAATATTCCGTAACTGATTCTTAAAGTCACTGTTAAAAATATAACAAGATTCTGCCTTTATAAAAATTTTTTAACATTAACAGTTTCAATAATTTGTAAAAAAATTGTTGATTTTCTTAATCATATAGATACATTATTGTTGACGGTATACGCCCCTGATTGAAAAAAGAACTAGCTATAAACCATTTAACTTTTTTTTTTGCTTTAAAACTGTCCGGAATGTAATCTTTCTCGAGTCTCCTTGCATCTAATAACTCCCTGGATGACATTTTTGTAATATAAAGACCTCATGTGACGCACACATAACCTGAAATGGCGTTTGGCTGGCACTGGAACTTAAAAATAGCAACTAAATGTCATAGTAAAAGCAATATAAAGCATAAAAAAGTTTTCATGTTGTCACTAAAGCTTTAGATATTGTATTTTCTGTGTAAAAAAATGGCTTATTATATTAGGTAAATATTGTTATTAGAGAATGTTTCATGGTTAATTAAGTTATCTAGAAACAAGTTAATGTCTTGCTTTATATGCATGACGTACTAACTAGATTATAAATGTCTGCAACGCAGAATATTTTTTGATTAATAACAATGTATTTCAAAACTAATTCATAGATTCGGTACTTTTTATTAATAATAGAACTGTATATTTATGAACATATTTATATTTTCTTTCCAAAATTCTTTTTCCAAAGTTTAATTTACAGTTAGCTTAATTGTTTCTTAAAATAACATTCGTTTCAAATATTTTTTTTTTAATTTAAGATTTTTTAAAAAATTGTTTTGCTAAAATATTGGTGATAATTAAATTTCTTAAAAACTCTCTTTCAAAAATTTTACCTTTCAGTAGAATATCAATATTTGATATTTCATTTTAAACCAAACTGATTCTAAATTAATTAAAATATCATAAGTAGAAACCTCTCTTCAATTTTACGACAATGTTCAAAACTAAATTATATCCTTATTTGTCTATTACTAGTTAGCTTATATAATGTCAGATTATTTAGTGGAAAAACTAAATGAATGTAAATGGAATTTAATAAATCTTACTTTATTATTTTTCAAGAAGCAGTTAGGTATTTTATGAACTGTAAATGTTATGCTTTAGTGTATTTATAATATATTTATAAAACTTAACGGAAGAAACAATATGTTAATAAAGTATTATAAAGAGTAAAAAAATTGATTTTTATATTGATAATGCTTAACAGTTAAAACTTTTTACAATATATAATTTAAGATTCTAAATATAAGTTTATAGAATAACAACTTATTTTTACATTTAATGAGTAGTTAACATGAAGAATTATTTTATGCTCTAAATGACTTTATTCTATACATTACGATATCAATATTTATATTAAAATAATTAATTCTTCGATTGAAAAATATCTATTCTCGGAAGGAATTACGAGTAGCAAAGTTTTTTTTCTTTAAATTAAAATTTTAATTTACGATTAGTCGCAATATTTCGCCAAATCTTGCTTAGATTGGCTGATTTTTCTTGTCTTCATGTTCATATTGGCGATGGATTCTGTTCCTAACTATATATTCTTTTATTAATACTTTCTGTCCGTCACAAAATGAAAACATCTATTGTGAGAAAAAGAGTTTCTTTCCGTAGATATTTTATTCTGGTACTGAAACCTCATTACAAAATTAAGTAACTTCTTTTTATTTTTAGAAATAACGAAACTATTGTGAAATTCTTATTTTCATTTCAAAATTGAGCAACTTCTTTTTCTCAAAATCGATTATTCTTTGAATCTTCATGCTTAATTTTTAAGAATTTATTGTTGGTTTAAAATTAAAAATATAGAATCGAGGATTAAGGAATAAAAGCAGGAAATACAAAATGTTAGAAAAGTTAAAAGTGCCAAAAAATCTCAAAAATGTTAACCAAAATTATTACACGTGATAAAAATTTCTAAAAATCATATATTGAGTCTTAAATATTAGTATTGTTATGTTTTTTTTATCTGGAAATATTTTTTTTTCCCGAAATATATACATATAGGTGTAGTAATTGGTTTTTTAATATTTCTGTGGATTTTCCTTCAATTATTTTACCCATTATATTGGAGCAAAAAATGAAATATCATTTAGTAAATATATTTTATGGAACACGAAGTGATTTTAATAATAAGAAATTATATTTGAAATCAAATTAGAATAAAAACATCTTGGCAGAAAAAATAAATGGCTAACATTTCCATTTTGTAAAACAAATTTTTTTCTAAATTATACAGGGAGTCTCAAAACCCTTGACTACGGCTTTTATTCCTTAAATATTGATCGTAGACATATACTGTAAATTACAAAGTTGTGTAAAAAAAGGTGCAAAATGTTATGAAATTGATTAAAATTTTCAGGGGATTAAACTTCAAAAGATACAAAATTTAAATTTTTAAACTGATCCCGTACAAAAAAAATTCCCAGTGAGCAAAATGTGCTCCATCCTCTAATAAGGTCATGTACAAAATTTCAGAATTTTATCATGCAAATTCTGAAAAATATGTTAAAGTCGGAAAAGGATCAATCACAAATTAAAATGCAAATGTTTACAGCTTCAGCGCAGATGACACGACGCAGGAATATATCATAAGAAAATTAAATATGCTTCATATCTTTAGTTTTAAATACAAATTTTAAAATCTATACTTCCTGAAAAATACTTTATAATTTTATATCATGAATTACAGAATATAACTAAAAAATAGCACAGTCAGTGAACTTATCAAAAATCTTGTGTAATCTTTCCTTTAAGTTATCATTTCTACAAATTTTTAATACCTTTAAATAAGTAAAATTATTATTTATTTATTCAGTCATTACTTTCTTTGTTAATTTGTGCACGACCCCAAAAACACGAACAGCCGACATGATTTTTCCTTTTTGCGAATCCGTATCCAGATGTCGAAAAGTGGTTTAAGTCAGGATCTATGTAGTTTCATATCTTTGAGACTTTTTGTGATAAAATGCTGAAATGTTGTGCATGGCCTTATTTAGAGGATTGGGCACATTTTACTCACTAGAAATGTTTTTGTACGGGGTCCGCATAAATTTTTATTTTTTAAAGTTTAATCCCGTGAAAACTTTAATTGATTTCATAGCAATTTGTATCTTTTTTTACGCAACTTTGTAATTTACAGTATATGTCTACGATCAATATTTCAGGAATAAAACCCGCTGTCAAGGTTTTTGAAACACCCTGTATATGTGTGGAGAAAGGCAACGACCAGCATTAATATGCAAGATATATTTATTAAGATTACTAGGGCAAAACATTACTAAACTAACACAGAACACGTAAAAAGAGATACAGGAGCGCGAGTTGGTACGTCTTAACATGCCACCTTCAAAATCCCGTCTGCCGCTAAAGGTGCGTAAGCATCATATGACCCATTACCCAACATAGCGCCATACAGAATATGAGAACTGTTAGCAGGTCCCACATATGTATACGACTTCTATTAAAAGCAAAAAATCCCCTTAGGAACAACACGTTCGTAGACAGATATTGAAATACAGAAATTAGCAGCAGGACAATATTTTCTGAAAAATAATTATGTAAAATATTCTTATGTTGAGAGGATTACTAAATGTAAGAGGTTGAGAGATTTAATAAGTTACACACTTTTTAATCCTCTCAAATTGGATGAACTAAAAAAGCATAACATAACCGTAACGACATAACCTTAGAATAAACATGAAACATTCATTTGCAAAAAAAAAAAAAAAAAAAAAAACTTCATAAAAAAGATAAGAGCACAGATGGCTTTCGAATTTTTTAAAAATTTCTTTTCTTATCGCTCGAACACATTGACAGTTTAATTAAATTCAAAGATGCTGTAGAAAGTGAATTCGAGTCTCGATAAATCAAGAAGTTCTTCGAACTTTTTCTTTTAATTACGAATGCAAATTGAATAAAAGATTGAAAAGAAATTCAATTTAAAACAGGGTTAAAGACATTCACTTTTTATACCGTTTCTGGTTTTCTAAAAGAAAAAAAAATGAGTCCAGGAAAGATATTGCTTCCGAAGAAAATGATGAATGTTTTTTACCTTTTCTTTTAACGATCGAGTCATTTCTAAATTTTATCCAAAGCTATATACTGAATTTAACATGCGATTTATATTGAATTTACATGTTTTTTTGATGAATGTACCTCCTAATTATTGTTATATATTTATAATTTATATTAGAATATAAATTATTAGAATTTATATTCAAATAAAAATTATGACTCAGCACAGCAGTTTCTTTGGCTGTCGTTGTTTTCTTTTTAGGCATTAGAATTCTCTTTAGCCCTAGCGGCGTACTACTCTTTAAATTTCAAACTCGTACAAAAACATTTGTTGATAACCTACTAATGCAGATTAAATTTTGTGAAGATTGTACTTATTGTTTTGATTTTGGGAGTGTTTCCTCACCTAGAACACGGCGCCGCTAGAACTCCAGAAAGTGCGACTAGGGCACTTTCCAGAGCACTGAGCATTGCAGTGAAGCACGAAAATGAGTAAAATCTCTAGAATTTGAATTTAAAAAAAAGCACTACGTTATAACTGTGTAGCAGATTTAGCATGATCCAAGGTGTACCACAAGGAAGAATGCTCAGATTCACTATTGAAGGGCAATTCTTGAAGTATTTTTGGTATTTCAGAAAATTTTAGTTGGTCTTTCTGCGCCATTTTTAATACAATTAATTTACAAAAAGATCTATAGCTATATTTAAAATAAAAATAATTTATAATACATATATAATTAATAATCCTTACGCTATTACATAAAACAAACGTTAGTGAAACTCAAAATAAAGAGCAGGAAACTCCGTGCAGCTCCAAATGCTACAGATAAAAAAAAAAAAAACTTTAAACTCATAATAAGGGATATCATTTACAAGAATTCTGTCCCTCCCAAGCCCTATTCTTTGAATTCAGTTCATTTTGCAGGAATAAAGGAGACCAGGAAATGAAGACACAGGTGTTCTTTTTTCGGCATAGCATCACGTCGCGTAACACGATCGGCGCAGTGTTCCAACTGATGGTACACCTAAATTTATCCAACAACTATACGTATGGTTTCTTTATTAAAAATTTAAAAATATATAGAATAAATATTTAAGACACAGCCAACAAAATAACATTGTAATTATTTTTCTAACAATTAATTTTTACTAGAAAAAATTAACAAAATTCCTTGAAAAAATAGATTTTTATATATTATGCTATATTTGAAAATTATGGATCAGCTTGGTTTAAATTGCCATTATTAAAAAAAAGAGTTAAAAGTGATACTTGAAAATATTTTTTTTTATATTTGAATTTAACGATTTTAGAAGCGACCGACGTTGGGTGTTCCATGTAGTGGAACACTGCGCCGCCCGACGGTCTCTTCACTCAGTTTCTTCCGTCCACTATTTTGCTTTGCGAGCTCGTCTTGTCCCTCTGAGAGTAGGCTGCCACGACTTTAGACACTGTTCGTCTAGAAACACCTAAAAACTGGACTGTTTCGATCAAAATTGTTCCTCTAGCCGAGCCCCTACAATTTAAATGCTAAATACAACTACATGCAACATGTTGCAGTTGTATGCAGCTATATTTAGCATATCTTGAAAAGTTAGTTATACAACTCAAAGATTGAAAATTTTAAAATATCAATAAATGAAAAGAAAAATCATCATTTAGTTTTTTTTTAGAAAACATCTATAAATCAACTCGATCTAATGCAATAGCTTTTCGAAACATAACGATATTCAATTAGAAATTATATATATTGCCCGATTTACAAATATGAAATGATGGAAAAAAATATGATATTCTTCGCATATGCTCATTTAAAACAGTATTAACTAAAATATTTACATTTCCTGGAATATTCATTTTTTTTTACTTTAAATTTTAGTATACTTCTACTATTTTGGGATATTGTTATCTTTAATATGATTTTTGTATAATTAGATTGAAAACTCTGCATGTTATAAGATATTATAAGCAAAATATCCCATGGAAAAATTTGAGATTTTATATAAAATAAGAGTTTATATTTTCGGAATATACAGGTATTTTTTTCAAAATACAGATAAGTATTAAATATATCAAATTACACCAATGATAAAGTTGCAAGTCGTTCTCAATACACTATGAAACGAGACGTGCCCAAAGCATTTTCTTCTTTGTCATTTCCTTGCCATCCACTTAAATCCTTCATGACCGCATATTTGTTATAAAATATGAACTCAAACACCTTTTTTTATATAGTCGAAGGTTAGTTCTTTGAAATTTCTCAGAAGAAATTAAAAATAAAATCGTAAAACCGAAAATGTCCAGAGACTATGATCAGATAATACACACGAACAATATAATAACGAACCAAGTTACACCCGCCTTCTTAAATTATCTGTGAAAAAATGTATGAACAGGCCACCACGACAATATAGCCAGTCACTGACATGAAAACAAAATGGACCATATAACATCTACCATCCACGAAGGGATACGACATGGCATCGGCAAGGCGGTAACTCGAACCCATATCATTTATATATCCACAGGGGAAGTGAGAACGTGCTACCTTATACGATAACTTCTCATCCCCACATTTGAGGTGACACCTAGTGGAATGTATGAACATTATAAATCAAAACCTCAAATATTCACACAGAATTCAAAGATAATATTTGGTCTTGTGACCAAAATTTTAGATTAATTAGACCAAAATTATATTATATTTCTAATCGAAAGAAAAAAGATATATCGGCTCGAATTCTCGGTTAGTTGCTCTTGATAATGAAACTCAAAACTGGTCATACAGTGTAAATATAGTACAAAAACTGGTAAGCACTGCTTATTGCATTTTTAACACTGCTCTTGATCGAAATTTTATAATACTAAATTCTTAATAATTACAGAAGAATTTGACTGAAAATGTTTCTTATTTCGTTTGGCAAATGCTACGCTAAGAATCGTTTAGAAGACAATTGCATATAGCAGAAAAATGAAAATTCAACTATAAAATCCCGTCCTTATAAATATGAAAAGAAATCAAAAGGGTGTAAGATGAAAACAGCTTAGTTGACAAAAGCATGTAGAAAAAAATAAAATAATGATTGTTACAGTGTCATAGCACAACGTACATCGGAAGAAGATTCTCCGGAATGAGAATACAAAAAGGATAAATGACAGTGAATGAATGCAATCTCCGAAATAGATGAAATGGTGACCGAGAGGTCATTTGGTTCTCTGTTTTCCCTTGGGGAAAAAAGGGATTTTCTTTTCCTTCTCTTGCATTCATCCATTATTTTTCCATCAATCTCCAATTCCTATCAGAGTTCCAAGAACACAAAAATAATGGTTCCATGAAAACCTTCAGTGATGAAAACAGACACTTTAATTTGCTGTATATTATATACATAATATCTGAGAGACCGAGCGTCACTTAGCAGTTTTTTTTAATCATGTTTTTTCGGAGAAAATATTTAGACACAAATGACACACTGATAATATATGAATATTTTTCAATCTTACCTACCTATGAACTGGTCGTTTAAATAAAAAAAATCATGAATGCACTTAACATGTTATTTGAAACAATCTGCCATATTACAGTATACATTTTACAGTTTATCTATCATTACTTATATTTTTGAACTTACACTGAGTGAAATTATGTCTGAGATAGAGCTATATGACATTGCCAGAATAAAAACAGATCGAAAAAGGCTCTAACAGTTAGTTACAAAAATGTTTCATTTTGTGTAAAATCGAGGTTTCTGCAGGAAAGGCACCTTATATAGATAGACGTAAAAAGCAAAATTATTAAATATAATTACATAAGTAAAAAAATAAAGCAAAAAGCGCTACCGAACCGAGGACCTCAACAAACGTGTCATTCATATTGTTCTGACTATCATATTGCACTGCCCATACTTCAAAGCGGAAGTTGAATATACTTATTCTAATAGGTAAAACCATTTTTTTAATGTAAAATCGCGGGGGTTTTTGCAAGAAAGCCACCAATATAGATAAACTTACAAAGCAAAAACTTATCTAAATGTAAAATTTGATCCAAATCATTAGAGCTGTTTCTGAGATACACGAAATAAATTTATATTATATTATATATATAAAAGAATAGCTCGTTTAGAGTTACAAGATATGTTATCTGAAACGGTTTTCCTTCTGATTTGTACTTTTTTTTTTCAAAAACATTCATTTTCAGTTTTAAGATCAAATTTGCCGATTTTGCTTAATTTTTTTTTTTTTTTTTTTTTTTTTTTTGCTGAGCAAATTACAGGGAAATTAATTAACGAGGTTAATTAATATTTTGAAGAATTGAATGTAATGTACCGCATTTTTAAAATGCTCTGCTATTTAAATTACGTATAAATTTTAATTGATAATTCTGTACATCAAAGGCAAAGTATCGTGAGAGTACAATGTTTTCATGTATTTTGACTTAGAAATTCGATATTTCACCCACTCGAAAATAAGATGGGAGAAGGAAAATAAGTTAAAAATATTGTAATTAGCATGACCAAACTTACGCTAACTATCGATATGCAATAAATTCCAATAACAAAATTATATCCTAATTTACAATATTATAATATTGATCTTTAGGATACAGATTTGTAACAGGAATCAAATAATTTACTTAGTCAGCAATAAAAATAATAAAATTGATCAAAAAACATGTCCTTTGTTATGTAGTCATTTTCATGTGTTCTATTTCAATATATTCTAAATATTTTTTTAAAAATGCATTTTCTTCCATATATTCTGTACCGTATGGAATGTCAAATATTTTAACTTTAAGTCATAGGAAAAAATCAATGATTCGATAAATTTGTCTTGTATAAGTAAAAGATGAAGACCCATAAATGCGATCATAGAAAAAGGCAAATTACTTCGTAAAAAATATACATTCGTATTTGATTGACAATAAGGATAATATAGAATTAACATAACATAGTTGTTATACATAATTAATAGATTCGTAATTATAAAGATGAAATTTCGTAATAGATTTGTCCCTGCGGTAGAAAAATGAAATCTTACTTTATTTCTTCGGAATTAGAGAAGATCACTCCTCGAAAGTGACCTTGAAAAAATGAAAGAAAAAAAACTGAAAGTTTTGCATCAAGTAAACGAATACTTGTCCATTGCAAGACTCACGCCCATTCACTAAATCTGAAATCTTGGGGAAAATTTCTCGTTAAATATAATCCTGAGAGATTTTTAATGCAAACATGAAATATGTTTGTTACTATTGCTTTTTTCTAACATGGAGGAATTTCGGTGAGCTTTTGAGCATTTTGCATAATTTTGTCATACTTGGCGAGAAACAAAATTCGTTTCTTACCTGAATTGAGGAGGATTTATGACAAAGAATACTTAAATTGCTGAATGACACTAGCAAAAACAATTGTGTACCATTGTTCCGTAATGTTAAATGCTTGAGTTAAATATTCTTTCTCTCAGTATATACATATTAGTACTATAATAAATTATTGAAAGTTATGCAATTAAAAGCATGTATACCCGTGTTATATTTCTAAATCTATAATTTATAACGAATTTAATGAATTAAAAGTCATTACTATAACTTAACTATTAAAATTAAAAATTAAAAAAATAATTCAAAACAAAATTTAGCATGTAACACCTAAAAGAAAAATAATAAGTCTAGCATTATTATTATTTTCAATATGCTCGACGCAATAACTCAAGCGCTATGATTTTCCACAATTTTTTAACCTGTCGATTTAATGCAAATATGTTTTTGCAATATTTTTCTCCTTTCTTCTTTAAGACGTTGATTCTACCAATAGACTTATTTAACCCATTCTAGGGCCGTGGGAAGTATGCTTCCCACCAAATTTATCTATCTTCGAACTAAGTTATGAAGATTGAGATAAGTTCTGACCTATTTTTCAATATGACAGAAACTTAGATGGTTCAGTTCCTTATCTCAAACAAAATTCCGTGTTTTGATTTGTTTCCTAATTATTAATTAACCAAATTAATTCATTAAATTAAATTTATCTAATAAGTTAAATGAATCTTTTCTTAAGCCAATCTCAATTCTAAAAATATTTTAATATACCACAACTAGAAAAAAATGGCCCTTTAAAGGGTTAACAGAAATTTTGACCAAACCTCACTCCATGCATTAGACTAAAATTTAGAAGTGTTTGGAGAGGTGTTAAGATCTTAAAACCAATGCAAACGAGTCAAAGATTTAAACAAAGTCTTCTTGACTTCTTATATTAGATCTATTTTCATTTCAGCATGAGAAAAATTCTGTAGAAGGACGATTATTTGAATGGGTGGGAATGGTGGGAAACGACTTATTCACGGGATAGATGCCGTTTCAGAGTTTTGATGCACACAAATGTATGCTTTCAACAATTGTTTAGTCCACTCTAAGCAACTAGTCACGTCTTAAGATGCCCTGACCGTACCACCCAATGCCCGATGAATGAATTGATTGAATGCTTACCGAAAATGTACGATTAGAACTTTTGAATGCAAAACCGGTTTAGATATTATTGCTTGCGTTGCGATTTGTGAATTGTGACTCCGAAACAATGGCGGTAAAGTTTACAGCTTTTGCTATCACCTTTAAATAAATGAGCGACCTTTATGCGTTACTTAAAAGCTATTGAATACATGCTCTACGCATAATACTTTCAGTTTTTAAAATATATGCGTCTAATACCTGAAGATGACGTTTTTTATTGTTCTGCAATTACGATTCATAAATGATTACACGTATTCGTAATCCTTTTTCTAAAACTTTGCATATAACTCCCGTTATTCTTAAGTATTCTAAATTTAGTTTTAGAATACTTAAATCATATGAGTTTATAATGATGGAAAATAATACGGTAAATTGGGATATAGGAGAAAAAAAAATCACTCCGTGTAAATTTTAAAAATAGTTGTACTAGTATTTTAATTTTAAACAGAAATAACTTCCCTTTAACTTATGAATATCGTGCCTTTTATTTTTCTCCATGGCTCTAAAAGTTTAACTTGTAACTTCCACTCTTTGAGAAAAACATCTCCCTTATCGGGCAGCATCGAGAACACCAAAAAGCAGTAGCGTTTGTAAAAAAAAGGAGAAGAATTTTCCGCTTCGATAACATGAAAGCTGTAACCGCGTTTCTAATTTTAACTTTCTACTTGGAAAACTTTTCCGCGATCCACATCACTTTGCAATTTTTCAACCCCGACCATTGTTTTAATTAACATAAAATAATTTCAGTAGATTTTAAAAATACTCTTCCGCCGTTAATAGAAATAAATTTAGTATTTCAAAAAAATTATCAACATAAATGATAATAACCGTCTTAAAAGGATGTTACTATTTCCATCTATTTTATATTCCATACAATGACAAGCAACAATCTAAATGGGTTTAGATTGGAATGTTGGATTAGAACTGCCGATTTGTATCATTCTTTGAAAATATAACCTATTGTTGAAAATTAGACAATAATTATTCTACCAAATTTCAGGAAAATATCTCATGACTATTGACGTAGTATCACTAATAGGTAAATTTTGAGATGGTGTAAAACGCTTATTTCAGCAATATTATTTTTGAAAGTTATCGTTTAGAAAGGGCAAAATTCCATTTAATGTTTAATTAATTAGTATTTCAGAGAAAAAAAAATTGGAGATGCGCATTTTCACCTTTTAAGATTATATATATATATATATATATATATATGCCAAAGTTGATTGCTGTAGGGCACGCGCGCGCGCACACACACACACACACACACACACACACACAGAGAGACAGAGAGAGACATTTATCTTTACTTCATCTGCGTTATGAGTAGAGATAATCATTAACTTAATTATAATTATTAACTTAATGATAATAATTAACTGAAATTTCACTCTTTTTTTATGTAATTAACAAAGAATTAGTATATCCATAGATATAAAATTATGTTATTAATTACAGAAACTATAATTTAGTAATTTCCATTAATGAGAAACTTGGTAAAAGGATCGATTGTAGTAACGCAAATATTCAGAAATAAAATCCTTTTATAAAAAGATAGATGAATATGAGTAAATAAGATAAAATATAAAAAAATAATTAAACATGAATGAATAAAAACAGGCCTGTATTCGTTCATTACTGTCATTAACATATTTGACACTAACTATTTATTCATTTCATATTTATTCGAGACTAAATATTTCCTAGTATCATATGATATTTAAAAAAACAAACACTATGCTTAAAGATTGTTTACATTCAAGTCACATCCACTAAATTTCATCTTTTCCCTATCAAAGCAAAAATAAAGATACTCTTTAAAAAAAAAAAAAAAAAAGTGGATTTCTGAATATACAGTCTTCAAAACAAAATCCAGCCCATGGCAAAAACATAAAACTTTCATTTCAGCACGAAAAATATTCGTGGCAGAGAAATATTGAACGCAACCCGTGCACAGCATATAAAGAAGATATGGCCCTTGATCCTTTTCAAAGTTTCAGAATTCTAGGATTGAAAGTAGAATTACTTGAAAAATCTGGAGCTGTCGTATTTTTATGATATAAACATACATATTCTGTCTTCGAAAAAGAATAACATCATGACTATAACAACCAGCATCAAGTTCTTGCCTTATGAAAAACGTGTCTCCGAGCAACGACATTTCCTCTTGGTTTTTACGTTATTTGAACCGTGGTTCATAAACTATTACTAAGGTCTGGAGAGCTCTGAATTTGTTTTTTTTTCTTCGATTTCTTTCCTTCTAGTCTTATTTATGACATTCGTATCTGTCTTACGTGCCTTTTTTTAGGAAAATATTATTTGCAGTAGAATTTCCATTTCAAGCTTAAATAGAATTCTGATTTTTGGACAAATATTCCAGGGATTATTCTAAAATTTTGTTAAATAAGAATTTCTGCAGTAAATATTTAAAAGCTCTGTGTTTATTTTTAAGACTGATAGAAAAAAAATTTTTTAGGAAAATAATGTTTCTGTTTGAAATAAATAGATGATTTAGAATTAATTTTTAATGAATCTCAATTCTTTAAGTTCGAAAATGTATCAGAATATTTTTTCAGTGATTGTATTTGAACGATTTTATGCTGAAGTATTTGTTACGAATTAAAAAAAAACTAGAGAGTATCTCTCTCTCTCTCTCTCTCTCTCTCTCATATTATATATCGGTTAATACAAACATCATGAAGGTTCATCGAATATGTATAATCACTTCAAATTCAATAAAAAAAGCATGTAAAGATTTTTTCTTCAAGGATATCACATTTTATTGATAAAATTAGCAACCGAATTCAAAATGGTTTTTCATTGTGGATATCAAACGATACATTTTACCTCTTAAATTCGCAATTGAATTTAAGAACTGTTGATTTATTTTAGTTATCTAAGTGTAGAAATATTAATAAAATATTTCTAATTTTAGAATTTTATAATTTTTGTAGACAAATATTTATTTTTTACTTTTTCATATTTTTATCATTTTCCCCCGATTTATTTCATTCTAGTCTTATTTATAACATTCGTATCTGTCTTGTGTGCCATTTTTTTTTTCGAAAAATATTTTTAGTAGAATTTACATTTCAAGCTTAAGTAGAATTCTGATTTTTGGTAAATATTCAAACAATTATTAAAAAATTTTTGTTAATTGATAATTTCTATAGTAAATATTTAAAAGTTCAATATTTATTAATAAAAAAAATCAAGGAATATTTGTTTTAGAAATAGTGTTTAATTTCTGGTTTATGTTCAAAAATATATCAGAATATGTTTTCAGTAATTGTATTTGTGCGATTTTATGTCAAAGTATTTGTTCTGAATTAAGAGAAAATATATATATATATCACCGTGAAAGCTAGTCAAATATTTATAATCGCTTCAAAATCAATAAAAACACATATAAAGATTTTTCGTTCATGAAAATTCCATTTTATTGACAAAATCGACAAAATAATTCAAAATAATTTTTCATTCCAGATATCACACGATAAATTTTACCTTTTTAAACTCGCAATTTAATTTAAGAACTGCCAGTGTATTTTGTTTACCTAATTGTGGAAATAATAAAAAATTTATAATTCAGGAAATTAATAGTTTTTGCTGACAAATATCTACTTTTTTTATGTTATTAGCATAATTCAGGAAAAAAAAATTTTTAATCAAATGGCAATCTCTTTTTTTTATCTTTGCTAACAAACGAATTCTCAAAAGCAGACAAAACAGAAATTCGGGCGTGGGAGTTAATATTCTTTTTACAAATTTTTGTAACATAAGACTTTCCAGAAAGTAAATTATTAATTTCCATTTGAATAAACATTAACTAAAAATGTAAGCTGTCTTCTTTGTCTACTTCCAGTAAACAATTCTCGTTATTTTTCGTCTGCAAGCAAAAGTTTCTTTTATACTGTTTGAAATATAATTTTATAAAATTAAAACAAAGAAAAACATTTTAATAAAACTTCTATAAAAATTGTTTTAAATCGGACATGTTTGTTACAAAGTGGACAAATCATGTGATTTTTATTTCGTTAAAGGAATTTATTTATGTAATTAGGAAAAATTAATCTACATGGAATGCAAGGTATTTTTTTAAAGAAAAATAAAATTCAGAATGAAGAAGTTATCACATACTTTTTTTTTGTCCGTGATCTTTTTTTACTTGAGCTGTATAGCAGTTTGGAAACAATTCTTGGAAAAATCTTTAGAGTTCTTGTAACAAATTTAAATTCCACTTAGTGCATACTTTTTTGTTCGCGATTTTTTTTTTATTTGAGCTGTACACTTTTTGGAAATAATTCTTGGAAAAAATTATTTTGGAGTACTTGGAATAAATTTAAATTGTATATTATAGATGGAATAGTAATCCAAAACCTGAAATAGAATTACCAATTGCTATTAAAAAAACTAAACCAAACATTATAATAAAATTTCAAATAAGTAATTTAATATTTTTTTTTATATTTCACACTTCTGTTAAGTTTACTTGTCCAACACATTTAAGGTCTGTATTTTCTAGTAAATTTTTTCAATAAATTTTTCGTTCTAATGAAGTTTTGAAATTTTGTATATTTACACGTTTTCGATAATATTACACCATTTTAATTTATTTATATTTATCTGGCAGATGAGTTTAAGAAATATTCCTAAATTCTGTAATATTTATAAAAAGCTAAAATTATATTACTAAGAAATCGAAAACAATCAATGTAAAAAATAGGCATTTTATCACATTTATTTGTGTTTTTAAAAACTGTTTTTTAAAAATCGATTTTGAAATTCGTCTTACGTTTAAAAATATTTTCAAAATCTCTTATTTCTAAACTGTACTCAAGTGAACAACAATGTAAAAATTAAATTTGCATAATTCTTATAAGCACAACGTACATTATAATATGTACATTATATATATCCATATATTATTTAAATACAAAATATCTTTAATTTTAAAAGAATAGAGTTCAAAATTTCATAGAGTTTTAAAAGAATAGAGTTCAAAATTTCATAGAGTTTTAAAAGAATAGAGTTCAAAAGTTCATAGAGTTTTAAAAGAATAGAGTTCAAAAGTTCATAGAGTTTTAAAAGAATAGAGTTCAAAAGTTCATACAGTTTTAAAAGAATAGAGTTCAAAAGTTCATAGAGTTTTAAAAGAATAGAGTTCAAAAGTTCATACAGTTTTAAAAGAATAGAGTTCATAATACAATTGACAAATAATTGTCATTTGTATTATGAATTTGTGAAAAATACGTTCAATTATCAATAAATTAATTAATAATTATAAGGTTAATAAATAATAATTTAACATAATATTTAACTTATTATTTATTAATTATAATTATTCATCACTTTATCATATTCCCAAACGTTAGAAATCGAATGCTATTTATTCTATGTTGTTAGACAAATACATAAAGTTGGCGTACTTGAATTCCAAGAATATTAGACTGATATGTGTGTGAGAGGAGGGGGTTGCATTCTACGTTGTTGTTTATAAAATTAAAAAGTATATTAAAATAATCAATTAATTTATTTAAATTACTAATTAAAAAATTGGTAATTGTGTAGTAGATCTTTTACATATGTACAAGGGGTGTTCAAATGAAAAAGGTACGAAAGATACAGTGGGTATAAATGAAGACTTTATTCAAAGTATACACCATAGGCTTTAGCACAATGATCCCATTAATTAACGAGCCAAAGGATTCCGGTTCCCAGGATTCCTGTGGCCACGACGAGACCCAGTCCTTCACAGCGTCCTTGAGTTCGTCTTCCAAGTAGAAGCTATTCCCTTTCAGATATTTTTTCAGGTGGACCAAACACATGAAAATCGCAGGGAGACATGTCTGTGCTGTAGGGCGGATGTTCGAGCTGCTTCTACTTGAACTTTGCCAGTTCCGCGTGTGTGACCCTGGAGACGTGTGAACGCGCGTTCTCATGTAGCAAAACCACACCCTCCGTGAGTAGCCCCTATCTTTTGTTCTTGATGGACCTGCATATTCTTCGGAGTGTCTTATAGTACATCGGAGTTAATGGTTCTTTTGTGCTCGAGAAATTCATCAAGTAGCGGACCTTGGACGTCAATTGGATGGTTCTCTTTATAAAAGCCTCTGCTCTCTCCTGCGCATACTGGCGCCCGTGCAAGCTACAATCTACGCCGAGACTCTAATCGCATCCCTATTTATCTCGCTTTCTCCCATAGAGGCATAAGCAATTATGTTAACGGTTACGTTGTTACGAAGGTTTGAACACCCCTTGTAATTTTCAAAATATAATATTTCACTTTTCAAGCTTAATCGTCACTCCGTATCAGCTTTTAGAAACAAGAAATTTAAAAAAAAAAAAAAAAAAAACTGTATACAATACATATTTTTTATTCTTTATTATGTTATGAATCATATTTCACTTTTCAAAGTTATAAAATGCTTTGGATTTGATTAAGTCTCTATATGACTTCTATTTGACTATATCTAAATGACTTAAGTTTTTTTAACAAACTTTTTCAGTTGATCTAAAAATTATTTGGTAATATGATAAAAAAAAAACCAATCGTGTTTCCGAAATGAGAGCTATTTTCACACAAATACCGAAACCACTAGAATCACTTGTTTTTTATTAGTTGATTAAATATAGCATGTCTATTAAACTAACATATTAATTAACTATTCTAGTAGATAAGTATTTGTTAATTGCAATAATATAAATAAGCATGATCGGGGTTTTACAATAATCGATAACAATTCTAAAATTCATTTTTAGTTAATGTTTAACTTCTGAAATTTTTAAATTAGTATATACAAACAGATAGAACAAATAATTAGATTATTTTATATATCCTAATATTTTACCTTTATTATATCCAAATTATTGTAAGTTTCTCATATCTCTAAAGACATCTGAATAAATCTAAAAGAATTACTCCAACTTATAATTAGTTCTATAATATCTAAGGAAAGTAAAACTTAAAAGCTTTGGTTTTATTTCTGAAAATAAGCAACTTTTGGAAACCAGTTGATCCCACAAGAATATTGACTGTGTTTAATTTCAAATAAATCTTTTATGCATAATTTGAAGTTTTCCCCATCAAAGTATTTTAAAGCTTCAGATTGTGTGAGGTATTAAAATCCATTTTATTTTAATTGCCATGTTCCTGTTAAATTACAGTGCAAATGTATCTTCCCAATTGTATCGAATCCTAAGAATGGCTAATTCCTTTAAAAATATAAATGTTTGGGTCATAGATGCTTTAATAACGAAGCATTGTATATTCACTTTCGTGTTCCTTATTCAAACTGTGCAAATAATTTTTTGACCTTCCAAAAATAAAAGAAAATCCATTTAAGTTCATTGTAACAATAAAAAGTACCATTAAAAATGTTTCTAAAAAAAATGTGAAAATTCAAGTTAAATTATTGTTATTAAAAAGATAATTTTAAGAATTTAAAATGAGTGTTTTCATCATTTTTATGTAAAAATAATTTCAAGTGTTATTGAGTATATAATAAAATCTCGCATAATTTTTTTGTTAATTCTATTGACAAATAAAATAAGAAATCAGTTTCCCGGTGCACATTTGCACTCTCAAAATTTTAGAGCTATATTTCAAATTGTCTGATCTGTACCACGCCAATACCCACCTTCTATTTTGTTAATAGAAAAAAAAATATTTTTAGCAAGTTCCTCCTCAACGAAAAACATTTGCATTTCAATATTTTACATTAGATAATGAATAATTCATTTGGAATTCAAATATTCCTTTCTTTGGGCGTCAAAAATCCCAATTTAGAACACCTCACAAAGCGTGAAAAGTTTCTGATTTATAGTGGAGGAAGTATTTATGAATGAAAATTTCTTTTCTTTGAATATTTACGTCACAACCAATATGAATAAGAATGAATTATTTCATTAAATCTACGCAGCACTTGGAGTGTAGTATTTAGGAAAGAAATTTAAATTTTTTTTTTAGAATTATTCTAAATAATTTTTAATATTTCCTCACATTTATACCTTATTTAATAACGTAAATACTTTTTTTTATGAAATACTAGTTGATATGCCTAGCGTAAGTCTGGTTTAGAACATGTATAATATTTTTAACAAAAAAGAAACCTTTCTGTAAACTTTTATGATATATAAAAACATTTTATCATCTAAAACATTTTTTTAATTAAAATTGGAAAATAAATTGAATCAGACGATTTTTAAAAACCGTCGACAGCTGATATTATTTACAAGCAATTAGTATTTGTCATACTAATGCTACGAATTTTATACAAGAAAGATTATCTTCGTTTCAGTCATTGAGTTGAACTTGATTTCACACATGGTTTAAATCAGTACTTTTAGATACATTGTTAAAGGATTTATTAAATTAAAAGAAAGTTTTGAAAATTAGTGGTAGATTAGTTCAAAGTCAACATTTGGTAAGTTTCTAATTAATAGAATATTTACCTAATTTTTGCAAGTTAATAGCATTTCTTCCTCTTGGCTTATGTAAGAAGTCTGCAAAATTTGGTGAAATTCGACCCAGTTGCTAAGGAAGGAACACACACACACACACACACACACACACACACACACACTTACTTATTTATGATTATAAATATTTGTTTGGCTTTATAACTACGTTTTATTTGCCTTACATAGTTATTTATTTTTTTACGAATAACTATTATATTTTTTAATTCTAAATGTTTTTATTAAGAAATGCTTGATTAAATTTTTTTATTCTATATAATTCATTATTCAAATTAACCACATTCTTAAAGTATTTTTGGAATTTGGTGGCAAGATCTCGACACTGGGATCGGAAGTTTCACGTTAGAGATCTTAATCCACAAATACCATTAATTTGGCCTAGTGCAAGTTAAATCAGTCATCGTCAAATGATTTTTCAATGATATGACATGGGAGTCTTGAGAAGGAGAAGATGTCGTCTACGTCATCTCATTGCAGATCAAGATTAAGGAGTCCAACCCAAATAGTCAAGTCATAGTGTTGATTTAAAACAATGTCAAACTTCTCTATCTCTACCGAACAAAAGGTCGTTTTCTGATTGCAACTTCAATATATAAGTGAAACGTTGGTGCTGTTAATGTTAAAAATAATCATTTCAAAGATATTAATGATTCAGAGAATAACATTGACCAAATATTTTGACGGAATAAAGCCATCAGTTGCCGAATTACGGACAAATTTATCGACATATAAAAATATTATAAGTTTGTGTTTTTAAAATTGTTTATTATCATAGGCCTGATTCTCGGTAGAAAATTGTTATGATGTACTTGAAATAACTGAATGCAACGACGTTTTTAAAATATGGCCGGACAGCGAAAATATAGATGAACAAATTAGATACACAGATTAAAGAATTTTTTTTTTATTTTACTTCAAAGCAAAGGAAATAAGTTAAATTTCTTGACAACTTGCAATGTATGTCAGTCTGTTTGACTTGATTTTAGAGAAGACATTAAGGAACATAGCGAAGTAATCAAATCAAATCTGGTAATTTAAATGTGGTTAGGTCTAAAATTGAACACAATTGGCAGTAATATTTTTGGAATCATACCAAATTTGATTAAATTATTTATTGATTGTGACCAAAACTGCAGAATTGTATTAAATTTTGGACCCAAATGGTCGATGAGAGTAATGAAATTCAGATTTTACTCAGATAATACAACTCGGATGTACTTTCAATTATCTTTCACTTGCATCAAATTTAAATGAAGGTTCACCGTATTGTAGAAATATACATCAGTCGCGTGGAGAAAACACAAGGCGCTTAGAGCATAAATGGGTTTTTGTTCCTAATTTCATTAATAGTTTTGCAACTGGAAATATTTCTCGAGACGCGATTTCATAGTTTCGCTTTTTTATCAATAGTGGCGTTAGAAAATAATATTGGTACTAAAATTGTGTCTTTGTTATTTTTTAAGATTGCAAACTGGAGTATCTATATTCTTCCCTTCCCAAATACCACATATTTAGAATTCATGAAAATCCAAGACTCCTATTTGATATTAAAATTTTACAGAAGAAGGAAAATCATTTTTAATATTTTAAATTTTTAAAATGATGCTTCAGGAAGTACATTACGGAAAGTGCTAATTCTCAAAATTTTAAATAACTGTTGCAACATTAGCAGACATGTTTAATAGCAAAGTACTAAAGCTTCAAGCAAGCTATTAAAATGATTCTACGTGAAAGAAAAAGAAGTCTATAGTATCTACTTCTTCGCCATTCTTTGAGAGTACTTTTTTTACTGGCCAATTCCAACTCCAAATTGTTTCAAAGTTTCTTCAAACATGTGTTATTCAAAGAACAAAGTTTTCCACCTAAAATAAACCATTTTATCACGACGTTTAGGAAACTGTTCTCTGTTTTATACTACTTCTAATAACGACACCATTTAAGCGATCTTTCTCGTTTTCAACAGCGGCGAAACACCGTTTCAAATAACGAGCACAATACGGGAGCTCTTTTTATTGCAAACTGCCGTCCAGGGAGGCATTCGATGCAGCAAAACTTACAAAGGAAATGGCCTTTTAGACTTCTGGAAAGAAGGCAAGAAAATGGTATTAAATTCATTTTCCATTCAGAGGATACTTTGCTTCAAGAGAATGTGAATATTTCATGTGGAATTCGCACTGGTTGTCCTAAAACTACTTCGTGATTGCCTGCGGTTATTTTTCTTTACTTTTTGTAATTAGTTATCAGAATTTTAGAAGTAAATATAACTTAGATATTTATTCTTAAAATTGTTATACGAGGACATTTATACGATTGCATTGGACGTTCACCATCAAGTGAGTTACAATAGTTTAAATTTATTTTGTTATAGGCAATCATCTGATGGGTGTATGGTAAATTTAGTACAACAAATTCAACACTGAAAATGTTCAAAGTATATATAAAATAATACAGCCGAAGTATACGGAAGGAAGAACAGTTATAGACATTGATAGCACACCACCAGAGACCAAATGACTAATTAAATATGGGCACAATAAACAGAGCTTGTCTTCAATAACTCGTAACTCGATAACTAAATGAAAATGTTGATATTCGTGCGAGAATTTCCACATATATAATGTCCCGATAGACCAAAGCATCACAACGCTTTTTTCTGAAGAATCTCTAGATCTTGGATTTTAAATAGAGATAAGTCGATAATTCTTGTATTTTTTAGAACATTCATTTCCATATTCACAAAATGGAAGCTAAGGTGAAAGGATGCAATTATGTAACTTATTCATTCTTTCAGGATCCAATAAGAATATCTAAAATTCTCATACTTACACTCAGACTAATAAAGCAGGGAAAATGTATAATGGATTCACACTGCTATTATTTGAGTTCAAAATTTTTTGATTAAAATCCCGTTTCGAAGGAGCAGGAGCTATTTTGAAATGGCCATCACATATATAACAAATTAACGAATTAAAATATTAATGAATAGATATGTTTGGTTTTTAATTATAATTTATTTATTTACTTAATGAATTGTGTCTTTCGGTTTGCTATAAATCTCCAAGAATTTTAATTTTTCAATTCCCTGAACAATTTTATTTCAGCCAGACAAATTTCAAAAATTTTATTCTTAAACTAATCAGTCAATCAGTAGATTACTTCATATTCAAGTGCATAAAATTATATTTCTATCAATGATCGTTTTACAGATAGCCTCAATCATGTGCTCATATATTCATGGAAAAAAATGTGAGCCAAAAATTAAATAAAACAGACACGCTTAAATTATCAAAAATATAATCAACGTCATTACTTTTGATTATGCATACTTTAAGAATGGATTACTTATTAGTTATTTGATACACGCTTCATGACAAATTCATATTAAATAAATAAATAAATAAACCAAATTACTTTTAGATCCGACCCTGTTAAAAGTACCGTATGATTCACAAATCTAAAAATATATTTCTTTCCGAAAATAACACTTAACTCTCGCAGAAGTAAGCATTAATTTTAATTTCTTCCTTCCTAATTAGAAAATTAAATGAAGCAAATATATTAATTGATAAATAGTGGTCCTTTAAATTAACTGTCTTATCGACAATAAACCGAAAATGCAGAGGCTAGTAAATTCCTCAAACACTGATTTAGCAATGAAAACATATAATAACAACATTAACATCAAAAGAAACTTAAACCAGCTTAATCTCTAAACACACAAAATTATTACTAGTAGAGATTATTTATTATCTTATGGATAATGACGTCAGCGTAACTTCAGCAAAAGATTATGTACCAAAAGGAAAGTAAAATAAAATTGTCACTTATCTCGGCTGTGGTTCAAATCGCAGTAGACAGGACCTCTGGACTAAAAGATGGGGTGTACCAGAGGATGAAGAATTGGAACGAAGTTGACTTCGCCTATTGGAATAGGGCAACGAAGGATTGACCGGCATCTCAGAAGGTGATCGAGTTCAGGAAGTCAAAGTATTCTCTGTGGATAACAGCGGCGACAATGGGCAATCAACAGCATGGGATGTATTGAAATTCTTAATTTGAAGAGCAGTCCATTGCATTAACCATCTCAGACAGGTAGACAGACCCAGCACATTTGAATAGATGCAAAACGCACATCAGCGAATATAGTCCTCCCGCTTTTCATCTCTTTAACATCTTAGATCTACTGTTCACCTTGACTCACACACCAAGAAAATAATATTCAGTCTGTGTTTCGTTAGTTCTTCACTTCACAAGTATAGCATTTTCTTAGACATAAAGCTAAATTCTATTTTCTTCCAAAGATCTTCTTTAGTGTCAGAAAATCTTTGTTCTTAACAGTTCGTAAAAGAATTTTAATTTCTTCAATTTATAGAAGAGAAAACCAAATTTCACTGGTTGATCAAATGTAGTGAAATGCAGATTGGGTTAAAAGGTCGCCATTTTTTCAATCATTTGTGGATTACAAATCAAAGGTTCAACTTTCAACTTTCGCAAGTGACTAATATCCAAAGATCAGGTTTTACCTTATAAAGATAGGAACCGATTCTTAACCAAATCCTTCCAGAAAAAAGATCGGGAAACGAGACAGAGAGGTCCGAGGAATGATTTTACAGAGAAGAAAGTTTATGATGAAAACAGAACTTGACATTTGAGGGATACTACGGTAAAAAAACTGATAATTTTTAGATCTAAGAGCTCAGAGATGGAGATTTTTTTCATATGAGTAGCTGTCCGTAGGAAAGTTGACTTTAAATCTATTTTCTCAACCTCAAATCTATTTTCTATTTATTAGTCTCAACAACAGTTTTCATTAAAATAAGAATTTGAAAACAAATACACAAACTGGGTTCAAAAGTTGAACTGATTTTAACCTCATCTTAGAATAAATTTATCAAGAAAAAAAACCCCAAATAATATGAATAATCTAAACTAAACAAACTGGTAATTGTAATTATTATTTTTTGTGTGATTTTTCGTTTGATAAATTGGCTTATTAATATTGGTAATAGATGGCGCTGCATGCTCTCTTCAAAACTATAATTTGAGAATGAGTGGTGAGAATTGTGCTTTCTCACGTCCG
Organism: Argiope bruennichi; assembly: GCF_947563725.1. Classification (NCBI taxonomy): domain Eukaryota; kingdom Metazoa; phylum Arthropoda; class Arachnida; order Araneae; family Araneidae; genus Argiope; species Argiope bruennichi. Next base: position 84,493,112 of record NC_079159.1, on the reverse strand, counting down.
TGTCTCTTCTGGTATAAGCTATACAAAAGTGTATTTTATTTTGCAATATTGGAATAAAGGTCGCTATTTGAAAAATAAGGAATTTAAATCTGTACAATTTTTTAATGCATTTATATGCCGCCGAATGGCAACAAACCTCTTTATAACAGGCAATATATCACAGAATGAATAAATGAAAGCCAAAATGATTTTTCAAATATTTTTTTCTCTAAATCAGGTATTTGAAGGTTAAAATGAAATGATAATAATTACAAATAAGAAATATCAAAAGTGTTGTGTAAAATTCCTCCTTTTCAAGAATACGAATAAATTCAAAGATCTCAACTGGAAATATTTCCTTGAATTCTGATTCTGATAGCAGTATTGATTTTTTTTACTTATTTCTATCTTCTTTTTAGTTTATTCATCTGTTCCTATTATATTTCTGTGCATTATTAAACATTGTTAAAAAGCAAGCGTCAGGCTCTGCACAGAACTTAAAGCGGCAATTTTTCCTTAAAATTAGATGCTAAACAATCTTATGGATTAAAAGAAGTAAAGTTTTCCGTTTTGTGATAACCAAAAACATTTTGATTCGCATTTCTAAAATTTACTAAAAACGATGCTAAACCGATTATAAGTGGGGGTGGTCACCCCAAAACTTTCTCGCATACTCTCTAATAAAGGTGCCATCTCAGAGTCCCCCCAGGTATAGCATTGGCATATACTAAATCCGAGATATTAACTTTTGGTGTGAATTTAGCATTTTTACTGAGTTTATCGTGTTGTCCTTGCCGGGTTTTTTTTGGCGATTAATCCTTGGCCTACTGTAAATAGTATCCAAAAATTGAAACTGTGTTTTAGACATATTTTTTTCTAATTTACTGTAATTAATATTCGATTCAGAACTGCGCTTGTACTCACAAAAACGCAAACCAAACTTGATATATTTAAGTCACTGCATTATTGAATTATCATGTTTAAAAGGACAGAATGTCAGATGGATAATTCTTTGCTGAATTTGATTGAAAATATGATTAGCATTTTCACTGTCAATGTTAAATCTGCGTGCCGAATTTTACTCATCTAGATATTTTTCCTTTGTAGTTATCGTGCTATCTTAGATTCGAACAGTCAGACAGACAGACTTCATCTTTTTATGTACAACCTGCCATCTCACCGTCACTTAACGAAGCGAAATCGATAGAGGAAGACAAACTTTCTCAGAAGGGATTTTGCTTAAAATTTGAGAGAAATCGACGAATTTGATATAAAAACTATATACCAAATTTCCTCAATCTGGCTCAGAGCGATTTTGAGTTATTATTGTCACAGTCATAGAGACAGGTATTTTTCAAAAATATATTTTTTTGATCTCAACAAATCTTGAGTTTGAGTTTTTTGACGATTACAATGATTCCTCTATACCTCATATAAGAGAAAATAAAAACAGATGATTCAGCAGACAAATAAAAAGTAGAAGAACGCAGATTTTTTTAATTCTACCTCATATGTATATCAACAAAAAAATAGAATGCAAAATTTTAATATTGCATAAAGACATTCACTGTTTCATAAATATTACATAAAGACACTCACTTCCTTTGCAGACTTAATAAGAAGCAAAGAATCACAACCCTCTTTTTGAAAGTGTATGTATTTTTCTTTTCTTGTATTGTTCGAACATTATACGTGACAGTTTTATTAAATTCAGAAATGTTAAAGGAAGTGAACACAAGCTTAGATAAATCAGTTTTTTATGCGTGGTTGTTGTTATTTTAAAAACTATAATTTAAAAATAAATATTGAAAATCACATGAATGCGAAACACCAGTATTTCTGTTAATAATATAATTTCCGGAGCTAGAGCTTTTAGATTTGAAAAAGTGCTAAAAAATTCGATGAAAAGAAATACGTTTTTCATTTTAAATATTAAAAAAAATATTTCTAATTTTTACTCTAAATTGTATTTAGGATACAATTTTCATTGCACTCTTCTCAAATATTTTGTACTTGAACTTCCTTTTTGACTTCAGTTATACTATAGAAATATTATAATTTACTATTTTTCAAAGAGTTGAGTACCAAACAAACACAAATAATTAAAAAGGGCAAAAAAAAAAGAACATAAATTAATACGAAATTGCTTTAAAACAACTTTTCTTTAAAGTAAATGATATATTTACAAATTCATGACTTAACCCTTTAAAAGGTCATTCTTTTTTGGATACCTTCTCTCAGGTACCATGCAAGACGGTACATGATTTTGACATTTTATTTATTCATTTGAAAAAATTATCTGTTAAAATTATCTACAGAAAAGTAAGAGAATGTAAATGAATTTTTGGGAGAAATTCAATTTCAAACAATTAGATGCATTCATTTTTTGGAGCAATAAGCAAGTCTGTATTATGTGAATAATCACGCATCGTATTATTTTCCAAGTGCAAATGGTCAATGTCTGGTTTTAGATCTCTAACGAATAATCTCCTCCAAACGGGTCATTTGATTTTAAATCTAATGATCGGGATGATGCTCTTAGAACTTCTAAACAGTTATATAGACATCAGAAGCAAGCGTCGAGAGTTGTATACTTATAATCTTAATCTTGATAAACAAACGGTTATGGACTTTTAGTTTGAAATTCGTCTTTAAAATAATTTAATGAATATGATAAATTATTATGTCATACACAAATTCCAAATTACCTTTTCCTATGATGCTAAAATGCACCTGATACACAACAGCACCTCTCTACCCCTGCCATCCTTCATTTTTTTCAAATTTCTCAAGATAAAGGTCATAATTTTTTTAACTCTATTCAATTAGATGATTGTCAAAATAAAAACATTGTTTGCTTTCATTTAGAAACAGGAAGTTATTTCAATAAGATATCGGCTTATTTATCATTGATTTCGTTAAGATTTTAAATTTTCCTACAGTGCAACTCTTATGGCTGGTAACTAATCCCAATTTGTAGATTAATTTCTGGGCAAATTATAGCAGGAAATTCTTTGTTTCATAATTCTGTGCAAATTTAGATGAATGATATTTAAATGTGAACTCTTCGATGTTTCCGGCAGTATAAACCTGTGGTGAAAGTTTATAAGTCAGTTAACAGCACCGCTGCACAAGCAATTGCTTTTGTATCGTGGTCATGTTACTGGGCTACGAACCACAAGGTAACAAGTTCTATCCTCGGGCATCACAATCCACATTGGCCGTGATCCTTCAATCTTCGTACAGTTGTTGTGGAGCCATTTACCTGCAACCAAAGTCGTCAGACTCACTTGACGCAGCAACAGCATCAGCAACCACTCACCAACACACGCTCGCCTTAACGCTTGGCTCTACTCAAATGGGTACAGGCGCATTATACTCAACAGCTAAATACTTTAGCACTCAACAGCCATATCGTTCGTCTCACTTCCGACTCACTGAAAGGAGAGCCTGTGGTGAAAGCTTATAAGCCAGTTAACAGCTACACTGCACGAGCAATTGCTTCACTTCACGTCTGGGTCACCAATGTGCAAGCTTTAGGTTCGAACTCGCAACGTTAGGGCTCCTAGCTGAGTAACAAAGCCACTAGACAAAAGTGCACTCTTCTCCGGAAGTTGTTATCTGGCTTATGAAGTTACCACCACAAACCTATGAAATGTCATATTTCTTGTATGATCACTTTTTGTCTTGTTTCCTATTTATTATTATTTTAAAACATTTTTCGAGCAGTAAATAGTCTCAAGTGATAAATTTACTAACATGATAATATTCCGAGCTAATTTATAATTTTAATAATAAAAAAATAATAAATTTTCGAATATCATTTGTAGATTTTATGAGATTCGTATTTAGATAAATGTAATATTCATTTTGCAAGTACAGAGTGATTATAATAAAACTATCTCGAGACTGCAACTTTCATACCATTCACAGGAACAGAATAAATCTTGGTTCAAGGTATTTTGAGGTATGCGCTCAAGAATCATATGAAAAACAACAATTAAGTTCTAATAGTTACGGTTGCAGAGATACAATTTCAAAATTTTCTAATGGCAACACCCATTTTTTTTATTGGAATATGTTCTGCATAGCAAAAAATCATAAATAAGTTTCAACAGTACCTATTGCACGAAAATCACTGGCACTAGACAGATAAAGAAAAAAATGTTTAAGGTTTTTTTTTCACTATTTTCAACGGAAGCTACTTCGTTTATCATTAAATCCTTCAAAATTCATCTGTAAATCTGATGAGTAAATATGAAATAGCCACAATCTACTAAATAATACTTTTGGAAACCATATGTAAAATAAAAGAAATGTAGGAATTCACATAATACACATACGAATTCTCATTTCAAAAGAATAAGGAATACTCTGAGAAGTAGATTTCGATGTAAACAACTTCTTGAAAAACAAAATCCAGTTCCACTGCAAAAATCATAAAATATGCATTTCAGCTCGCTGAAGATTCGTGAAGGCAGAATATTGGGCACGTACACATAAAAAAAGGGACTTGATCCTTCTGGTGGTATCAAAATTCTGAGATTGGAAGTTGAATTATTTTAAAAATCTGAGTGGGTCGCATTTCTATGCTATACACACACATATGTACTTTTTTTTTTCTCTGAAAAAATAACATCATGGTTGTAACATCCAGTGTTGAGTTCTTGCCTTATGAAAACGTGTTTCCAGACAACAGCATTTCCTATTCATCTTTAATTTTTTCCTTACGTGATCTGTTGCTTCATAAACTATTATTTACATATAAAAAATCTGAATATATATATATTCCTCTCCCAAATTTATCTTTTCCAGTTTTATTTATGATATTCATATTTGCCATGTATTAGTGAATAATATTTTTTTTCGTTTGAATTTCTGATATTTAAAAATTGAATATTTTAAAATCATTTGTAAGAGGTTTAATACCTTAATTGTTTTGTTTCCACTTTCTGTCAATTTAGATAATAATTAATTAGGCAATTTATATAAAATCTTCTGTTCAAGGAATTCGCTATTTCATTGATTCAATAAAGAATTCAAAAAATACATGTGGTCTTTGTTGATTATGCTTAGTTACTGTATGTATTTCAACGAATTCATTCGTATTTGTCAGATATAGATGAAAGATATTTGTTTCGTTCGTATTTCTGATACTTAAAAACTGATTTTTTTTTTTAAGTCATTTGTAAGAGGCTGAATCCTTTAATTGTTTTGTTTTCCTTTTCTGTCAATTTAAATAAAATCTTCTGTTCAAGGAATTTGCTATTTCACTGATTCAATTAAGAATTCAAAAAATACATATGGTGTTTGTTGACTATGCTTAGTTACTGTATGCATTTCAACGAATTCATTCGTATTTGTCAGGTATAGGTGAAAGATATTTGTTTCGTTCGAATTTCTGATACTTAAAAACTGAATTTTTTTTTAAAAAAAATCATTTGTAAGAGGCTGAATCCTTTAATTGTTTTGTTTTCATTTTCTGTCAATTTAAATAAAATCTTCTGTTCAAGGAATTTGCTATTTCACTGATTCAATTAAGAATTCAAAAAATACATATGGTGTTTGTTGACTATGCTTAGTTACTGTATGCATTTCAACGAATTCATTCGTATTTGTCAGGTATAGGTGAAAGATATTTGTTTCGTTCGAATTTCTGATACTTAAAAACTGAATTTTTTAAAAAAAATCATTTGTAAGAGGCTGAATCCTTTAATTGTTTTGTTTTCATTTTCTGTCAATTTAAATAAAATCTTCTGTTCAAGGAATTTGCTATTTCACTGATTCAATTAAGAATTCAAAAAATACATATGGTGTTTGTTGACTATGCTTAGTTATTGTATGCATTTGAACGAATTCATTCGTATTTGTCAGGTATAGGTGAAAGATATTTGTTTCGTTCGAATTTCTGATACTTAAAAACTGAATTTAAAAAAAAATCATTTGTAAGAGGCTGAATCCTTTAATTGTTTTGTTTTCATTTTCTGCCAATTTAAATAAAATCTTCTGTTCAAGGAATTTGCTATTTCACTGATTCAATTAAGAATTCAAAAAATACATATGGTGTTTGTTGACTATGCTTAGTTATTGTATGCATTTCAACGAATTCATTCGTATTTGTCAGGTATAGGTGAAAGATATTTGTTTCGTTCGAATTTCTGATACTTAAAAACTGAATTTAAAAAAAAAATCATTTGTAAGAGGCTGAATCCTTTAATTGTTTTGTTTTCATTTTCTGCCAATTTAAATAAAATCTTCTGTTCAAGGAATTTGCTATTTCACTGATTCAATTATGAATTCAAATAATATATGTTATGTTTGTTGATTTTGCTTAGTAACTGTATGCATTTCAACAAATTCATTCGTATTTGCCATGTATTGGTGAAAAATATTTTTTTTTTCATTCCAGTTTCCGATATTTAAAAATTGAATTTTTTATAATTTATTTGTAAAAGATTTAATCCCTCAACTGTTTTGTTTTCCCTATCTATCAAATTAAATGGAACTTTCTGTTCAAGGAATTGGCTATTTCGCTTATTCAATTAAAAGTTCATGAAATACTTGCGGTGATTGTTGATTGTGGATAATTATTGTATCGAATTCAAGCATCATTGAATGATTTCATTTTGGATTATAAGTTTAAAAAGCGTTAAAGAATTGAATTCACAAAATACTTGCGGTATTTGTTGATTATTGTACAGAATTCTGGTATCAATGAATTATTTCATTTTGACTTATAAGTTTTAAAAGCCCTATTGCTCTCACACACGGCCTTTAGGAGAATAAAAACACATTCAGAATTTGCTACTACTACGTTAAGATTTTAAAAGTTTTATGTCCGTCACTTCAACAATGAGCTTTCAAGAGGGCTCATTTCTTTGAGATTTCTAGAATGGATTTTAATTTGGCAAACCATCTCCATCTATTTTGTATAAAAATGCTAATTATATCTTAATTTATTATTTTCAGTTTTAAAAAAAGTATTATGTAAAGTACCTTTTTTCCTTCCTTTAAAGTACAAACGTTTTTGGAGCGTAAAAAAAGTATTAAAAATAGACATTGTCAAACAGTATGCCATGGTAGCTTAAAGTTTTTTAAAAAAAATGATAAATTGAATTAGCTGAAATTAAATTTTTAATATCTTTCAAAATTAAGTTTAAGATTAAAATAATTATTTCAAACACTTTAAGAAATTAAAATACTTAAATTTGTATACTTGATTTTTTTTTCATCACAAAAACTAAAAACTCATGTAGAAGTCATTTTTTTAAATAGAAAAATACATACAAAAAATACTCCATAGAAAAAAACTCCATATTTAACATACATGAAAATGTAAAGCATAAAACATCTTTTAACAGTGATTGCATTGATTTAATAATAAATGGAATGTTATAATTAAATAGAAACATGGAGAATCAAATATTATAACTATTCATTCAGGACATTTTTGAATTTAACAGCACAATATGATTTTTAAACATTCAGCGCATTTTTCCAATTAGAATATGTCTTTTTCAAATGGTTTAGAAATTAATTATTTGGCAACGATAAGATTGTACACGATACAGGATGAACGATATAGTTCTTTTAAGTCCTTTAAATTCAAAACGCCGTCTCTTAAAGCCAGGGATGTAATATGTACTTATAGCTAAGTGACTGAGCTAAATTTATTGGGACATATTATGGCGCAGTGAAATAAGGAAGTTACAAAAAAAATATCTACCAAAACAAAGTATATCTACTTAAAAGTCCAATTAGAAAAATGTACATTATACCATAACAAGTACGCGGGAAAAAATTTCATGGAGTTATTTTCAAAATTGGGAGAGATATTTGTGATTAAAATCATGAAATTCCGGAAATTAAAAAAATGTTTTGTCCTAAAAGTGAAAAATGTATTATCGGATTTCCTGCTACCCCCCCCCCTTATTGTGTTTTTTAGAGTTAAAAATACTTTAGTTTATTTTCTTCTTTGCTGAAATTTTATTTTGGCTTTGCCATGAGAAAACTGCATGATAATATCAGAGAATACATTTTTCATTTTTAGGAGGAATCCTTTTTCAAATCAAGGAAAATTCATCATTTTAGTCGTAAATATAACTGCCAATTTTATAAATAATTTCATGAAACTTTTTCCTGTGCTCTTATTATGGTAAGCTATACTTTTTCTCGAATTGTATTGTTTTGCTGATACTCTTTATTTCTTTTAGTTATTTTTTGTAACTCTCTTATTTTTCCGTTGGAGTACTGGAAGCTGTCTCAATAAATTTAACATAGTCACTACACTATAGATAGACATTACTTCCGTCTATCCGAGACCTCGCTTTAAATTTAAAGGGTATTAAAGGAATTTATACCTCATTTTGCGTATATAAAATAAATGATAGTAAAATTACTTGTTCATCATTTAAATAAATGTAGAAACTGAAGGAATCAAGTGCAATTCTAGGGCTAAGTTCAAGGAAATAAGTGACTCTGATTCTGCAGATATTTTCCAAGTATGCCTAGAAACACTCGAAATTCTGAATATTCATAATTTTATGATTGATTCGTTAAACAGTAAATTATATTAAAACCCATTAACTACAACTGTGTAGGTTTTACATATTTACGCATTTACACATCATATAAAGAACATAATGATTTTATTCTATGAATGTCATATCGTTTAAGAATAAAATTTGTAAATTCTTCATAAAAATAGCAATAATTTGTTCTACATAATTAAAATTTTGAAATAAAATAATTATTTAATTAAAGAAAAAGTGATTAATCTCATTTAAAATGATTCATTACAAATATTTCGTTAACAGCGAAGCAAACATTTCAGTAAACATAATTGTTCGAAGTCCTTCATAATTTTAAATCTTTCCAGAGAGAACAGGAATTAATTTTTTTCTTTAGTATCTAACGAAAGAAAACGATTTTTCTGTTTGCTTTATTTGTAAATAAGAATACCTATTTTTAGTAATTTTTTTCTTCAATGAAACAGCATTTGCAATTCAACATTTTACACCCAGATGTGAATTATTCATTTGGAATCCAACTTTTTCTATCGAATCAATTTGAGACTTCAAAAAATTCAAATTTTGAACCACAAAACATACGAATTTTTTAAAAATTCAAACTGGAGAAAGTTTTTATGAATGAAACTGTCCTCTATGGAAATATTTGCGTCACAAAAATTCTTAATAATAAAGAAATATTTCATAAGATCTATGCCATACTACAAAATGTAAATATTTCTGAAATGCATGTTGATTTCCGTTTTTTTTTTTTTTTTGATTTGGTTTGATTTTTCTTCCAACTGGATAAAAATAATTATAAGTTTTTCCATTCTTATAGATTTTTATTATAATTAAAAATCTCTTATAAAATTTTATAGATGTTTGTTTGATTTCATAAAAAAAATGTTTGTTTTTTCACTTTTTTGTATAGGTAGTATAGAGAAAATAGAATCACTTTTTCGTAGGGGTAGTATAGAGAAAATATAGTCACTTTTTTGTATAGGTAGTATACAGAAAATAGAGTCACTTTTTTGTATAGGTAGTATAGAGAAAATAAAGTCACTTTTTTGTATAGGTAGTATAGAGAAAATAGAGTCACTTTTTTGTATAGGTAGTATACAGAAAATAGAGTCACTTTTTTGTATAGGTAGTATAGAGAAAATAGAGTCACTTTTTTGTATAGGTAGTATACAGAAAATAGAGTCACTTTTTTGTATAGGTAGTATACAGAAAATAGAGTCACTTTTTTGTATAGGTAGTATAGAGAAAATAGAGTCACTTTTTCGTAGAGGTAGTATAGAGAAAATAGAGTAATCGTCAAAAAAAATTCGAATTCGAAGTTTTGACGAATCTCTAAGTTTTTGATCTCCCTGAGTTCGAAAAACACATTTTTAGGAAATGTCCGTCTGATCTGTGATAAAGATAATTGAAACACACTTTGAGCTAGAAAGATGAAATTTGGCACTCAAGCATAAAACCAAATTTTGTAGATTACTGTCAAATTTAAAGCAAGATCCGCTCAGAGGAAATCTGTGTGTCTTGCTGTTCGAATATATTTTAGCACGATAATTACAAAATGAAGAGAGCTATATAGATAAGATTCGGTACACAGATTTAACATTTATAACGTAGACACTTGTCAAAGTCTGGGCCAATACCAACAAAGTGGTGACTGTCTGTCGGTCTGTTCTTTTAGAAGCATGTAAACGCGATAATTCAAAAACCAATGACTTTATCAAATTTAGTATGAGAATTTGTGTCTACAAGTGCAGTTTTGTGACAATTTTTTTGTTTCAATCGGTAGAAAAAAACGTGTTTGATGCACAAATTCGATTTTTGGATACTATTGATGCATGCCAGGGATTAATCGCCAAATAACTCGCCACATTTCGTTACTATTGTTACGAATCTGTGATGCGGCTTCCCAGCATAGTTGGTACCATAGGAGGTCCCACAGCTTGGCAACAAACTTGGCGACCATTTGGTGAGTTGGTGACGAATTTGGCGACTTTGGCGGCAAAATAGATTATACCCGAAACATCGAGAATTTTCCCGATCCGTCCAGTAGGAACCGAGATACGCCTCGAACGTTCCTGATTGGTTGAGAGGCTTCTAGTCCGCCTCCTGAGACCTATAAAAGGAGGCACCCGCAGCTGCCAAGGTCGTCGTAGTCGGAAGCGACAGAGAGAGAGTAGTCGGAAGCGACAGGGAAGAGTAATCGAGATCGACGGTGAAGAGTAGTCGGAAGCGACAGAGAAGAGTAGTCGGAATCGACGGTGAAGAACTGGTCTTCCAGGGATTAGCAGAGCAGCGACAGAGTCAAGCTAGTGCTGAACTAAGCTGTGCGCTACTGTCTGCAGTAGAGTCTTGTTGTATGCTGCACGTCTCGGCTGAAGATAATGGTCTTCTGTGCTGTATATAGCTGTCGTCTTTGTTCTGTTCTGTGTGTCTTCGTGTAAATAAACGTCGTTGTTTTATTTTCTACTGCCGCCTGCTGATTGAGCGTCCTCCACACCATATAACTTCCACTATCCAAACGAACCCAGGAAATTTCGTAACATTATTGTTAGCCAGTTCTTTGTAAAGTGTTCTTTGGCATTATGTGTTTATTACAGGGTATGCAAGAAGGCTTTAAATAGTTCACTCCCCCTTTTAATTTTTCTATTGCGTTGTCCTCAATGAACCCCATCATGTAAGTTTTAAATAATAATGGTTATTATATTTAAAACTAGGTATTCACAATCGCATATAAAGATGCATAATAATTAAAAACGAAAGACTGTATTTTTACTGTACATTAGAGAAATAAATGCATAATAATTTTTAGAATATAAATATCCTCATTTAAATTACAGTAACGATTAACAAGTATATCTTCCTATTAATACGAGGTTCTTTCTTATTCATACGCTTCACGTTGAGTCTTATTTGCGTATGTTTATCACTATGTTAAATTATTCTAGTTTCACTGCACAGACTCTAATTTACGCAATGTGACATTAAAATTACAAACAGTATAAAATATCATATGTCATGTCATATAAAAATTATCTTTTAAAAGTATTTAATGTTCCAGATTTAAGTTCTGACTGGAAAGATAAACTCATTTATGATTAATTAACCATGAAGTGATTTCGAAACAAAAAAAATGGCTAAAGTTTTTAGAATCTTTTTTTTTTTTAAATCTTATTCAATATTTCGGAAATGTTTAAGTATTCAAAGCATATGATAATAACTTTATTTATTTCACTTTACTTATAACCTACGTTTGAACACATTTTTGATATTTACTTTTTAAGTTTTACATAGATTGTTTTGTATGTGTTAAGTATGAAACAACTTTTACAATATCTTCGTATATGTAAAGTATTTAAAATATCAATATATATATATATATATATATATATATATATATATATATATATATATATATATATATATATTGCACAGTATTTTTATAAAGTATCTTCATATGTTATTGTTGGATATCCGCTTAAATAGGCTATAAATTGTAAGTTTCTGCACTTAACAATTAATAGACCTTTCAAAATCTCCACATTTCTTTCTTCCGAATGTAGGATCGGATTTAGTTTGAAGATATTTCAGAAATTTTTGATCTTCAAATGCAATCTGAATCAATCTTTTCGTTCTATTTAGGAAAAATGTGTTATTCAACACTTTGAACATCCAGATTTGCCCAAACAAGTTCCATCCAAAATCTTCAAATAATAAATTGTATGAACTTCATAAAAACATTCATATTTTTCTGAATGAAACAATTAGCCTGTCAAGAATCACTATGCTATATATACGATATGCTATATATACTATACTATATATATACGATTTCCGATTTAAGATTACAAAATGGCACACGAACGAACCTCTCTTCATGTGCAAAAGAAGAAAATCACACATCTCAACTTCTTAGTCTAGAGGATGACACATACCATCGCAGAAAAGAACACAAAATCGTGAAATATTGCTTTCTCTGGATGATTTATTTTAAACTTATAACCCCAATTATTATCAACAACTGTATTACGTGTGAAGAGTATTACCGCTTTGACAAATAAAACCATTTATCCATTAGAGTGCAAAACCCACTTTGTTCTTTAGACAATGCACAAGCTTTTCTCCACATTGAGATAAATCCAATATCTTGTAATATACTATAAGACACTGGTTAAATATCTTATAGTATAAAAATAGGGATCACATTATTAGGGGTCTTACTCTTAGGACAATAGTATGATCCTAATTTCGAGTATCTGAACAATTGAATAAATCCATTTCAACATAAGTGATGTTGAAAATAAAAGGGAATACTGCGTTTGTCTATAGCGAGGATGAAAGACAAGGAAGAATATTCTTCTAGTTAGAGAATGTCCATTTTATGGAATAAATACTCATTACGATCATTTTTATTTTATCTTTTTATGGTTCCATAGAGGTTACCTCAGATCTGAGGATGAGAACCTTCCAGTAAGGTGGTTGGTTCTTGCCGTCCTAGTAGGTACAGTTATGGTGGGGGTCTGGCACCTCCTATGATGACGTGACGTACTTCCCATGGGAAGGGTTGTACCATGACTGGTGATAGACCTTAGAACTCAACTTCAGTTCCCGCCAATGCTATCGCTGCATTCCGGTCAATCAGATTTAATCCGGATGTCTTAGTGGTGGGTCGGACTAGTCAAGTTTGTGGTTTATCTTTGTAAGGCAAAGAGAACCGAATACATATTTGGAGTTCTATTTCTTTGACAAACTGGACTCAAAATTTGATATAGATACATAATATTGTCATAAAAGTCATACAACAAATTTCGTATTTTTCGGTATTTTGTTGTTGCTTCTTATGGCACTTGCCATGTACAAGCTTGCTGTTACAAAGATAGAGATATTAAACTGGTGGGGGAGCGTCCCTTGTTTTTATAGTAGAGCCATCTAGGGCCTACAGAACGACTTAGCTACACACACGTCATAACCCTTCGTACGGGGTGGACTTCATTCACGCATCCACAGATCGTAAATTTAGACCTGAATTAGAAAACGGTGACCCCGGATCCAGTACCCACAGTGGTATTACTCTCGACATGGAGGACTTTGCGACCACGACAGATTTATACACACGTCAACCACTAAGCACGCGAGGAATCTTTGGCCGGCGGGGTTCGAACTCGCAACCTAATGGACGCAAATCCAGCGCTCTACCAACCAGGCTATCCCGGCTTTTCGGCATATTTGAAGTACTGACTATTTAGCAAAACCTACTCTGTCCTAGCAGAGGCCGTAAGGAAATAAAGATTGATAACCACAAAGCAACCCCATTGAGGCCAGTGGGTCAAGATGACCTGCCGACCCCGGAAGTCGGCTACGTACTCTCTCACACCAAGGTCCCCCCCCCATATATACAACCAATGTCCAAATATTGTCTGAAGCACAGTTTAGATCCTATTTACCAACACCTACCTTCAACCTCCAGAGGTCATTGTTTAGTTTCCAAAAGTACAAAAATTACAAAATAAAATTACACAACTCACATAACTGAATAAATAAGAATCCATAGTAAGAAGAAAAATTTACACTTGAACAAAATTCAAAAATCATCATAGCAAGGTACTAATAATGCTTGAGATCCATCCTCAATAAACAATGCCTTTATCTTTCATTCAAGCATTTTTCAACATCAACTTTTTGACTTGATGCTGCTAGTTAACCATTTAATTGAATTTCTATAAATTTCATTCCGATTTGTATTTTTAAGGATAAAATCATGTATCATATCATGTGCAATACTTGTCATATTTTAGTTATATAAAGCACACTATGTCCTTGAATTATTATGGTTGATATAAAGATTCCCAGCCAAAATAATGCAATTTTTTTCACCCAAGGTAACCTGATAAATTCAATTTCTTCCGAATCGGAAAGTCGTCGGACTTTTTGATAATTTTAATGTTATCGCTTATTGAAGAAGTTTATAACTGGCAATAGTGAAAAGCGAAATATTCATGTCCAATAGTCATTGAACTAGCGCACTAATAACGTAATCGAAATCCCATGCATATAAATTACAAGTCTAACATACTAACTTTATCAAGATTCCATGCATATAAATTATCACTCAAATTCAATGTGATGTGCGTTAGGATAATAAAATTTGAATACCACCTCCTCACTGAAACTCTGATAAAAGCATAAGTTTAATGAGGAGTGATGGTTACGATTTTAATAAAGACTCTCCGCCATGAGAGACACAGTGGGAATCCCATAGCAATTTTAATTAAACCGAGAGGATCAATTAATTCAAATGGAGGCATTACTGTCTCTTCCAATTGTCCATTCAATAGCAAGGAATAAATGATGACGTCATGATTACAGATTCCTTATCACACTGGCACTCTGAAGATCTGAAGATATATGGTATAAGGCCAATGAAATAAATTGCTGATGATATTCCAGCATGTCAATTTAAATGGCAAGTAACTGGGAGATAAAGCTTCGCTCGGCAGTTATTTTTATTTATTTATTTGTAAAATCGTGTTTTTTCAGAGAAAATGTTTAGATAAGAATGACATACTGATTACATATGAATATTTCTGGTCCTTTAAATAAAAAAATCCCGAATACACTTAGTTTAACATGCTACTCGAAATAGTTAACGCAATAATTGTATTGTTATTGATGTGAGGATAATATTGTTACAAACCTGTGATGCTGCTTCCCAGCATAGTTGGTTCCATAGGAGGTCCCAGAGCTTGACGACAAACTTGGCGACTTTGGCGCCAAAATGGGTTATACCCGAAACATCGAGAATTTTCCCAATCCGTCCAGTAGGAACCGCCTCGAACGTTCCTGATTGGTTGAGAGGCTTCTAGACCCGCCCCCTGAGACCTATAAAAGGAGGCTGCTGTGGCTGCCAGGGTCGTCGTAGTCGGAACCGACATGAAAGAATTGACCTTCCAGAGATAAGCGGAGCAGCGACGGAGTCAAGCTAGTGCTGAACTAAGCTGTGCGCTACTGACTGCAGTAGAGTCTGCTGTTTGCTGCTGTGTATGCTGTTGCATGCTGCACGTCTCGGCTGAATCGTGTTCTGTGTTGTATATAGTAGTCGTCTTTGTGCTGTCCTGTGTGTCTTCGTGTAAATAAACGTCGTTGTTTCATTTTCTACTGCCGCCTGCTGATTGGGTGTTCTCCACACCATATAACTCCCACTATCCAAACGAACCCGGAAATTTCGTAACAATGTATTCATATTCGGATAATGTCATATAGAGTTATCTCACTAAATTTTGAGATACTAGCAGATTATCACCCTATGGCAACAATACAAGGATCATTAAAATTACAAGATGGCACTATATGATATTGTTAGCATGAGATCACAAAAGAAAAGGCTATAATAATTAGTTATAAAAATATTTTGTGTGTATGTGTGTAAAATCACCTTTTATCAGAGAAGGCATCTATATAGGAAAACTTTAAAAACAAAACTTTATCTAAATATAAAATATTATCCAAATATTTAGAGCCGTTTCCGAGATACACGTAATAAATTTCTAAATATATATACAAGAATTGCTCGCTTAAAATTATATTATTGACAAAATGTATCTAATTAAGTTTTTTTGTTGGAATATTCACTCATTATTACTAACATCTTAATAAACAATTTAAAACAAATATGTATTGGAAATATAATTTTATTACAAGATATGCCCAACAAGACGGATTTGTATCTTATTAACATCTCGGATCTAATTGTCGCAGATTAACTAAAAAAAGTTGCAGTAGAAAGTGACATACACATTTTAAAAATACTTAAAAAAAAATTTTTTTTTAATATTATAAGCACTGAACTTAAAATGTTAGCATATAATAATATTTGAGATTTTATTTCAGGGCAATAGGATCTTTTTTGTCCACAATGTACACAGGCACTCAAATCAAAACTACTCACTAAAATCAGACTAGAGCAAATAGTGATCCGTTGATAGAAAAAAAAATACATCAAGAATAAAATAAAAAGAAGTTGAAGAAAATATTAGTAATAAACTTCAATTTGGTAGTTAAGGAAGAATATAATGAATCAGCATAAATATAAAATAATAAAATTAAAGACCTGAGCTCATTGACCTTTCATGCTTAAGCTTCTTAACATATCATTAAATCAAACAATTTAATCGCAACAAAAAACGTTCTCAGTTGCTTGACGACCAATAGAAATTGGGATTTCACATCTTAAAATGAGGCACACCATAAGTGTCTGCCCAGCGTTACTGACTGATTACTGCTTAAAGTAGATATACTATTTAGAGTACAAAAGTTAAAAATAATCTTTTTATCAAATATATCTAAATCTTGAAAGTGCGAGAATTGTGAAAGTGCGAAATAAAGCATTGGAAACAAAATTAATCCTCAGTAATGTTTTGTAAACATTCTTATTATTTTATAAACATTTTCTTTCCACTGGCATAGTATGACACAATTACTTTATGGTTTTGACATTTTTTTCCTTGCCTCGTGCTTTTACAATTTTGTTTTGATAATCAAATGCTGGAAAAAGGATTATTTTCGACTTTCCTTTAACCTAGTAAACACTGCTTATACAATCCTATTTAACTTAATGGACTTCAGGATTGTCAAAGATTTCATAATCGATTTTTCTCTTATTTTTCTGATACATTAGAGTTTTGACAAGCTTTCAGTTTTATTTGTTTTACAATGGAAATATAATATTTTATTATCATCAGAAATTAATTATAAGTTTATGCATAAATTTAATAACATTTATATTCATTCGCATTTTTAATTCTCACAAGCCCGGTTATATATTCTCAATTTCTGATAAATATTGAGAGAGTTCAATCATACGATGTTCATTGTAGCTCGATTTTTTTCATGGTTTTCAAATTACCTGTTTCTCATGATGCTACAAAGTCCTATTAGCATCCATAATTTTGATAACGAATCATTGTCTGCTTGTTCGTACAGTAAAAAGGAATTATTTGTTCGGATATGTCTTTATTTAACCCGTCTTTTTATATGTTTCTAAAGATGGAAGTGTATAACCAATTTCTCACACACTTTCCGAGTCTAAAACGTAATTATTGTTGACACTAATGTATTCTCGATGACAATATATTCAGAATTTACTTATGAGTTAATGGGTTAATTTAATTAAATTTAAATTCATACACAAAGTATACCTAATAGTAAATTTGAGAAAAAATGAATTGCATACTATGTATTATTTACAATAATTAATAATAAATTATTGACAAAAATTAAAAATTAATGATGAAAAGTTATACTTTTTACTACACAAACAAATATATGTTTTTTAATTCCAATTTTTGACGATTTTTTTATTTCATTATTTTATGCTTTTAAAATATAGTATTTCAGCTTGCCAATTAATGCTAAAATCTGCAAAATTGAAATTATTATTTTGGTTTTTTAAATGCGAATCTAAAAAGCTGCTTTTAAATCTTTCCAAAATTTTTTTAAAGAGGAAAACAGTTATTCAAAACCTCTTTTACAAAGTGCATATTCATACTCAAATATAATCAGTCGCGCTACTTTGGTACAAAAAGAAATCATGGAATATTACTTTATTTTATTGTTTATATTTTATTATTTTGTATTTATTTTCCATATGATATAATTAGAGAACATATTCTATTTGGGAAATCTTTTGTCATTTCGATTCAAATGAGAATCCATATAATATTTGATATATATTTAGGCGTAATATTATTTTAACTTCAATGCTTCACATAATTTGCTGTTCGAAAGTTTGAAAATTCGATAACATGACTCCTCCACAGCAGCCAGAAAGATCGCTTAAGGGGTTAATTATCGAGAACCTGCTTTTCAAACATTTCACTCTGATACGTAACCCAATTTAATAGAATTTCTGTAAAGCTACTGTACCACTTTCGTCCAGTGTTGCTACTATTTTCATTTTCAGCTTGAAGAGAGTAAAGATCTTCTCTTTCTTTTCATTTAGATATACCTTAAGAGTCACAGCAGCATTTCTGCCAATGAAATACGATACAACTTTCTTTGGAAACAAAACAAATAAACTCCACTGTTTAGTCAATACGAAAGTAGATAGGAAAGATTCTATTTGGTATTTTTTTCTTCTAGGCAGACAGATGCAGGAAATATATTGCATTTTCCTTCTATAGCTATTTTTTGATAAATTCCAGAGTTTAGTGCGAAAGAAATCAAGATAAAATGCCAGAACCGAAGTTACAATTTGTGAGCTAATTTTTTATATGTCTGCTTGTATTTAATCTTTCGCAGGTTCAGAGACAGGAAATACAGTTAAAGCAAACAAAGACAAGGCAGTGTAAAGGCAAGTTAATCTGAAAAATAAAACTAGACACACGGCACTGATTTGTACAAATCTCTCGTAAATAGCAATTCCAAATAAATAAACAATTAAAGCGGATAATAAAATAACATGTGTAATTGCATTATTCGAAAGACAGAATTGCAGTTAATATTTAAAAAAAGTAAATAAAGACAAAATCCCTGAACCGATGTGGCAATTCACAGTAATGATTTTTTTTTCTATTTAATCCTTTATAACTTCAGTGACAATAAGTAAATTGAAAACAAACAAAAGCCAACCTTATTTACAAAATAAAACGGGAATACATAAAGATTTTTGCAAATTTTTTCTTGAATAGCATTAATATATATATATGCAAATAATTAAAAAAAAATCGCATGATAGCAGAAGCAATGGCATTACTGAAAAAAATCGAAATAAAATTAGAATCACAAATGCCGGCGTCCTGGCATAGGGGCAGCGCGTCTTCCCCGTGATCTGGGCGTCCTGGGTTCGAGTCCCGGTTTGGGCATGGTTGTTCTTCCGTTGTTCCGGGTTGTGCAAGCGAATGAATGATGCGTGAGTAGCAAAGTCGTACTCTTGGCCCTAGTTGGCGCTACTAAAAAAAAACAGACGGCCCACCACCGGCTTAAAATCGCTGTCTTCGTAACAGGGGGCTGCTCCATGGCAAGTGCCATAAGAAACAACAGAATCACAAATTTAAAACATAAATACGAATATCTGAAACACAAAGAACAACAAGCGCTAGGTGGTACCCGCGGAAACATTCTAGTAGTCTTTAACATCTTCCACCCCTAAAATTCTAGACTTTAGGTAAGGTCGAGAGTACCTTCTATGGCACTAGTGAAGAATACTTACGAAATCTAGATCTTTGGCTTGAATCCAACCTTTTTACTGAATCTACCACCAAAAAATGTATTTTAGATGCCTTTTTGTCGGCCATTTGATCCCAAAATTTGACATAAAACTACAGTTATAGTCACATGATAATAAACCTAATTTCATCGATTGAAGTTCTTGCGCTTATGATTTATTGAGTTTACATGCAATTACTCATATGAGCAATAATTCGAAAGAATATTCATAAACGATTGATAAATAATCCGAAAAGAATTCTACAAAAGGTCAATCGTTAGACAGATTTGTTTCAAAATTTCATAAATATCTATATTTAAGATGCTGGACCTGTGAACCAAATTTTATAAACCCAGCATTTTGCATTTTGTAATTAATGAATTCCCTTATACTAGAATAGCCAGACACAAGGCATATTTCCTGTGAATAGATTTCGTTTAAAATTTTATAGAAATTTACAAATTTAGTATTTATTCTATGTATCGAATTTTAGCCAACCAGGCTTAAAATGTTTTTGATTTATCTTGCTTACAAACAGAGAGAATAAGTAATTCCAAAAATATGATTCTCGGAATCAGCGAGGTCTAAAAAGGAGATATTCATCAGTTTTTGAAAATTTGAAATAGTTCAATCGAATTTTTCGAAAATTACTATACTTCCTTTATATTTCTTATATGTTAAAGTGAAAACGTTGAAAATGTTTAATTAACCCATTGTCTTTTAAAACTAATTCTACATACTTTTATCAATTGTTTCTCTAGAATATTTGGAAATAAAATTTTCGATTAATAAAAATATTAAATAAAAAATACTAGATATAGCTAGAAAAATTATATCATATTTAGCTGCAAGGCAAATTTATTTGTATCGTAATGAAAATAATCATAATATTAAACTTTTTTATAACTATTAAATAAAAAATTTCGGTTCAGAAAGAGAGTTTAGTTTAGAATAATAAAAAAAATTTAGAAAGTAAAATTTACAGTAATTTCACTAGCATTATTAATAAATATCTTCAATGAGTGATATTTGTTTCGAGAGAAAAAAAATACATTTGAAAAATATAGCACTTTCTTGTTTAAGTAAAATGTTTAAAGTCTTTTCCAAAGGAAACATTCGTAATTGTTTTTTTTTTACTCTCATTATGATTATTTAACCCTTTCTAGGGCCGTGGGAAGTATGCTTCCCACCAAATTTATCAATCTTTGTATAAAATTATGTAGGTTGGCATAAGTTCTAACAAATTTTCTTAGTAAGTCAGAAACTTAGAGGCTTCAGTTCTTTATCACACACAAAATGATGTGTCTTGATTTGTTACTTAATTATTAATTAATCAAATTAAATTTATCTAATAAGCTAAATGAATCCCTTTTCTTATTCTAATTTCAAGCCTAAAAATATTTTAACACAATATGACTAGAAAAAAATGTCCCTTTAAAGGGTTAAAATAGAAGTTTTTGTTTTTTTTCTTTTTCTTGACATGTTTAAAATTAGATCCATGGTTTTTATAAACAATGCAGTCCACGTAAGCACCGATTATAATAAGAATTCTGCTGATAGATCTACTGCTAACTAATATTAATATTCATGAATTAGAAAGTTTCTATTTAGTTAAACATAATTGCTGTCAGTTAGCCAATTATTGCTAAAGTTTAACAGTTTGAACGTTGCGAACAAATTCAGTTTTCACCCAGTAATCATGCTGAGTCTATCTGCAATTTTAAATCTAATTACGTTTGCGAAATACAGCAGGCGAATATTTCGAAACATATTTTAATACACTTTACATTTCTGAAGTCCGCTATAATTGAATAATTCACTTCCAACTAAATTTCTGTAACAATTAGGAACTAAACACGATAGTTTCTACACATCTAATTCTTAATTAACTACTGTTTAAAATTTATAATATAAGTAGCGATTGCAAGTTCACCATATTTCATCTTTTAACTCTCAACTCTATTCTATTATAATTTTCGAAGAAATAAGTTAACTATTTTACCAGCTTATGTTCTCGAATTATGCATTTATTAATTATATTATTAGCCATAGATGACCTGGATTCAGTGGGATCCAATTAGTTGTTCACACACTGGGGCACTATGGATAATGAGGCGGCCATCATTGCGCACGAGACTTCATCTAATCAATAAGCGTTTGAAATTCATCAGCGTTGCAGAATTCTCTATAGTTATGTTTACAATTACTCATATGAAAGATGTCGCATGTTATTGCCATTATATCAAATTGTCGTATATCAAAAATAACATAGAGAAAAATATACATTTTTTTTGTTGCTGCAATAGCTGTTAATATTAGTATATGGTATTTATGTCATCATACAATAATCACATATGCAATTATTTTACAGCAAAAGACGCTAATCTAAAAAAACACATAATTTTTTGACATAATTTGCATAGACATTTTGATGCAATAATACTTAATTATGAGGAAGCTATTCAAAATTCTTTGAAATCTCGGTTACAACACAAAAACTTTTGGGAAGTTAAAATTCTGATTAGTTTTTAAAACACAATTTCCTTTTATTAATTTTGGAAACCAATTTAATTATAGGATAAATAAATCAACATCATGCAATCTTTGCTAATAATAAAGGAGAAATGTTCGCGTTTTTGCATGTGTTTATGCATGTGTACATGTGTACATGGCACTCCAACGACCAGATTTTTTGAATAAATTTGATGCAAGGATACTTTGAAAGATGAAAATATTCACCATAGAGTAAATGTTTAGAAATTTTAATTAGAAATTTAATTAATTAAGTAGTAATGGAGAATTTAGTGTCTCTCCATGATAACTTATGGAACATTCTTCTTTAAAAATAATTTATGCACTATTTGAAAATTTAAAAAAAAAAATCTTTTTTAATATTATAAATTTATTTGTCGCTTAAATTTTTTCTGAATTTTGAAGATATATTATTTGTAGCTTTCAACGTTATACTTCATTGTTATCATAGAATTTAAACCTTTCAATAGACTCGCCAATTACTTAATGACGTGAATTTTTTTCTGTTGTAAAAAAAAACTAAGAAATAATTATGTTTATTATCTATCCTGTGTACATGTGAATAATGAAGTGAAGTTACAATACTGCGAAAGACAACGTGCAATTTAAAGAAGATTACGCTAGTGCTTATGCTTTTAATCGTGGTATGATGTCATAAGATTAAACCTCATTACGTTCATTTGCATAAGAAACAGATAAAGTATAGAACTATTGAAATAAACACATTAAATTAAAGTAAAGTTTTAAAAAAATTAAGCCTGCTACATGGTTCTCTTGTGTATGATTATTTGATATTTAAAAATACATTTTAGAAGGAATAAAGAACAAAAACGGTTAGCATTCCCATAAGAAATATGATGAAAAATAAAATCAAAAACTATTCCCGATGAACCGGCTAGTCCCCAAAGGCGACTAATCTATATTTACAATGATTTTAATAATACTATGGTTTTACTATAATTTAAATAAGAAGAGTCAAAGTTCAAATTATAGTAAATAAAAATACATAAAAATTTTTGGCCATCAGAATATTCATAACTATAATTAGAAGATATTCTGTCTAGATGTACTGTTTTCCTAGCAGTATCTGGGATTTACAAATCCTGTCAATACGGCCTCGTTCAGTGGTGGCGAGGTGGTCGGTTGTACACAAGAAGAAGTGTCTTGGATCTGATTGTCAGAAATTAACTGACGAATGCTGTAAAAGAAAATCTGACGCACATTGGCGGAGTTTTTTAGAAATAAAAAAAGTATTATTTGCAATATACTTTAGACTCTTTGTCCCCTTATGAAAAATATTCTCTATCCTTAATGTTCCTAATCACTCAAATCAAAGCCAATCATTAAATTCAATTCAAACAAATAGTGATTCACTAACAGATCAAAGTGCAATGTGTAGTGAATGTTTGATTCAACGTTTGATTGTTTGTGAGCAGTTGGTGGAAGAAGTAGCTGCAGTTGTTGCTACCTCAATTATGGTATTGCCTTGTTCCAGTCAATTAATTAATAAAATGGGATTAAAAAATTAATTACATACCAGATCAACGATGGCACAATGACATTTTTTGTGCAATCGTAAGCTTACATAGGCTATTGCTAAATGTTCGAGACTTCCTCGGATGTAAAAAAACGGCAACAACAGGAGATCTTCCAATGCTAATGTTCGAATCTTTATATTGGAACAAAAAACTTCTCTGAGTTACTTGTCATTGAACAGAAGTTTGGATCCTGTTTACATCTGCACATCCGATAAGGACTAGTCAAAATCACGCTACACGGTGTTACAACAATGGATGCTGCTCTTAATATCACATAACGACAGGTTTTACTGTCTTGGTATAAAAGCGTTCTTGATAAAATTCTAGTGAGCAAAACGCTGAGATAGAGAAGTGGCATTGAGTTATTCATCGGATGTTACCTTTCTGTTTAAAGGTTTATTGTTCCATGAGGATGTATGCAGCATAATGGTTTTGGTTCAAATAAACTAGTGTCCTTTGAAAGAGAATGCTCCAGAATGCCAATTAGCATACTTATCAGTTATTGGAATAATATTAGTCAGATTCTTCAGCAGCTCTAAATAAATAATTGATAAATTGTAAATTTTTCGACAATTGACATTATTCGAAGTTTTGACCAATTCATTTGAGCTATAAAACTTTGAATATGTCATAATTTAGATAGATATTTTAGATAACATATTATTTAGCGGTGAATTACTCCCATATTCATCCGATGTCAACTTGATGGGTTTCTTTGGGAACATTAGTCAGATTCTCTATTATTTTGGCAGCACTGATTTACTTTCAAAATCAACGGATATTCATTCATTCACGGGTTTCAATTTTTAAAGATTGAAGCAGCATAATGCTTAGGGATCGAATTAAGTTGCAATCTTGGATTTTAGACACTCCGAGACTCTCCAAAATGTCTATCTGTATGTTAAACGCCTTTTAGCGAATTGAGTATGAGCGAAGGATAGAATCTGGGACTTTGTGGTTTGCAGTCCAGTAACATGACCATGATACACAAAACAATTGTTCGGGTAGCAGAGCTGTTAACTGGCTTATATGCTGTTTACCACAGACTCTCCGTCCAGTGAGTCGGAGGTGAGACGAACGATATGGCTATTGAGAGGTGATGTATTATTAGCTGTTGTCTAATGGGCCTGTACCCAGTTGAGTAGCGCCAAGCGTTATGGCGAGCGTGTGTGAGTGAGTGGTTGCTGCGTCAAGTGAGTCTGACGACTTTGATTTTTGCTGCGCCAAGTGAATCTGACGACTTTGGTTGCGGGTAGATGGCGCCACAACAGCTGTTACGAAGGTTGAAGGTTCATCGTCCGAGGTCACCAATTTTGCGAATTGAGTATGTGCGAAGGATAGGGACCTTGTGGTTCGCAGTCCAGTAACATGGCCATGATACCAAAACAATTGTTCGGATAGCAGAGCTGTTAACTGGCTTATATGCTATTCACCACAGCCTATTGCAAATCCAATGATGGATTTCTTTAATGATATTTGAAGAATTGATCAAAAACTTTCCGACAACTGAAATTACTCGATATTTGCATCATTTTATTTGGGCAATGAAACTTCAATTATGTTATTAATTTTGTAAGCATTTTAACCAATTAGGATAGGCAGGCATGTTATTAGTAAGGTAGCAATGAATAATCCCCATACTAATCGGATGGGAATGGTATGAGATGTTATCTTATATGGTTTCTAACCATGATGGTAATATAGCATATTTTTTATGGTTCAAGATAAGCCTTTTAGAAATTTCAACGAGAGGTGCTTATCAACTTCAATTGGAAAGTTAGGCCCTATTTGCAATTTTTTCTGTCAATTTCTTCTCTAGCGCCAGAATAAAAATTTATCTTACACTTTCTGCCAATTGATATTACATGATGTTTGCGTTAATTTATTTCAGAAACGAAATTTTGATATATTTTATGTAATAACTATTGTAATTATGTTTATATTTTATTAGGATGTGCTGCATATTAGTAAAGAAATGTTATAAGGAATATTAGAATATTTATCTGAGCATTTTATTGACATTTATAATAAATATCAATAGATTAATTGAGGTTTAATAACCCAGAATCAGAAAGTTAGGCCCACAAAAAAAGCTGTGCCCACAAAAAATGTGTTATTCCTATCTGAATTAGAAAGTAAAAATCCATACTCTACTCAAATATACTGGCATAAATCGGAGTAAAGTACAAGTCGGATAGTATGAAGATGTTCGTTTTTAGTTTAGTTACAGTCCCGTTGCAAAGCAACACTAGAGCTATTTGGAACGGACCTCGTCATTTTGAACCGCGATCAGATGACGAGGACAACACCTGAGCTGGCACCCCCCTCTCCACACCGCACCACACTAGCGGGAGGACGTTTGGCATGACGGATTTAACGTGCAGCAGACCTCCTTACACGACGGTTCATCGGTGGAATCGGGTCTCGAACCTGAAACCCTACTGCTCATAAGCCGAGATCTTACCACCAGGCCACTGCGGCCTCCATGAAGATGTTCGCAGAGCATAAAAACTCCCACCTAAAAAGTTTGATATATTCTCATATTTTTGGACAGTGCTAATTTTACAGAGATAGATATTTAATAATATTTGATATATTTTCTCTAACATTAAGTTGCAGGGAAAAAGTGAAAGAGCTGAATACACACAAAAATAGATAGATCCGTTGCTCCGCCGCTATTATAATAAGATAAATATTTCAGTAAATCGTTTTTATTCGTAACTTAGTCTTAATATTCCTATCAGAAAATAATTTTGCGATTTCAAATTTTGATAGACATTAACTCAGAAACTTCACGCGTTCTTTTGATTGTAGTATGGAAATTGGCATGTTATCTGTATTTTCATTCACCTAAAATTTGACCTTGGATTAGATTGAAAATGATTAAATTGAAATTAATTCAATAACTTTCTTGTTGAATCTAAAGAGGGGTATAAGCCAGAGGGGTTGACTCTCCAACCAAACGAAGGCGCACGGATAATAAATACTGAATTACCTAACCACCGCAACAGCAACATTGGCGGGAACTGTGGTTGAGTCCTACGGATCATCACCGGCCACGGTACAACCCTTCCCTAAGGAAGTACGTCCCGCCATCGATGGGAGGAGCCAGATCCTCACCTTTTCGTATTCCCTCCAGGTCGAAACACCATTTCGAAAGCATATCATCTTCATTTCGAGGTACCCCCGAGGGGTAAAGAAGAGTATAAAGCGTACGATATTAATTATGAAAATGATCCATATTAATGATGTATCTTATAGAATTTCTTGATCATTGATACAATTAGAATTATAATGCACTAAAATAGCAAAGCAAAAAAGATTTATACATCCAACTGCATTACAGAAAAGAACACCGGAATGCGGAAATTATTTATTATTTTTATTATTATTTAGCAATGCGGAAATTATAAGAAAAAGATCATTATTGCTTACTTCCTTTCTATTTTTAAGGATCCTTAGTAATAATTAATATAAAATTACAAAAATTGAAAACTTTTAACTAAATAATACTCAATATACAAAAAAAAACCAAATCTTAATACGTTATCAAAATAGAAGAAGCAATCGTTCTTCCATCTGCGTTATCAAAAATGGAGGAAGAACTCAGTATAAAAATATTTCTTGCAATAACGAAAATTTTATTTGATATTCTAACAACAATGAAATGCATTATTGCAAAATATGCTTAAAAATATTTAAAAAAATTAAATTAAAATTAAAAAAAGCTGTCGACATCAAAATTGGTAACTAGAAAATATAATTTTTATTATTTTAGATGATGAAAAATTTATTTTTGAACTCAAATATTTTCGGATATTTTCATGGCAAAACATGAACATTTCGCATAATTTTTAATTAATTAATATTCTATTTTTTAAAAAGTGCTCAGAGATGCATATTTCTACTCTCCTAAACTCGTTTGTGTCGAATTTCATAGCTTTAAGTCCAATTGTTTGTCCTGCAGAATGCGAACAATTCCCTATCTTGCACACGCAGAATCCTTTATTTTTAGTAGATATATACTTCTGTCCGAACTTATATCATATAATTGTAATTTCATTTTTATATTCTTCTTTAACAAGTACAGAAATTAATATATAGGGTTACTGAATATATGGGGATTTTGAATATATATATATATATATATATATATGTAATGATTTTTTAAAATCTAATGTAAAATTAATTTTTTTCCTAATTTTCAGCTTAATTTAGCCCATATTAAATCCATTCTAAAATGTTCGCTCATTTCCTGATCTAATTCCATTTTTTTTTTAATTTAATTAATTCAACACGAGTTCTAAAATTGCTGACATCAACAAGTTCCTGCACTCAGAGTGAAGGGATAAAAAACTGTCAGCCACGCACATTCTTTTAAAAGATCCCTATAATTCCCTTACCTAATCCGCCATGTGTAAAGAAATCCCTATTAAAATCTCACAGTATATAAAAACGGCGACACATTTTTCATTGGCTTTTCCTTTTTTCGCTCTTGTATCATTCTGTGTTAGTTTATTCGTCGCTTCTGCTTGTACATAAATTTTAATAGGGATCCAGGAATCTAATAAAACGAACTTAAAAATTCAAAGTGTCTTCTCTGTCTTCAGCCACGATTCTGCTTAAAAATTATGCTTGCACATGTATAACGATGTTTCTTAATTTAATTGAAATAGCAATTAATTTCCTATTTTTTTTCCTAAATTTGTCCAGGATACTTTATTCTAAAATGTATCTCCATTTTTTAAATCAAAATCCCTTTTTTATTTGTTTTTACCATGCGCTCTAAAAATTGCTGACACCTTTGTTTTCCACCCCACAGCCGTAGGTATAAAAATCGTTGGAGCCTACACAGGTATTTCAAAGATATTTAAGATTGCCTTTCCAAAGCTGACATGCGGCAAAGAAATACCTATTTGAATATTTCTATAAAATCATTAAAAAAAATTCTGTCATTTTTCTCTCTTTTTCTGGTGCGAATCGATAAGTTCCGCCTTTCGTTCCCTTGACAAATTATGGTTCTCCTGGTAAAATAAATTGAAGCTAATTCAATTATTATTGATTCAATTATTATTAATTCATTTATTTTCCTTTCAGTTACGCATTTGCCAAAATTATACTGCACACACAGGGTGGTTATAATTAAAGTTCCACTTTGAAATAATCATTAAATGAAGACTACTGGACAAAATGTTATCAAACTTGAAAACAGTTTAAAGGAGGTCATGGGATTAGTCAAGTTAAATAAAATTTAAAGACGATTTGAATTTTATTCACACACACACACATCATTTGTTTCTATCTACTTACTGTGTTTGCAAGATGAAAGCACACACACACACACACACACACATGCACGCACACACACACACACACACACACACACACACACACACACACACACACACACACACACACACACACACACACACAAAAGTTCAAAAACTCATCATCAGGAGGGAGGATGGTGCTGTATGCAATAAACAAAATAGTACATGAAATCATTGTTTTAAAATGTGTTTAATCGCTTCTGAAATGCGTTACAAAGCATGTTCAATGTGGCATCCATCATTTTCTGAAAGCAGATTAAATCACATTACTGCATTTTTAACAATAGCTCTTAGCATATCCCTCAGTGTATTCCTCCTCCTGAACGATACCTTTGTAAAGCACGACGTTCAATGCTATTGCATTCATAATTACATTTAACGGGAAAAACATGGTTAGAGACAGTGTCGATACGTAACAATGAGAACTCTGACAAACAGGCTCACTTTTATCTGGAAAACCAAATGACGTGTAAGGTGTACGTACACACGAGGAGATTTTTTTTAAATTTTAACTTTAAAAATCCAGTTTTTCCACATTAGGTCATTAATATATGTTTAAACTCATTTCAGTGAGAAAAAACAATATTACACTAATTATTAATTAATTAAATAATATTTAATGAGCTAACTATCCTATTTTTTGAAACATGATATCTTAAATTCTAATTTGTACAACACACAAATTGGAAATGATGCCTAATATTAGTCTTCATGTTGTCTGCCTCAACCAAGTTTTAAAAATATATATTTTTTTTAAAACAATTTTTTCATCAACGATGAAAAGAAAAAGCGAGATTTTCTCTGTAATTTTAACATTTAAATAGCTATTAAAAATTTATTTCTATAAATATAACTTTGATTGAGGCACAAAACATCTGCTATTTCATACAGATTATCTTGATATATAAATAACTATATTTGGTTCATTTCTTGTTGAGTTGTGATTGTTTGAATGAAGCAACATAGTGGGAAAATATCATTCTTCATAAAATGAGTTTTAAAAACACCGTAGTAACTAGAGTTTTTAATGAAAGCACCTCAAGAAAAATAATTATAACTCGAGAAATATTTCGAATATTGACAACATCTTGGCATCGCCTGAAAGCTAAAGGATCAGAGAACGTTATTATGCAATAAAAAAAATATTTGATATTTTGAACGATTTTCGAAGTTTCAAGTGTGTACATACAGCGCATCTGCATAAATCATTTGCTTCTTCCTGCCGTAAATCAATTACAAGATATTGCGGTTTTATATAAACCCACAAACAGTTTCGTTTCAGAAACGATTAAACACATTTTTAACCGATGTCTTCATGTCTTTTGTTTAACAATTTTCATACAGCGCCATTTCCCCTCTGGTAATGAGTTTTAGAACTTTTTTTGGCCGGAAAATAAATTCCCATTCTCTCCTTTACACTGTTACCAAGTTTGATAACATTTGGGCCAGTAGTTTTCCTTTTATGACCATTTCAAAGTGGAACTTTAATTCTAACCACCCTGAATATATATGACTTGAAATTTCTCAGAACCGTATTTAATCGTTAAATGCTGTATGTTACAGAATGCTCCAAAAACTAATTTGCATATCTTATAATTTTTTTCATGTGTTTCCCTATGTCGTTTATTAGTCAAAAACAGTTAAACAAAAACTATATCAGAAAGAAATATATTTTTTTTAACTTCTAAATGATGGCATGAAAAAATCTTAGCTTTGCAAATTTAAAGAACTTATTTGATTTCGTAGAAAAATGTATCTGCCAATTTTAAAGTAAAATTACTACTTATATGTTTTCTAGCAAAATAAATAAATAATATTAAAGCAAACGTCTCAGTCACAAATAATAAGGAAAAGAAATTTTTAGTCATTACAGAAATACTCGGAATTAAATTTAAAAAAACCCAATTAATTAAGTAAAAGCAATAGTTTGGATATACTTTGAGATACATCATGAATTCAGCATCCTAAGCTTCTGCTACTGTTATGTCTTCGATTCATGCTATTTGTTTTCACTGTTGATTTGGAGACAAATTGTCTGACTTCTGCCCTTGAATACTGATAGGTCTTAAAATGGATTGCGATCGATTTGCTAGTTATTCATTCAGTTCTTGGGAGTTTTCCAGGATTTCTGTTGGGGAATATTGGTGTCAAGGTTACACTTAAAATGAATTATGTTTATTATATATGACAATGGAAAGGAAGCCTTTTTTCCCATTTTAAAGAAAGTGCATATGATTTTGTTAAAACAATACATTATCAGGGGGAAAAATATGGGTAACTATAATTGTTTAGTTTAGTTATGTTAACGTCTCGTTGTAAAGCAACACTAGGGCTATTTTGGGACGGACCTCGTCATTTTGAACCGCGTTCAGATGACGAGGACGATACCTGAGCTGGCAACTCCCTCTCCACGCCACATCATACCAGCGGGAGGACGTATGGCATGACGGATTTAACGTGCAACAGATCCCCTTACACGACGGTTCTTCGGTGGAATCGGGCCTCGAACCTGAAACCCTACGGTTCACAAGCCGAGACCTTACCACCAGGGCACCGCGGCCCGCTAACTATAATTGAAATTGATATAGGCATGGCATTAATAAGGGGAGATAAAAAAAAGCAGTAAATAAGATGCTAATGATTCCATTTTAGTGCTTGTTTTAGGAATGGTAAGTGAACTCCAAGACAAAATATTTATGCCGACTGCTTCATAATTTAAAATATGATAACTAAGCATATGATGAGAAAGTCTATACCCAAATATCACTTCTCTTCCTTGATATAATAATACTGATCGAAAGTTTTATAAGTCTACTATTAAAGATCTAATCATAATGACAAACAGAAATAAGAAGGATAATGAATTGCTTATAATTTTTATTTTAGAAAATTCTCCTGGAAACTGCAATACCAGAATCATAATGGCTTGTAGAAATAAGCAAATTAATTGATTGCATACAGCTCTTTATTTTTAAAAAATCTTCAAGGACCGTATCATACCAGAATTATAATGCGACTTAAAAATAAGCAGACCTAATTGGTTTCAAACAGTTTTTATTCTAAAAAATTCAGTAAGCGACTGTAATACCAGAATCGCAATTTCAAGTAGAAATAAACAGGATAATGAATTACTTATAGATTTTATTTTAGAAAATTCATCTAGACAATATAATACAACTACTAAGGAGTTCTGGGATGACAAAAAATTCCTGTGTCATTCAGTCAGTTTCTTTTTAAACCAAAATTGTTTATTTGCCTTTATATTTTACGCTTATGAACAAAAATTCATTTCAGTACATATTGGAAAATTCTTGAAAATATGCTACTAATGTTGAAATTTTAATTAATTCACTCAGTCGTGAATTTTAAACATTTTAATGATATTTACTTATAATAGGGAAAAAAACATTTTTGGCACTTTTATGATTCATTAGACAATTAAATATTTTACATGGTTTTTAACTATATGGATGAAATCAAATTACTCTATAAACTTACGAATTAATTTAGGTGGATTAGAGCTGCGTAAACCACATTCCATAATAAACTCGAATGTTAAAATTAGCTTAATTCCTGGATATCACGCGATAATTTAAATTTCCAACAGCACATAGTTTGGTCATGAAAGAGACACCAGATAATTTAGCTGATAATTTTAGCCATTAATTAGAATTCAGACGGTTTAGGGTGATCAGCTAAATTTGAAATAGCAAAAACTCCATCACACTGTTAATAAATTAGATACCAATTATTAAATGAAATTCAAGATGCAGTGAATACTTTTGAATTGCAATTTGCCTTTTTAAGCAATACATGTAAAGCAGTATCAAAAATAATCATATAACCTACTGTTTTGTTTTTAATTAAGTGGTATATTGGTTTATATTTGTTTGAAGAATTTTTTTTCATGCTACAGTTTCGCTATTCTTCTTTTCATTTATAATATTATCGTTTGATCAGAAATTTTGATTGAAATGCTACAATTACTACTAATAATAAAGATGAATGTGTGAGTGTGCATTCTGTGCATTTGGCGCTTTACAAGCCAGATCGTTTTACCTATATCTACCAAATCTGACACATATATACCTTGGAGGTAAAAATGCGCATTTAGGAATGAATTTTCAAAATAGTTTATTAGAATTTTAATTAATTAATCTATGTGTTGCCAATTTCCGTGATAACTTCAAAAAATATTATAGCACAGAAATAAATTTTACATCACACCAAAATTTAAAGAATTGTAGTCTTAATGATGCCAATTTGATAATCGGCCAAACTTTTCCTGGATAATTATATTTATCATTTCGTTTAATTTAAGAATAAACAATTATATATAAAGCTCCAAGCAAGAATAAATTCTTAATTTTATAACAAAGCTTATTTTCGAAATAAATCCGGGTAAGGGCTGCAATACGTGTCGCCAAATCAGAAAACGAAATCTTACAGTAGCTGTTATTTTATGCCCACGGCTAAATATGCAGACATGGACATTAGAAACGATGGACACCATAAAGGTTTTAACGTTTCTTTCTTTATAGTTTCTACTAATTAGCAGTTTCATGTGCTTATTATTGCATGAGCTTATCGCTTTTACCTTCACTTAAGTTTTAACATTTAAGGGGGAAATTAGAATCTATAAATACTCATAATACTGATTTTACGACCTAAAGCAAAATTTACATTATGTCGTTAAGAATAGTCAAACAAGTTAGTTTAATTTTTATGGAAGCAAATATAGTTAACTACTATTTCAATAGAACACAACAGAAACGAAATATAAAATGTAACATAAAATTTTAAAATCTCTTTCCATCTATAACGAAATACGAACAAAAGATATCTTTGAATCTTCTTCATTTCCGAAGTTCACTTCAGTTCATTTTGATTAATGTTCTTTTTTAAACAACATTATGGTAATTTCGGGACGGATCCCGTAATTTAGAGCAGAGGTCAGATGAGGAGGACGAGGCATGAGCTGGCACACTTCTTTCCTTACTTCCGCACTACATTAGTGGGAGAACGTTTGGCACCATGTTTCCGAAATAAGCAGTCAAACATTATAAATAGGTTGAAACATTTGTTACACAAATCAAATCAATTAAAATTTCTTTTCACATATGTCTTGAAGCATGATATCACTCGGTTTGTAAGTTTTAGAGGCACAAGAGCCAATTTTGGCTAATATGCGCCAAAGAAGTGGTTAAATACCCGGAATAGCATGATGCTAGAAAGTAACAAGAATCAGAGAAAAAATTCTGTAGATGAATTCTCTCGGTTTGTTTTTAAACATTTTATAATAGAGTGTTCCTGCAAATTATCGATAAATTCTTCGTTGCACTAAAGCAGGATGGCGCGTATTGTTTTTTATTTCTTACAGTATATTCTACCTTTCTTTGGAAGGC
Source organism: Argiope bruennichi (assembly GCF_947563725.1). Classification (NCBI taxonomy): domain Eukaryota; kingdom Metazoa; phylum Arthropoda; class Arachnida; order Araneae; family Araneidae; genus Argiope; species Argiope bruennichi. The sequence continues at coordinate 84,458,600 of NC_079159.1, read as the reverse complement.
CGGACTAAGACTTGTAACTTTGTGTTGAAGTCAGATCATGATGACTGAGCCAGTGTATCTTTCTGCAAACTATTTCGATAAATTTAGTTTAGTTATATCAACGTTTCGTTATAAAGCAATACAAGGGCTATTTTGGGACGAACCTTGTAATTTGAGTCGTACTCAGATGACAAGGACGATACCTGAACTGGCACCCCTTCTCCAAACATCCGCACCACACGAACGGGAGGACGTTTGGCCCCGATGGATTTAACGTGCACCAGACTCGCTTACACAACTATTCTGTGGTGCAATCCGGCCTCGAGCCTGAAACCCTCCGGTTCCGAAGACGAAATCTTACCAATATGTCACCGCGGCCTTCCCATCAGCCAACAAGACCATGATCTTAACCTAGAAATCACACATCTAAGTTACCGCAGAAAAATTCGGCAATTCAAGATCTCTGGTTATTTTTTTTTTTCGTGTAAAACAGAAATGAAGAATATTTTTCTTCTAAATAATTCATCAATATATAAACTTGAGCTATATAATTTTTTGTAGTTATTGATTCTTATTTGCTGAAGAACGAAACAGTTTTTTAAATAGGCATTTTAAATGTTTTTATCTCCAATAAAATCAGGTAAATTAATTTCTATTTACTTAATTTGTTTCTGAGAAAACTGCGAATTTAAGTTGAAATGAATATGAATTTTCATTTTTTCTCTATTTTTTTAGAAACAGTATTGTTCCACTGTTCCATTGAAATTGAATTAATATTTGTTTAAGAACTTCAAATATCTCGAATTCGTTTTTATATTACATCTAAGAAATCTCATATTCTTCTATTCATAATATTTTCACAAAAGTTGTTTGCATGAGTTTAAAATTCTCTATATTATTTTTTCTATTGAGTTATATGTGTTTTGAAAAGAAGGTTAATAATTTAAAAAATGTATAAACTAATCGATTAGTCTCTGAATCGTTTTACAGTTGAAAATAGTTTTCGTTTAAGAATCGTTTGCTTTCTTCTTTAAAATATTTTTTTTCACAGCAAACGAGTTTCTTTTAGTATATCTGAGAAAAATAAAGCTATTTTTATTCCATAATAATTTTGTTTAAATAAATACAAAAAGAAATCATTAAAAAATTCCAACTCCAAATTTTAATGAAACTTGCGTTACTTGACCTCAAATAAAACAACTATGATCTGTTTATTTCTGAAGAAAACAATACAGAAATGGAAGAAACCAGAGAAATAAAACTTACAATGGTATGCATTAAATAAAATCTTTTTTTTATAATGAAAAAGAAATTGTTTGTGTTGAAGAAGGTGTTGTTGATCTAAAAAACAGATCTTTTGATCTAAAGTATAAATTTAGACCAACATACTTTGGAAGGTAAGAATGGAGATTATACGACATTCTGTACAATGTTAACTATTAATTACAATGTTAACTTCTTTACAATGTTAAATCTGTATTCCAAATTTTATCTATCCAATGTTTCATATTTTGTTGTTCTGAAGCTTAGTTTTTGAATAGCCAAACAGACAGGCGGACTTCTTCTGAATGAAAGTCATTCAGAATTTGATAAAACAATTTACAGATTGCCTTACAGTTCATGTACCAAACTTCATCCGTCTAGCTGACACGATTTTGAATTATCATAAAACATACACTGGCAAAACACAGGCACTGGTTAAAAGGGCCAAATATGTCCTTCCGAACTCAAGAAAATCTGAAACGTCGACTATCTCTAGATTTTATTTGTTTATTTATCTTGATGATTACAATATTTTTTCCTCACTTCGCATACAAGATTTTGTGATAATTAAAAAAAAAACTTACAACAATTTAAAGCATATGTTGAACACTTCAACGCACAATTTTTTTAAAATTCGAAACAATTAAACACAGAAAAATAAACAAAAAATTAAAAAAAGAATTAAAAAAATGTATGCTAAACATTTTCTATTCTAAATTATGTTCTAAGACATATATTGTAAAAATTCTTCTTTCTATTCTAAAATCTATTCAAAATTTTAATTAAAAAATTCTATTCATTATTATCTCAAAATAAATTATATATCGAATTTAAAGAATATGCAATGAAGGTTTGACTTGCAATTTCCATAGAAACCAGACAAAAAATAATTTACTCACATCATAAACAAAGTCTGATACTTCCGCAAATAAACAAAAGTAGACTGCTAAAAGTAGTTGCTATCAAAATAATAAGAAATATAATAATAATAAACTGAAAAGTCAAATTAAAAAAAATCGCACGAATTATTAAAATATTGAGCAAACGATTTGTCAAATTTTGCCACCATCAATTATAACAATAATAAGCTATGAAGTGAACTATTTTTTTTTAAATCACGCGAGTATTGAGCAAACTTTTTACCAAATCTTGTGCGTTGCATAATAATTATTATCACTCTTTTAAATGCAAGTATTGAATATGGAAATCGTGTTATTCATGTGTAAAAACCATCGAAATATTTTTGTTTATTTACTTTTTCGTACACAAAGTATAAAAATAATGATGTAATGTAATAATCATCAAACAATGCGAACTCAATATGCTACTATTCTATGCTATTACTATGCTACTATTCAAGTCCACAAATTTGGGGGAATATGACTTTGATTAAGGAGAAGGTGGGAACGTTTCGGGGAGACCATTTCCATTTGTTGTTTTGCTAAGTTATAGGACATGTATTAAAATATTATAGTAAAATATTCTTAATTCCCTCCAACTTCTTGCACATTATATTATTATTTGTTTGACTAGAAGAATAGAATAGGAAAATGTTTTTGCGATGTGCATTTTATGAGAAACCATTGCAATGAACCCTTGCTTTATAAAATGTCTTCAATGATAGGATATAATGACATATTCTCTATAAAATATAAAAAGAAAGGCACAAATATATCGTCAAACAATTTATCGAAAAGAATTTAAAGGAAATTTTCTTTTGTTCCGATAGCGATGGCATTTTCAGCTCAATTCTGAGAAAGAATTGAAATAAAAGACAGCTTTAAGAAATATCGAAAAAGGGAAAAAAATATATTGAGACTGGAATCTCCAATGATTCAAAAAAATATCAATAAATAGACTTTGGCTTTCACATAAAATCAAAATAAAGGTGACATTAAAGCTACCATTCATATTCAAAAAATGACTGTTTTTATCATTACTAAGCTTTAGTGACTGTCACTTGATAAGCATAACCTCTTGACTTTGAAACGATAATTATAATCATCAAAAACACATGTTTAATAACGAAGAAACTAAGAAATGCATCATCGATTTTTGTTAAATAGCGTCGACTGAGTTTCCAATATATTTATAAGTTACAAATTTTCACGCAGATGTTATTTTTAAATGTATAAACTCAATGAAACGTAGTGCGTGTATGGGATGAAAAAGGAAGTTTTTCAGTTTTCAAGAAATTTTTCTAGAATAGTCGGATATAACTTCAAAGAAAATTATGATATTTTTTACCACATACCTCTTCAAATTATACATGAGATAAGTTAGTTAGTACTAGATGAAACACTCTTACCTATAAAGTATCACCATGCATATTCTTATCTTGTTTTAATAATTGAGATTAAACAAGAAAAAAATTAGAACATGTCCGAACTACTTGATTGTCTAACTCGACTTTTTGCAAATAACTCTGCTGCATAATAATTTAGAATATTTCACATATGTATTATTACGGTTTGATTAGATTCATTTTCAGTTGATTTATTGCATTCTTTATGGTTTCTTTTTTTATAAACTTTGTAGGTGTTGCAGCCATTTCATTGAGAGTTCTCTGATATAAAGATTGAATTTAGGAAATCAATATAAGCGAAGAGTATAGAATCGTTTGAAGACCAAATCTATTTTTGCTTAGCTAATAAAAACCATCTGTGGAGTTTGGAATTTCATTCTGTAGCTACTGCTAACCACCGTTTTTATCTGTGGGTCCAAAAATCACATAACAGTAAAAATAAATCTTGAACGGTCTCGTTTAGACTTACGCAACGTCTTTTAACTCACTTGCTTTATATCGAACACGTTTTTGTGTGCAGAACTCGCTTAAAGGTATATTAATTCCATGTTTTTACTGTTGTTTACCTTTACAAAGAAAATACTTTATATGACTTATAGAATATGAAAGTTTAGACCAAAAAAATTTAAAAATAAATTAATTCACTTGTGATAGTTTATATATTAAGGGGCAACTTCTCTGAAAAGAGTAGAATCAACTTTCAAAAAGAGCGTTTATTTACGTCAATTTTATTTCATATCTAAATGATAAAAATTTATTATGGTTTGATAAATTAAATTCAAAAGATCATTGGCCAAATATCAGCAGTCCCTAATAGATCAACAAGTAAAGATGAAATTCTTTAAAGATGACAGTAAATATGGCTGTTTTGTCTTCGGAAATCAAATCATTTATTGCATTCACTACTCTTTTGATTATTTAACATAATCACGCGCGTTGCTAACAGCCGTTGACAAATTCCTTTTCTGCATTATACGCCAATTTTTTGGCACTATTCGCTTTTGGTGACTAACCAGTTCGCCAGAATATTGGTTAGGTTTGATCCTATAAATCTCTTTTGATTGCTGATTTTGTTTTCTTTAGAAAAGTTTTATAAACATGGATGTGTGACATATATTAAAACCAATGATACTTCAGTAGTCGTAAAAATGATGCAATTATTGTATACACGAACCGGTATAGTGCAATCTAGTTCATAGTCATCGTAATGTTTTTAAAACCTTTAATATCTGGCTGATCTGGCTATCTATCAGGCTGATCTACCGTGGACAGTAGATATCTCGAAAGACAGTTGAATATCTTTAGAGATATTACACTGGCCATTTGTTCAAAGTTGAAAGCTTATTTTTTAAATAATGACATTTGTAGATCGATTCAAAACTAAAATATGCACTATGAGAACATTTTTTGTTCATGTGGTCAATTTGTAAAGATTGATTCAGTCTTACACGTTTTGCCATCAATATAGCGACCACGTTTTGCCACCATACTCACAATCAACTTTTCTTTTCAAATTGATAAATTCTTACGAGGTCTTTGTTAGCATTTTTTTTTTTCTTCATTCGATGGCGTTTGACTCTCCATTATTATCTCAAAAACAATGCAGGGTTAACACGTGTATTGCTCAGGTATTCCGACGATTGCTAGCCGAGATACAAAAAGTTTCTGTTACCCGAATAAAGTAGCCAAACCGGAACGCTTTTTCAGTAGTGTTGCCACAAACGGTGTGTCTAAAAGTAGAATTAACAAATAATATTGTTTTAAGCACATTTTTTTGTTAATTTGGTGCTAATGAAAGCTTTATTTTTCCTTTTATTGAGACCATTTCACAATTAAGTGCAATGCAAATACTTACGAAAAAAGTAATAATAATTTTCATTTAATATATCAAACAAAACTGTCAAAGCAAACATTAAATGTCATGGGTTAGTTGACTCGTTATCTACTTAACAAAAAGTGAATAAAGTGCAATGGTTTCAATTTTTTTTTTAATAAAATAGAAAGACGAGGTTTACATCAGGAAACAGAAAGTGTAATTACGTAAATTTTACCGGAAAAATGTTGCTCGGAATTTGAGGTAGGTTAACAAGATACTAAGTTTTTATTGGCCGTGTGATGTCATGAGATTCGACTTCACTCAGGAAGTTCATGAATATAATAAACAGAACAACCGTAAAACTTGGCTAATTAAATAATTTGGCTTTGAAATCTAACAAATTTTGATGTTTAAAAACTTGAAAACATTTTGATCATAAGTTATGCATAAGAAACAATTTTAATTAAAGAACCAGAATTCCGGTGAACCAGCTGGTTGACAAAGATGTCAAGTTTTACTTAATAATTTTCTAAATTTAGAGATAAATTAATTAATTCTTCTCAGAATATAAATACAATTAATATATAGATATATAATAATAAATATATATATATATATAATTTGTTTAAACCGAACTAATGCGAATACATTAAGCTAACCAAATCCAATCCATTAGAAACATATCTTCCCTAAGTCAGACATAGAATCCCATCTGATGTATCTAAAACGGATTTTGAAATTGGAAGCTACCAGATTCTATGAGAAATACGCCTACTTACACGTCATAAATAATCCATTTGGACTTTAAATAAATTCCAAGCACTTCCTGGATGATTACTGGAATGCTATATTTAGCTATCAAAAGGGTATGGACACTGTCATATCTTCATATAATTGAAGAAGATATAAGGGCACTTCTAAGTAGAGACATGGTTCTAGGAATATCACAACAAATGTTTAGTTATCTTTAAATCTCCAGGTGTTTTTGGCAAAGTCTTATTTTCGCTTCCGATTTCCTCGAAAAGTATTTCTTGGAATTTAATTGATTTTCTTTGTTATTAAACAATTTATTTCATATAAAAATAATGCTAGAGTTAGGAAATAAATTTTGTTTTTAGATGGTTATTTATAATCAAATGGATACGTTTCGTATAAAAAACATTTTAGGAAAATTATGTTAGGAAATAAATGTTGTTCTCAGGCTGATAAATAGACAAAAACTTATTCTTGCGTATACATATGGAATAATTTTTTTTGTTTATTTTTTCATTTGCTTGATCTGAAAAATAATAGGACTGCAGTACCTGAGTGAAAGTTATAGGTTTCGGGTGTAGGAGTTGAACCCTATTCCACTAAACACCCATCTCGTATGTAGATTTGGGACACGTTAAATCTGACACCATGGTCCCAAATGACTACTCTTTGTTGTGATGCTGATGCTTAGATAAGCTTTGCCAATTCAGATGTCATCTCCATTATTTGATTGGATTCAAAATCATAAAATACTTCTCAAATCAGCTCAGTATTGTTTCCAAACAGATTGTCTTTCTAGTGAAATAAAACTGCACTCTAAACAAATTAAGTGTTACTATTTTTGTGAGAATGCTTGAAAGATTTATTAACACAGTACATGAAACGATAAACAATTATAAAGAAGCCAAGAAGTATTTTTATTTTTATTTTAACCAGTCTTTAGTCAATTTGGTTGATTTTACATGGCTGCTTTTCATGTCATTAGATTTTTAGTAACACGGTAAATAACAAACCAGCGGGAGGGAATACTTTACCGAATACTTTATACCTTACTCTTTAATAAAGGTGTTATCGTCTTTTCTTCGCATAAAACTGCCTTGCATTGACATGCGGCTAATACTTAAGAATTTAAAAGTCAAATTTGTATTTTGAACTATTTTTTTTCAGAGTTATTGAAACTAAGGCTTGACACACAACTACATGTGTAATCACAAGATTACATACAAATTTTCATTTAGCTAAACATTGCATTTTTAGTTAACACATTTAATGCAAACGTAATTCCGAGTGACACAGAAACAACCCTTTTAAACGCAGAAAATAATAGCGAGGAGACATCATAACGTCACATGTTGAATTGGTCTGTATCTGTCTGTGCTGAGCGCCTGTTTGAAGATAATCTTTACATATACATGAGAAAGTTTTGACTAAAAGAATTGTTGAATGCGACTCCGAGGGATTTGAGAAAGTGCTTATGGTGCCGTATTCGACGAGATTTTGCTTCTGGACAAGTTTATGGATCTAAAGTTGGATAAAAAACAACAGCGAAGAACATAGTGGGAATGGAAGAACGTAGGAGAACTGAGTCACAGCGAAAAGTTGCAGATAAGATTTGGTTGGAGAAAATAATAGTTTCGGTAGAGTAACAATTTTCTAGTGAAATAAAGGAAATACTGAAAGCACGTATAGTATATTGAGAAACATCATCATAATAAAACAATAGTTATGCGCATTTAAAATGTATTTAACAATAATTTTTGTCGCATTTTTGGTAAATTTTGAAGTTTATCCAAAGACACGTGACTTTAGACAATTTTAATACAGGTAAAAAAACATGTATTATAATTAAAAAATTATTATAAATTTGTTTTACGCCTCTTTTATTTTGGAATGGTGTGCATTGTTCTATTTTACATGGATTTTCAATTTTTTATTTATTTATTTGCTTAAGGAATGTTTCGTATTAAAAGTCAATTGCCAAAACAAATGACGCTTATTAAGTGAGTTTCCACAATACTGCTGCTTTTTATTTCGATATAATAAGTATGTATAAAGAAGCAGAAAGAAAGGTTAGAAATATATAACACAATGGACAGGACAATATAAGGCTTCTAAAAAAATTGAATTTTATAATTTGAACGTTAAAAGCATTTTGTTGATGAAATTATTAAGAAATAGTTAAATAAAATATTTATCTGAAATTTTAGAAAATTAATTCCAGTCAATTGATTGACCGCCAAAGATGTTTAGCATTAAGTGAAATAATGGAAACGGCGTGGATTTCAGTGCAACAATAAAATCAATTTTTGAAATATGAATATAAATTATATAGTATAAAAAAATTCAACGTTCAGAAAAAAAATACATGATAATCATATTGATATCATTAAAAAAAAATAATTTTTTGAAATAAAAATTTCGTCATTGTAAAATTATAATTTTGGAAGTTATTGTAGAATAAGCATCACAATCATGCCTACTCTTTTATTAAGATCGTCATAAGAATTGAAAAAAATCGTACCAAGATGTATGTTTTCTCTTCTAATATATAACTTTTCCAAATTTGGTATCAAATCATCTGGTCTACATAGTACCAACACACAAAAAGACAAATGCACATATTTTTCTTTCTTAATAATATAGATATATAAACGCAGAAAAAATTATTAATTATTATTCATTTAATTGATGAAAAACTTTATAAATTAACACTTCTACAATTTAATAAATACATGATCTAATAATAGATTATTTGAGAAAGAAATACTAATTCTGATAAGAGTCAGTAACCAGTCATAGGCTTTAATTATAAGTTTAAAAAGAAAACCAATGTAAGAATTTTAAAATGAACATATTACGAATTTCTCTGCAGTTCAACATATCATTTTAACTAATAGATATTTGTAACTGTCAAATATATTCGCAAATATTGTAATGTAGAAATACAAGAAGCAGGTAAATTCCAATATATTTATTCGATGGAGGCAAGATTTATGAAATACTGTTTCATATTTCTCAAACCTTTCATTTCGATTCGACAATTTTATTTCCCTAAAAGATATTCTTTCCTGATTTTCAAGAAGGACATAACATCGTTTTATTGAAGAAATTCCTTACGTGTGATATTTTGAATAACAGAGAATTTTTGAGAAAGATTTTATACTTAATAGATCGTTCTGGAACTCTTTTATTGCACAATTTTATCTTAGAAAGCTATTTGGCTTTTAGGAAGAATTCGGTACCGTATAAAATCGTATTACTTACTCGTAAACATATCAGTTTCGGGTAAGCAAAATATATCGATACTCAGCAAACCAAGTTTGACATTATCTGAGCTGAAAGAAAAATCACTGATTTTGAATTCATGTATTCATTCACTAATCCATACTAGAATTTTAAAGTACGATTTCTAAAATCTAAAAACACAAAAGGATTTTGCTGTGTGAAAATTCTTTTAAATGTTTTTTAAAGATTTTTAACGTTTTAATTTACGTGTAATGATATAAAAAAATATTAAAACAAGTTCTCTAAATAATCCCAATTATACCATCAGACATCAATAACCTTAAATCAGGAAAAAAGATATTTTAAAATTCAGCCGGTCTTCCTAAAACTTTCTCGCATATTCTCTAATAAAGGTATCTCCCGAAACAAGCAAGAAATTTCGAAAATATTATTGCATGAAAATGAATTTTACATTGCTTAAAAAATTATCTTTTTAATGCTTCTAATTTAAAAACAGGGCACATGTTTCTTGAATTTTGGTGGTTTTCTAAAATTATTTTTCTAACTATTTCCCAACAATAATTGAATTCATGCTCTGAAATTCAAATTGTTTTCAACATTCCATCAAATACTTGATCCCCTAGTTTTCGTTTAATTTTTGAATGTTAAAGAAGATTCTATTTAATATCTGTATAATTTCTGCTAATAATAAAGATGAAAATGTGTGTTGACGCTCTATAGGTCGGACTGTTTGATTTACAGCTACCAAATTTCGCCTAGATATTCTTTGGGGATTGGGAATATGCACCTAGGAGAAATTTCTAAATAATAAATAATTAAAGAAATAAACTATTGATTCAGCGATACACCTTTGTAAAGATAAAAAAAAAAAAGGTTTTTAATGTGCCAATTTAATTGCTGTCACATTCTTAAGTTCTAAATTTAATTAACACTTGGCAACTTTTAATTAAGTTTATTAACAATATTTACATTATTGAAAATAAAATCAAAATCGTTATAATTTTTTACAAAATGTTTGATCGCTTGCTTTTTCTTTTTTATTGAAAGCTAAAGAAGGATTCTGCTTAATATCTATGCAGGTTCCAAAACGAACAAGAAAAGTAATGTTTCAATACCGATAAATTTAGAAGATATTTGATACTAATTATAATTAAAATAATGTTATGTAAATGGTTCCGATTAAGAAAATGCATATGCACAATGAAAAGATGAAATGTAAGACTATTAAAATAACATGGCTTTAATGTCTGACGATTTGAAGAAAGCATGAACATGAAGTTTTATCTTAACAATTAAACTGAAATAACATTAAGCAATAACTTTAGTGAACAAACTGATCATTAAAGACTACTAGTTTTTAATAAAACTTTTTTTTTTTTACTTAATAAAAATTATTAATAAATAAATCTAAAATGCATAGTTTGTAAAAGTTGTTAAAATAATAAAACGGTATTTATACATAACTGTTGAAGCGAATTTCTGTTACTTTATAAATAAAAAACAGTCGATATTTTGAAAAAAAATATTATTCGCATTGTCGAGAAAAATGATTTTTAACAAAATATATAGTTTTATTTGTGATAAATATTTCATTTAGATAGCGTATTATTAATCATCTCTAAAAATTAATTTTGTGGAAAGAGTAAAATTTTTAGTTTTATAAATCTAAGTGAAATTTATGAAGAAAACTTTAAAAAAAATTATGCTTATGGAAAAATACTAAAGGTTATTTAAATTGATATGATGTGCAATTTAATTGTATGCGTGCGTGTGTTAGTGCTCTTCTATACAGAGTTTTTGAAGTAGAGCTGCAAAAAAATCGGCTCAAACATACTTTAGATGCAGGAAATGAAATTACTAAAAGATTTTTTTAAACTTTTAGTTAGAAATTTATCCGATTATGCGGTACTTCGGCATTTTCCCTAATACCTTATGAAAATATTAAATTAAAAATAAATTTTACAATATCTAAAATTTCAGAAAATTTCTAACTATCAATTTAACTGCCATAACCATTTTTTTCTCTAATTTTAATAATATTAATACAGTTTTTAGGAATCTTTTACTTTGAAAATTCAAATACTTTTAATTATTTCTACAAATAGGTTAATTATATCTAATAATAGGTCTTTTCATAATTTCTGCCGAATTATTATGAAAAGATCATAATAATTCATTTATTACTACCGTATTATTATGAAAAGATCATAATAATTCATTTATTACTACCGTATTATTATGAAAAGATCATAATAATACAGTAGTAATAAAATATTGTTTTAAAACAACAACAACAAAAAAAGTAATAACCAATTCTAACCGATTCACATTTCCAGAATATAGGATTTTTCCAGAATTTTCAAAATTTATCCAGCATATTCTTCAAAATTTAAATGGAAGTACATAATAAATTGTTTCCATCATTAATTTGAAAGCAAATATTACATTATTCATCATAAAATATTATAATTTATCTAACTACTAGCAGTACCCGCTCAGCGTTCCCCGTTACATAACATGAAGAGGAAAAATTAGTTTTAAACTTGTCTAGCCTCCATCCGATATGACATGGGCATATCACACAACATCAAACAAACATCAAAAGATATTTAGAAATTATCAAAAATCGTTACAAAACAATTTTTTATAGCACACATTCAGAAATATTTAGGGTTAAGCTTTGATATACAGTTATTTGGTGCCTTGCGAGGTAGGTAATATTTAGGCTTTGTTTGGTGTTACATTGCCGCCATTTTTTTTATGTTACTGTATTTCGATCTTTCCTGTTCAGTTCTCTTGATATTTTTCCTGCTACACATACTCCTTCTGTTTACTTTCATTATTTTAGATGAAATTTTTTTGCGTGCATTCCATTTTACTGCATTTATTGATTTTCTTTTTCCATATTTCCCTTAATTTGCTTGCAACTTTCCTCGGAACCTTACGATTGGAAACACTACTGCTGCCGTTCGCGTCATATTCAGCCATTTCGCTAAAATTTGGCGATAAAATATTTTTTGGGTAAAAATAACTGTATATTAAATCTGTTCCATATTTAGACTGATAAAATGGTATAAAAATATATGTTCATAGACCAAACAATTCACTAAAAGTATGTATACAATAGAAAAGTTTTTAAAAATTTAAAAATATACAAATAAGTCATTGTACTGACTATTCCACACTTGTTTATAAACTCTGTATAGTTTTATATGAAAATAAAATTCAGCTTGCTTCGTAACATTTCTTTGTATAATATATTGACTGCTGTTCCTCTTGGTGCCAAGACAAAAGAGACAACCAGCCAAATGGTAGACTTCACCGTGTACTTTAAATGTTGGCATAAATTAGTATTCATGCCCCTGTACACTCATAAATGAAGTCATTGGAAAAGCATTATTATACTGGCGTAAGTTCTTCGTAAATTCTTTGGAAGTAGTATGTTCATTAGTAAGAAGTGAATGTAACTATTCAGAAAGGGGAGAACTTCTTCTAATTTAATTTTTCCTTATAAACAGCACATGCCTGTTTGATTCCTCTTTTTCATTTTGAAGCTGAACATTATATACTATAGACATTGTTCCTATTGAAACGGAAGCATCATTTCTGCAATCCACACATGAATCGTAATGCAGGGTGGAGTACTCCTTTTCAGACCAAATATCATGAACGTTTGTTATTTTAATTTCTTCTCTTCTGTCTCAAATTTAAGTGTCTTTCTCTGTCAGCAGACAGGCGAGATTCATTCTGTCTCTGTAATTCAACTGCAGTGTGGTTTAAAGAGAGACTGTTACTTCGATCAACAAAAGACTTTCCTTCCCTAAGTGTGGACATTCTTTCGCTGATATTCGCTAACCTTACGTTTCATTTCTTCTACATTTTCATTATCGCGCAACAAACGAAGCGTTTTTGTTTTGGCATTTAATGTGCACCGGCCAAGGTTGGATTTCTCTTTTTTTAGCGTAATGAGTTTTGATTCGCTGTTTAAAATAAGCGGAAACAAAGAAATGTATCGCATATGCATATCACAGCTCTTGCTATTTGCACATGCCCAGTTTGAGGTTTTCGCATATATGCGGATAAGTGCAAAGCACATAATTTGCAGTGTACGCATACTCGAATCGTATAAAGAAAATAATTAAAATCGCAATTATGAAAATACATTTTTTTATTTTGATATGAACTTCATTACATTAAAACCTTACCCCAATAAATGCTCTATAAAATGGTGTAAATATTTCCAATATCAGTTAAGTATTTCTCGAGTTTTTCTGGTTCAAGCATACAGACGCTTTCAGGAGACTTCATTTTATATTATTTCTAGATATATAAAATGAGTGCATCAATTAATATAAAAGATTCAACAAAATAAAACACAATTTTTCATAAATAAATTATTACTCCCGGAGATGAATATTTATAGCCTTAAATTCGAAATTAATTAAATAATAATATTATTTTTATCGTTTATTATAATCTACATTATTTCAAACTAATATGTAACTAATTGAGAAATTATTTCTAACCATTTTTTTAATAAATTCGAAGATTTATTAATTTATTTTTTATTAAATTCTAAAGTTAATTCATAATGGACGAATTAGTATTAAATTTTTAATATCAATATATCAGTTAAATTTTATCAAAATGAAGTAAGAAAATTTAAATTCCATCTAGAATTTTTAAAATTAATTTTAAATAATACTTAATGTCAAAATATAATAAAGATCATATGTATAAACAGGAATATAGCAGTGTTTTTGATTCTCAATATTTTAAACATTAATTGAATTTGATATTTTCAAACCCTATATAGTTTATTTCCTTGAATAATCATTTCTACAAAATAAACTTTTAAATACCATATATTTTATTTTCTTGAATATTCATTCATATAAAATGAATTCTCAAATCCTGATATTTTTGTTTCTAGAATATTCCTTTGCATAAAATCTTTTCCATGATCTTTTGTGCCTAACTTAATCCTGGTGGATTCCTTGGCAAATATTTTTAAACTTCGAATTTTGGTCGCCTTGTATTATTTTTAAAACATATACAGTTACGTTCTATGACTAGTTTGTTCTTCCAAATTATTGCCATTTTAGTGGTTAAACGATAAACATGGAATGCATTTTTAAAAATTTCAACTTTTATTCAATATGACTGTAAAAAATGAAGTTCATTCAATCAATATATCTGTGGAAAGGTGTATGGATTTCGAAATTATAACGGAAGTGAAAATCTGATTTCGGAATTGATGTCGAAGGAAGGCATTTTGTTTTAAATCAAAGTATTAACATTGGCAAAAACATGTGATTAAATATTTTGACGGATAAGCGTGGATTTAAACACAATACTAAAAATATTATTACTGACTATGTATTATATTAAAAAATATTAAAAATAAAGAAAAGACAAAAATGAAGTTGATAACATTACAAATATTTTTTTTTTTAGTTTTAAGATATTATAAAAGATATTTTTGTGAGATAATAGTTTTGAAAAGAAATTGCCATCGATTTCCTTTTTAAATTCATATCTACTATAGATCTATGATTACTTTCGTAGTGGATTAAACAATGCTTGATGCCTGTTTATTGATTTCTTTTACATCTTGATTCCTTGGATTCAATGAAATTTTGGGAGACGCAAAGAGGCCCTTCTAGAAACATTTATAATAATATATTGAAGTCCATTTAATTAGAGAAGAAATGAATAAGTTCAGTTTAGTTGTATTAACGTCTCGTTTTGAAGCTACACTAGGGCTATTTTGTGACGAAACTCGTAATTTTGAACTGCGGTCGAATGACGAGGACAACACCTGAAATGCCCCCCTTCCTCAAACTTCTACACCACAACAGCGGGAGGACGTTTGGCCACGATGGATTTAACGTGCACCAGACCCGCTTACACGTCGGTTCTTCGATGGAATCGGGCCTCGAACCTGAAACCCTCCTGTCCCAAAGCCGATACCTTATCACCATGCCACCGCGGCCCAAGCGATGAATAATGCGCAATTGCAACGCGTTTCATAAAGCCATCTGAAACGTTCGTATAAAGATTTATTCTCATTTGACTGTTGCCATTTGGCAATAAGTAATATGCGCGATTTCTGGGCCACATACGTTAAAGTTGTTTTTCCTTATTATATATATTTGTAAATATATTTTCTGAAATCGAGAAATCAAAAATTCAACTGATTCTTTAGTTTCTTAGAACATTAAGTTTTTAGTTTCTGCGTCACATTTTCTGAATTTGCTTCATATAAATCGATTTTATGTATTGATTTGCAATCATGTGACTTTGATCTTAAAGCAAAATAAAACATTAAAAGAATATTATGGTTTTCAGAATAGGTCGATGAAAGATATTCTAGAAGTTGCATCGATTTATATCGATATACTGGAAATAGCATAATTATCATTATCATTTAAATTGAATATTTAAGAAAAGATTTCGAATAACGGTTCATCATAACGAGGAATCCTTTTTCTTCAATTGGATCGTTAGCAACTCTACTCTCTTAGCTCTCTAACTTCAGCAAAAAAAAAAAAAAAAAAAAAAAAACTGGAATCAAATTTTTTACAGCGAAAATAAGAGAATTCATTGTTAATCCATTTATTATTCAAATGGATAAGTATTTTTTTAAATATAAAATAAGGTATTTGATTTCTATAATCAAATAAATAGTTTTCTAGTTTTTTATTAGGTCACTTTCTTTTTAAACTTCTTTAATTCCTATTGAAATTCAATTCAAATACTCAGCTTTTTTCGAGGCTTTAGCACTATTTATCTTGATTACTTTTTACTTCCAATATCTTAATTTGTTTGATTAGCTTTTCTTGAAAACTTTAATCATAATTTAATTATAAATTGTATTACTCCTATATATATGAATTAGCTAAAAGTTATTTCTGATAATCTGTAATTAAAAATTATAAATTAATATTTATAGCTAATATGTGTTTACGAATCTGCAAAACTGCTTTCCTTAAATATTAGTATCGTCGCTGAAAAGATTGATTTACAGATATTCTCAATTGATTCAGAAGGAATGTTAGGTCATTGATTCTAAATCTAGGCAAATATGCTGATGAAAAAATGAAGATTCTGGAAAATTCAAGAGTATTGGTCATATCTTTATTAGATCTCGAGATTTGGAGTTCTTCTAAAAGTTGTCATTCCTCTCGAGTGCTCTAAAAGATGGACGGCTCACTCTAGAATCAATTCTTTTGATTTTTATGATATTGTTAACCAATGTGCCAAACGCTGTTTTACTATTGTTGTAATTTAAATAGCAATTTGTTGCCCACATGATGCTGCTGAAATGTTATTCTGAGGTGTGTGTGTGTGTATGTGTGTGTGCTTTCATCTTGCAAACAAATTTTTCTAAAAACGTCCACTTTCAGGACAAAAATTATTAGAAACAGTAAGTAGATAGAAACAAATGATTTCAAATCGTCAACTTGACTAGTTTCATGTTTGTAAATACAGAATTTTGAAATTGATTTTTCACTCACATTTTTATATGCTATATTTTTCTAAATCTGTACATTTATATGTTCTTTATAACAATAAAATCACTTGCAGTTCTCATAAATGTTTGGATGTTAATCGATTATTTTAATTTGGATTCCATACTAGTACCGTTGCTTAGTAATTCACTGTAGATACATTTGATTACAATTATAACTACGAATAATAATTTTATAATTATAAATATTATTACAATAAATTATAATTTTATTATACTGAATAATATATTTAAATCTAAACCAAATAATCAAAATATAAAAATATTCTACTTTATATAAAACTGTGTTTTTGAAATTGTTTCTATTGAATTTATCTCTAGACGTTTTCTACTCATTTTATACGAATGTGTATTGCTTTTCAATTGACAAATGTATTATAACTGCCTAAAAAGTATCTAAAAGTATAATGTGAAAATCATTGTAATTATCTTCATACCGAAACCTTGATCAAAGCAGTCCTCAAGTCTAAAATCTATTGGAATTACTGGGGGACTATTGCACTTACATAAACTAAAACTGCTCTGAAATACAGTTTGCGCTATATCTAATAAAATAAATTCCATTAAATCTAAATCTAAAAATAATATAAACCCTCTGAACTATTTAATATCTCAAAATCTGAAAATAAATCACTTGTTTATCTTTAAAATCGAAAGTGGCAGATAATCTTTTTAAAAGCGTAAACATTCAAAAATAAATATGGGTCTGTTTGTCAACTTGAGTCTGCGCAATGAATCGAATAACAAGAAGGAATGTTTCAATCTGCATTCTCTGCAAAATGTAACAGCTGTAAACATAAAATTATTCTATTTTTATCATTGTTTTAATGTATGTTTTCTACTGAAACTGTAACTGGTTCATGTTGAAACTATATCTGTATTCTAGATGATCTTACAAAGATCATTTATAAAAAGTAAAGAACAATTTTACTTGGAGAACTTTGATTTATCTCTAGTAATATCGCTTTAATAATATATTTTGGATGGTGGGAATTTGAACTTTGGAGGGATAATTTTAAATTTTAAGTTTAAATAATTAAAAATAATCGGGATTAATTGTCTCTCAAATATAATATTCGCATCTTCTTAAGATTCTTAAAATTGACGTTTTAATAATTTCAAAAATATTTATCTATCGAGCACCGTTTTAGGTATAATTCTGACATTATTTCCGACACCAAAATCAATTCTTATAATGAAACTCAAGCAATTTCTGTTATATCATCGCATATTTAATCATATTTTTTTCATTTTGGGGAAATAAAACAATGAAGATTACGTTAATTATCTCCACAATTCATAAAAAGAAAATGAAGTTACATTTTCTGTGAAAGACAGCATACAGTTAGAATATGGATCACCCTGAGACTTTTATTTTCTAATGGTACTATGATGTCATTTGTGGATTGTTCATAAACACAATAAAAATTAACATAAATAAATTAAATAATTAACATAAATAAATATTAACATAAAGTCATATAAAATTATAAACAGAATTTGAAAGTTATTTGGATAAACAATTTACAATCTCATAATCGGATTAACAATTTCAGCGTAATTAAATAGCACTGCTACCTAAACCTTGATAAGTAAATATTTTTATATTTATTCTGAATTGAAGCTTTCTTAAAATTTCAAAAGTTGTTTTCTTTTTTTAAATGTATCCTTTTTTTAAAAAAAAATAATTGGAAAACTATATTTACTTACTGCAAAGTTGACTAGAAAAGACGATTTTTGTTATATTATCGTTCCTTTTCCTAGCAATAATTTTGATCCGTGGTCAGACGGTAAGGAAGACATTAGTTCTCCAGACTTTCATACCATATCAGCAAAAGTAGATGTTTGATTTTTGAAATCTAAATCTTCATATATGATACTTAATGAATGAGTTCAATAATATTTCAGATATATTCCAATTTAGTCATACTAGATATTTCATTCGATGAATGTATAAATTTTGAAGCACAGTCAGATGACGAGGAAAACACATGCATATTTTCAGTGAAATCAGGTTTGAAAAGAAGTATGGTAATATTGGATTCATTACATTGCAATATTAATAAATCAAGTATTAAAACAATGAATTCAAGTATTAATACATTTGACGAACATCTTGCCGAACTTTTTAGTTTAATTTAAAAATGAAATAAATTTTCTTAATACTCCTTTCTAATTTAATGTAAACGATATTAAACTTTTCTAGCAAAACAGTACATTCCGAGTTTTAAAAAAAATGTTACAAAAAATTCTTGATTGTAATCCTTGAATATTTAATATAAGCGCATGTGTTACATTTATTTTAGAAGTCATAAAATTGATTTTTTTTTACATTTTTATTTAGAAGTATTGTTTAAATTTTTCTATAACGCTAAATTATTTATATAAAGTTTTACATTTTTGCTCTAAAAGTCTTTTTTTTTAGGAAAATAACGACATCATAATTTCTACTTTTAAATGCTAAAATTATGATTGCCTTAACTTTTCGATTTTAAATATATTTTGAAAGGCCAGTTTTAATAATGAATAATTTATTTTAAATATATTTAAAAGAATTAATTTTAAACATACATTATTATAACTATGAAATTAAAAAAACAAACATATAATATTATTTATCCAAGGCAATTCGGAAGACAATGAATATTTTCAATCGAAAATATTACGAATCCGAAATGCTGTTGATTTTGCAATATCTCATAAAACACTGGCATGGCCATTGCAGCAGAATGATGGTTTTTAATGGCGGTTCCTATATTTCATTACTAACACTCCGGATTATCTATAAAACGCATTCCTTTCTTAAATTCAGTTAGGGATTCTTGGCAACATAGAAATATCTTTTTCTTTCTTTCTAATTAATAATCTCACTTAAAATCTAATCTATATATTTTAACACATCTTCCAATCATTTATTGGAATAAGACAGAATTTAAAGTTTGTAGAGATGCAAGCATATAGTATTATTAAATTCGTGTTATATATCATATTTTCATTAAAATATTTACCTTTTAATACTTTCTAATTAAATGTCTGGATTCTAAAATAGTATTTTTGATCAAAGCTTAAATGAGATATTTAAGACATACGAAAGTATTTCAGAATTCGTTGATAAGATTCCAGTGTATCTTTTTAAATTTTATATCAATATGGAGAATATAGATAGAATCTATGATTTGGTGTTAGAGTCTCATTGGCTGAAAGCTTCAAGTTCAAAATCCGATTCCACTAGGATTTGCAGTATTTGTGGATTTGGTGTCCTTTAAATATGTAATTAAGAGTCAAACGTTACTTGCTTGTTTAATACTAAAATTAGAAAGTAGTATTAATAAGGTCCATCCTAAATTAACCCATTGTAAGTGTTATACTTTTCGATACATGATTGAATTATTTGCGTTCGCAAAAACTCATTTTCATATTAAAATAGAAAAGGGGAACAGTCGTTATTTTTCTTTAAAATTATTAAATTAAAAATACCATCTACTTATAGATATAAAAAAGCAAATACTACCGATTGATTAACTATCTTTTCGGACATGCTCAAACCACTACCGTTAAGAGCTAAAAATTCGGCAGAAGGTAGCTAATGAAGTGGATGTTCACAAAGAAAATAATTTTCGAAATGAAACAATTTTGATTAATTTTAAATTGTCTAAAATAAATAGTTTTTTCAAAATAAATTTCAGCATATTATTTCACTAAAAGTACAGAGATTTTTAATATAGTTTACTTATTTAGAAGATATATATGATACTATAACGCGAAACAAGAACATAATATCAGAAGTAAGTAAAAAGAGCTGTATGTTTTGTCTAAGGAAAAAAAAATAGTTACAATTTACGTCAAAAGCTAATACTTGCGCCAATATCTAAAGCGATCTATTTTTAAATAAATTAAGAAAATATTTTCTATAAAATTAAAATGCTGTGATTCAAAAGCTTTACAGCTGAATTATCTATGACTCGGATCATTACAGGGAAAAAATAGTAGAAAATGTCATGCAACCTGCATCAACGCCCAAAAATAAGAACATATCTCCATGCAATGACAAATAAACAAAAATAGCATTGCACATGCTTAAAGAAATCATAAGTATTTTTAATCCAAATTCCCTTCTGCAAACTGCATAGCATTAAGCGTCCTGTGTGATTAGTCAGATGTAAAATGTAATATTGACCTTCAGATCATTTGATATCTGCCCTTAGATGCAGAGCCTTTCAATCATGCCCCAGTCAAACATCGCAGGGTAAAATATCAGTGATCTTGGTGACTATATTGTTTGAAGATGGCGGCTTATTGTAGGGTCTTTTTTAAAATGTCATTTTTAGAAAATCTGAATTAAGCGAATCTTATGAGGTCCAACACTGGTTGCATAAAATGATATTTTAAAGGCAGTCACGCTGTTTGAAGTCTTAAATTAAAAAAATACAACCTATTGTAATATCTAATCTCATTTAGGGTTTGTCTTACATTGCCGTCCAATTTTCATTGCAGGGGAGGTGGAGGGTTTCACGGACTGCATCGGTCGTATTTCTGGCTAGTGAAATTATGTTTCATTGAGATGCACAGAATGGAATAAAATCTTCAAAATAGGTGAATTCTAATTATAATAATCCTTATTTTCATAATTATTTAAAATTCAAAAAATAACATTCAGTATTTGAAGTGTTTACTGTAAAAAAGAGGTAGCTCCAATTATTCAAATTTACAGAAACATGTAAAAAGCGTTTAAAAATTCTAAATTCCAAATTGTGTGAAGATTTTCCTTTTGATCAATCTTCTTAATTGTTCCTACATATTATGACAGCATTTTCATTCAAAAATATATTTTCCAGATGACGTGGCGCATGTTGGAATTTTGGAGTTACTTCTTTCTTACAACCAAATAGACAGTCTGTCTACCTCCATAAAAATATTTCAGAATAAAAATGCATTTTACTCTAATATTATTTTATTTAAAGTATGCTAACAAAATATATATACAACTTGGCTTTAAAAACAACAAACTATATTCCCATTACTCGTCACACTCCTCTCTGTAACGTTGTGTCTTCGGGTTGTAGGCCATCGTAGAACTGCATATTATTTTGTGGTACGTATTTGCGAGCTGTATAGATAATGGATATATAAGGAGAAATTTGCACAGTTATTAAATTGCTAGACATTCAAAGACATTTTATTTTAAACTAGCCGCTTTTGGCGACCAGCCGGTTCCCCAATCTTAATGTTCGTTAAAATTTTAATAATTAAATATTTCATGTAATTCCTACTTTAATAGCTTCTTCATCAAATATTTTAAAGCTTCAAATTTTGATAGTCATGTAATTCACTCATAATAATATAAAGTCCTTCAGTCATAACATAATATGTATCTCCCTAATTTTCTGTTAGTTCCGGTAGAATTTATGCTTAAAATTAAAATGGAAATGACTAAACTGCAATTAATATAATAATATTTTTTACTCAAACAAAGCATTTTTTTAATAATATAATTACTGATAATAGAGTCACTGAGCGTTTAAACTTTATGGGCACTAAAGAATATCTTTCTTAAGTTATGTAATATCTCAAGATTTTGTCAACACAATTTTCTCAGATTCATCATGAACAGATCAATTCATTAACAATGTTTAATTTTAAATGCATCAAACTTTAAGAAAATAAAATGAATCGTTAAAAATAATCGGTCGAAAACAGGTTTAAAAAACTACTTAAAAAACGATGTACTTAAAACTATAAGCATATACAAAAAAATATATAACTAACATAAATACAATTTACTTACAAAAGCATGCAATTAACCTAAAAATAATTTAAATCATCCGTTGATAACGGTTGTCATGGCAACAATCAGAACACAGTGCGCATGCGTGAATTTTCAACGCCAGTTGCGGAACGCAAATGCGTGATTTTTTCTACGCCAGTTGGGGTAACGCTATGCAGATTATACATTTTTAATTTCCTTTATTCTGTTTTATTTTAATTCAAAAGTACTTCAGAATGAATCTGAAACATGGATTAATTAACAACGTTTAATTTTAAATGCATCAAACATTAAGAAAATAAACAGAATCGTTTGAAATAATCCGCCGAAAAATATTAATCCTAGCCTCATTACTGTTGGGAGAAAAAAAAAGCTGAAGCCTTACTCATTTGGCGGTGGGGAAAATGAAAGATTTTTTGGCGGGAAAGTTAGTTTTTAATTAATAATTAAAATTCTAATTGAAAATTCGAAAAAAGGAACCCCAGGTGCACATTCTCGGCCTCCAAGGTATATATGTACCAAATTTGGTAGCTGTAGGTCAAACGGTCTGGCCTGTAGAGCGCCAACACACACACACACACACACATTGAACTTTATTATAAGTATAGATTAAAAAACGGATGCTATGATCACCTTTGTGCAAAAATATTTTCGGGCGTTATCACTAAAAAAGTTACCAAATCTAGCTTAATTTTTAATTAATTAAATTCCAATAAAAATTTCAAAACATCTCTCCTTTGCACATTTTTAACTTCAAAAATATATATGTGCCAAATTAGTAGCTCTAAATCTAACGGTCTGTCCCTTAACAAACTCAGAGACACGCGCAATTTTTCTTATAATATTAGTGGAAAATTTACAAACAGAATGCTATTTAAATATGATAGAACTTGTCAACGTCAGGTTTTTATGCATGTGAAATAAGAAGATTACTGGTTACCAAGTGAAGACTGATATTGCCTTGGAAATTTAATCCGATTAACTTGAAACCGTGTTGCTGCAATTACTGATAAGGATTTGCAATGACAACACGTAAAACTACAGGGTAGAATTTAAAAGTTTTTATTGGATGGAATACTTCTCCGATGGGTTATACATCGCCTGATCCACAATCATTTCCTTTGAAAGTTTGGATACTCTCTAACCTAAAGGAAGAACTGCAGTTGTAGCTTAACAGGAAGTTTCCGCAAATTATTTGTATTATTTTTGCCACTTTCATTAATTGCGGCTCCCAAGTTTAAATGTCAAGGAAATGCGGCATATAGCCAAAATGTAATACAATTCATACCTGCGATCTACACATAATTCTAAAGTCGCCAAATAATATAAGGAAAAGCTATTATAAAAAAACTGCTTTTTTTTTAAATGTCTTACACCAAAACATTGCGCTTTATTTTTTTTTTGATAGAGATTCAGATTATGGAAGAAACTACGAGAAAGATGCTAGATGTGAAAAAATAATAGTTCTTTGTATTTTATCTGCCGTAACGTACAAGAAAGAGTTAGTTAGTTGGTTTTTATGGTACTAAGAAATGGTATGAAATGGTAATTTAAGGTACTAAGGTTAATTGGTACTAAGAAAGAATTAATTATAATAAATTATCTGAAGGAAATAAAATTACTATAAAAATATTTTGTCATCAATATGGTTCAAATACATTTGCAACTCTTATAAAATTGAATATATATAATGAGACAATAAAATCAAAGAATTACTGCAAATGTTTGGGTTAAAATGAACTTTATTTAACTATGAAGCAAAAAGTTTTACAATTTGTCACATTTCTTAGATATTTTGTTCACATTTTGATTATTATTATTTCATAGAAAGATAACCGCATCTTAATGCATTACCATTTCAAAGTCCGGAGAAAATCCAATAGGCACAGATTCAATTAAAAGGTCATATTTCTGGGAGAATAACAATATTTTCTTCGAGTAGGTAACAATATTTCAAGGATTCCTGAATCCTTTCTTTAATTGATTAGAACAATTCAGCCGTGATCGATTTCAGTTTAATGCTTTGAGCAGCGCTTATGTAAGGCAACAGGCGTCTCTCAAAGCTGTTAGATCGGTTCTTGCTGTTACAATGGCAGGTTATTAAGATTAAAATCATTTTGACAGTGGCAATAAAGTCGGCGCATAAGAGATGGGCATAGCAATTCCCAGGCAGAGATGAGATTTTAGAGTATGGCAACTATGTAAGTGTAGCGTGAATATTAGGTTTCCAGTGAGATATCAAACTTTCGCCATCCGTGGGGCTGGAAGAATGACCTTGAAACAAGCAACTAACAAATGCTCATAAGTATCCTTACAAGGGATTGACATGCAACTCATCCTCAAATTACCATGCAAGATCATCAACAAATCAGTCAATGAAACGTACAACAGAAAATCATTCCTACAGGCTTTCGGAACCGAAACCCACTTGTATATCTTTTCTGACTTCAAAGCCTTACGCTTCGCCAACATCGACAGTGAACTTCTGATGACTGAAATACGCTGCCTAGCCTGACGAATCTTTTTTCCTCTTGCATATGACAGTAGAATTAATGAGTATGGGTACTTAGAAATCTTCATGAATCCATGGATGCCACTGGTCAACAGGAGACTGTTCAATCTGGTAGAACTTTTGGGTGGTATTTGACGTGTATAGTATAGTTGTAGTGATATGGGATTCTTGATATGTCTAAAAACAACTCTCACAGTTGATAAGTATGTGAGCATTCTGTCCTCTCACATAGACCCATTCATGTTCCATTGAGCCGTTTCACTGATTTGGCCTACTTCAGCGCACATAGGCTCGCTACTGGGAGATTCCGGGAGCATCCTTCTAACTTCCATTAGTCACTTAAATAATGAGGTATGAGCTGATGTATGATGCATACTATATGCGATTCTGAAGACATCTCCATCTCGCATTCCTAAGGATTTATGAAGTGTTCTGCGAATTTCGAAGTCTGAAATGTCTTGATGATACCTTTTAGATGTTAATTCAGTCGTCATGTCGTGTTCCGCTTATCTATATACTTGTGGATTCCCTACATGATGTTGTCCAGGTGTACCATTTTCTCCATGTTTTCAATGTTATTATACCTATTCTGATGGATAATGACTATGTTGACTGGAAAATAGCAGCAGTTTTTTTCACTTGCATCTGACAATTGAATTAATGAGTATGGGTACTTAGAAATCTTCATGAATCCATGGATCCCACTGGCCAACAGGGGTCTGTTCAATCTGGTAGAACCTCTGGTTGGTAATTGACGTGTATAGTATAGTTGCAGTGATATTGAATTCTTGATATGTCTAGAAACAACTCTCACAGTTGACAGGTAGGTGAGCATTCTGTTCTCTCACATAGACCCATTCATGTTCCATTGGGCATTTTCACTGATTTGGGCTACTTCCGCACACATAGACTCGCTACTCTGTGATTCCAGGAACATCCTACTAACTTCCATTGGTCGTCTAAATAATCAGATTTGAACTGATGTATGATGCCTTACTATATGCTATTCTGTTGACATCTCTATCTCGCATTCCTATGGATTTATGAACTGTTCCGCGGATTTCGAAGTCTGAAATATCTTGATGATACCTTTAAATGTTAATTCAGTCCATGTCCCGTCTTGTTCCACTTATCTATATGCTTGTGGATTCCTTCATGATATTCCTTCATGATACCATTTTTTTCCATATTTTCAATGTAATTATGCCTATTCTGATAGATAATGTCTGCGTTTACTGGAAAATAGCAGCAGTTTAAGCTTTTCTTTGAGCAATGATTATTTAAACCCAATAAACGATAATCAAATTGGAACTTTGCGTTGTAGCACAGCTATAATTTCTCAGAAAACAATTCGTCTTCCATTTCCCGATGGTGCCAGGTTGACATCGAGTCCGAAGCATTCGGTGTAAAACTGTAATAAGTTGCAGAGCAAAATACCATATACATAACACTTTTTTAGCTCTGTTCTCGAAGTTGTTTTTCGATTGTGATGTTGTCGTCTTCTGAATGGCATGAGGGTATTTTGGAAAGGAGAGTTTAAAAATCGAAATCGATGCGAAGGAGTATGTGAAATTTCCAGTTGTCGATTTAGGAGTTTTATTCAGTTCTTTTCGTGCTCCAAATATTTTCATTTACTAAGTTTTCACATCCCTTTCTTTCAATAATTCCTTACTTGCATATATCAAAATATATCTGACATTAATGCAGATAATCCAGGTTCAGTGATGTGAGGCTTGACAGTTTCGTTTCAGGAACTAGTTTTAAGATGGACATTATTTGTCGTTGATTCCAAATCTATTGGGATTTCATTATTCAGTTATAAGTTTTTAGGTTCGCTTTTATGTAGTTTTATTTTCTAGAACTTGATTTCAAATACGTGGTCCTTTTTCTTCAAAGGAAACTTTGGTTGATTGCTCTAAATATGCCTATTGCCATGTTGGAGCCAGTCTGAATTTGTGTAGTCTCAATTTTTCAGTATATTTAATCAATTTCTGAGGAATTTCTTTAAATATTCAATATAACTTTTAGTTCTGTTGCTCTTGATGATATTTTAATGACTTTTCCATGATTCTCAATTCAGTCGTGTGAGATCCTTTAAGAAAAAGAGGTCGAGGACTGTAATCAGCCCGAATAAAATCGTGAAACTTCCAATAATCAATTTTTCATCAAAATCATTTTCGTTGTCACTAGAAATCATGGAAGACGTAATGTCAAGACGTAGGTCATCCTTTTGTTGCATATCAGGCTCCTCAGTTTTAAAAATATTTCTCACATATCCAGTGATCGAAGAAACAGATGGGAGATCTCCATTGAAAGCTTTATAAACTTTCACAGCAGTGTAACTCAGGTGAAAGACACCCACCGACACAAAAAACGCATCCTTCGCCATGTCTTATGGCTTTAAATCAAGTTTTCAAACAAATCGCAAAATTCGCAAAGTAGATATCAAACGCACTTTCGCAAATTTCAAATAATAATGATTTTTTGACTATGTTTTAGTATTTTACTATTATTACTTTATATTGTTGGAAATCCATTGTTCCATAACATATCTTTGATCAGTGTTTTTAGAATATATTGTTATAAATCAATTGTTTTGTAATATTGGAATTTCAGTATTGTTATTACAAAACAATGATAGTTATATAATGTGGACAGTAATGAAATTAATTCTTAAAACGTAACAAAATAAAATTTTAAGTAAAAATTAAAAATAAGATCTTAATAATGTATATACAAACATTTATCCAAATATGAGGAATTATGTAAAGATATATTATTTAAAATTATTTCCCAAAATATGCAGGAATTCTAAAATTGTGAATACCTATCGATTTTAGTGTAATTAATTTTATAAATAAAATATGTAATGTGATGCTAAAATAAGTTCAAACATTATGTTTCCAAGAAATTTTGAAATGTGGTATTCTATATAATATTTTATAGTTTTAGGTGAAATCAAATGCGATTTTGTATTTCAAGTATTTTGAATAATTCAAATTACAAACTGGTGAAGTTTAAAACTCATTGCTATTCTCTTTTATAATAAAAAAATTAAAAATAAAGTTATTTACTTTCTTGATATATCTTTTTTTTATATTTCTTGCTGCAAATATATACATACTTTTTTTCATTCCAATTTTCTTTAGAGAGGAAAGCAAAAATATTGTTTAATATATATTTCATTCTAAAATAAAGATTTTAAAGATTTTTTCATTAATATTTTAAATAGCATTTTTATTTCTGTAGAAAAAACGATTTTTATATAAATTCCTTATTATGAAATTCTTTTTCATAGTTTTTTCGAATAGTATTTGTCATTCTATAGAATGCATGGATAATATGAAATATAAATGTTTATAAAGATATAACTTTCAATTTTTAAAAAAAGTTTTTCATGATAAAATACATAGCCATTGACAAAATTTAGAATACGGATATGTGACACATTGCTGGTCGTTCAAACTTACATTGTATATTCATTCTAAATATAAGCCATAAACCAGAATATTCCTTAAAAACTCATTTTACTAAATAACAAAAATTAAGCATTGAATAATATTGTTAAACTAGCCGTCTTTGGCGACCCGTTTGCTCGACCAGATTATTGAGTGTTTAGAATATTAAAATATTATTATAGATTGCACTTTCTTAAAGATATCATCAAAGCATTCAAAAGAATGCTATTGAATGCTTTGATGGGTGAATTCCATAATAACAATTCAGAACATATTGAGAACTGTATTGTATTAAAAAATTTGCAAAAAATAAGGGAAAAGTTACGCGGAAATGAAATGGATATCATGAAAAAAGGTATTTTTTAAAAATCTTAGCTCAAAACATACTTATTTTGGAAGATATGAACAAAAAGTGAGATTTTTCGTAAGATAATTGTTTTGGAAGATATGAACATTAGTTTTCATAGCCAAATCCTAGTGATCTCCTGACTGTCAAGCACTTGATTAAACTTTCGGCTTGAAACGTATTGTTTAAATTTATTTTACATATTCTCTCTTTTAATTGAATGGAATTTTTGGAGACAACGTGAACCCTCTCCAGAACATTTTCAATGATATTTTTCAGCTCCATTAATTAGCAAAGCAAAGCGATGAATTCAAATCAGTTGTAAAAAAATTCAATAAATGAAGATGCCTGAAATTCATACGACAGTTCATTGCCATTCAGCAATCTATACTAATAGAAAAAATGAATGTATATGTGCGTTGGCGCTGTAAAGGCAATACTACTTGTCTTACACCTATCTAATTTGGCACATATACATTTTGGAAGGTGGGAATTTTGAGCGATTATTTTGAAATTTCAATTAGAATTTTAACTAATTAAAACTAAACAATTAGAATTTTAACTAATTAACTAAATTTTGAGATTTGTCGGAGATAACGTCAGAAATTATTATAACGCAAAAATGTAATTTACATCATTTCAAAATTTATAAAATTTTCTTTTTAATGATATCGATTTAGAAGTCGTATGAATTTTTGTGAGTTTTTAAAAATGTTTTGCCAAGTTTCCAACATTGTTACTTTAGAGTTTACTTAAGAGTTTTACTTTAGAGTTTGCTTTACTTAAGAGTTTAAAAAAAAAAAAATTGTAAAAATAACAATAGTTTTATTTTTTTATTATATCTTTCATTTTTACATATATATTCTTACATTTCCCACATCTCTTCACTATTCTAAAGTAGTTCATTGTACTAAAATGGGTTTTTTTCTCCTAAAACTACTTTGAATGGGTAAAGGAAATGTAACGCTCAAAGTTTAGACTATAGGTAGGATATTCGAAATATGTTTTGTTTGTTCTGCTATTGGAAATCAGGCAAAATAATAATTTTAAAAAAGCCAAAATTCAACACAGATTCTCACGACTGTAAATTAGTATCATTAAAAAGACAATTTCGAAATTTTTAAATGGCGCAAAATTTATTTTTCTAATAATATTTTCCAAAATTGGAAAACATTGGGAAACGCAAAATTTTAATTTTAATTAATTATACTTCTAATTAAAATTTACAAAAATTGTTAAGTGCACAATACTACCCATCCCAGATGTATATGTTCAAATTTCATAGTTATAGGTCAAACGATCTGGCATGTAGAACGCCATACACACATTCATTTTTATTAGTAGAGATTATTGTAAAAAATCTATCTAATAATTTTAAATAGATAATTTGAAATGGAGTATATAATAAACACAATAAACATATAATATAAGAAAACATATAACTAGAGATTAAGATGAAAAAAAATGCTACATTTGAATGAAAAGCAAACGAAAATGAAAAAAATGCAGAGACGATACATTTGAAACAAAGAAATAAAAATTAAAGATGAGCAGACGATAATTTAAGATTACTTAATCATAATGAAAATGAAAGAAAAATAGATGATAATTAAAACGAAACAAGTCATAATAAAAAAAGGCAGAGGAAAATTAAAAAGAAACAAATTATAATGAAGAAATAAAGATAAGAACATTAACAATAAAAAGAAGATATTTATAAGTTTCCCAAGTAAATAAAACCAAACATTTTTAGTTGTTAATTAGGCAACTAAACGCCTGATACAGTTGAATAAATGAGCTTGTTTCTTTCAGTTCATTGGTTTCTATTTATCTTGTGAAAGGAAGAATTCCTTTCTGCATTCCAGGAGTAGCAGTTATATGCTTCGTGTGGCAACAACGAGCTATATTTAGTGGAATTGATTAGAAAACAGGAAAAGATCAATTTCCTGTTTTCTCGAGAATAGATGACCTCTTCGAAGGAAAGTTCATTTATTCTTTTTATTCATGAGAAAATGTCAGCATTCTTTTAAGCACTGCAGTTTGTGTGGAATGAATGTGTTTCCAATATTTCGACTCTCTTTCAAAACTTCTATGTGGAATGTCATGTGTTAATTAGTAGCATAATTAATTGTAATAGGAGTATTATAACTGTACCAATGCAGCGTGTATTAAAAAAAAGAGAAAAATTCAATTAAAGTCGTATATGAGAGCATACGATAATATAAGGAATTTTTCTAAACGGACTTCCATTGGGAAAATAAGTCAGTGTTCATAAGTCGGTTTGCTTTAGTAGACAAAAAAATAGGTTTTCCTTTTTTTTGGGGGGGGGGCTTCAAATGTTACAGTGTCAAAAATATTTTCCAAAATATGATTGAGAAGATCAAAAGCAAAACGTTTGATTTCATGACTTTTTGAGAAACATATTTATTGATTGAAACAACATAAGATAAAATATAGATCTTTCCGTCAATTTAAGCATTTTTCCTACTGGAACTCTATGTCCATCTCTAAAAATTTAGAAATTAGTTGTTGGACTACAGAGCGGACAACCAATATATACAGAGTGGACACTCAGTATATACTGGTTGTCCACTCTAATTGGGCTCGCCACATTTTTTAACCTATAAAATTATATATATAGCAAGCAAAAAAAACTGATTTATAAGACATACTAAAATAAGTTTTGCATCGTTTGATCAAATGAAAAATAAACGAAACCTTAATTTTTATATATCTTTCAGTCATTCAGTACCTATTAATCATATTTAGTAGAATATTCAAAAACAATTATTCAACCTCTTTTGCTACTTAAACTGATTCTGCAAAATATTAATTTATGCTTTATTAGATCATTTGTATGAACACCAAAAAAACTGCACTAGTCAACAAGCGGCGCTTGCTGGAAATACCCATCAATTGCTGTAACAGGATGAAATTCATAACTTTGTTATTCGGTCAGTTTCAGTTACAGAAATATGGATTTTTTTTCTTTATTTAAGACTAGCCGCCTTTGGCGACCAGCCGGTTCGCCAATCTTAATGTTCGTTAAAATTTTCATAATTAAATATTTTATGCAATTCCTACTTTAATAGCTTCTTCATCAATATATTTTTAAACTTCAAATTTTGATAGTCATATAATTCACTCATAATATTATAAACGCCTTCAGTCATAACGTAATATGTATCTCTCTCATTTTCTGTTGGTTCCCATAGAATTTATACTTTAAATTAAAGTGGAAAGGATTAATCTGCAATTAATATAATAATATTTTTTACTGAAACAAAGTATTTTTTTTTTTTTTTTTTGTAATATGATTATTGAAAACAGTCACTGAGTGTTTAAACTTTATGGGCACTAAAGAATATCTTTCTTAATTTATGTAATATTTCAAAAATTTGTCAACAAAATTTTCTCAGATTCATCATGACCAGATTGATTAATTAACAATGTTTAATTTTAAATGCATCAAACACTAAAAAAAAACCAATCGTTTAAAATAATCGGTTGAAAACAGGTTAAAAAAAACTACTTAAAAGACGATGGTCTTAAAACTATAAGCATACACAAAAAATATATAACTAACATAAATACACTTTAATTACCAAAGCATGCAACTAATCTAAAAATAATTTAAATTGTCCGTTGATATTTGTTGTCATGTCAACAATCAGAACACAATGTGCATGCGTGAATTTACAAAGCTAGTTACGGTAACGCAAATGCGTGAGTTTTTCTAAGCCAGTTGGGGTAACGCTATGCAGATTAGACATTTTTATTTCCTTTATTCTGTTTTATTTTAATTCAAAAGTATTGCAGAATTAATCTGAAAGATCGATTAATTAACAATGTTTAATTTTAAATGCACCAAACATTAAGAAAATAAACAGAATCCTTTAAAATAATCATCCGAAAAATCTTAAGCCTAGCCTCATTACTATCGGGGAAAAAAAACTGAACTCTTACTCATTTCGTGGTAGGGAAAATGAATAATTTTTTGTCGAGAAAGTTAGCTTTTAATTAATAATTAAAATTCTAATTAAAAATTCAAAAAAAGGGACCCCAGGTGCACATTCCTGACCTGTAAGGTATACATGTACCAAATTTGGTAGCTGTAGGTCAAATGGTCTTTTCTGAGGAGCGCCAACACACACACATTGAACTTTATATATAAGTATAGATGTTTTTTTAAAGCAAGCGAAGAGGGGAAAATAACTATTCTAAAAAATTGGGTAAAGCAGGTGTTCTTATTAAATAAGTAATTTAAAAGAAAAATGAAACGAAAAAGGGGAAAAGTTATTCTATAAAATTGTGTAAAGCAGATGTTCTGTATTAGAAACTTCTTTTCCCTTTGCAGCTGTGTTGCCATAGAAACCGGCGCACAGCTGTTTACACGTTTATGTTTATCTATTCAGATTTTGTAACATCTAATCAGAGTAACGGTGAATATCAGTGTTTCCGTGTTCGTCAATAAATGTTAATTTTTTTAATAACATGATTAACGAAAACAGAGTCACTGAGCATTTAAACCTTATGGGAAGTAAAAAATATCTTTCTTAATTTATGTAATATCTCAAGAATTTGTCGACCAGCCGGTTCGCCAATCTTAATGTTCATTAAAATATTTATATTTAAATATTTTATGCAATTCCTACTTTAATAGCTTCTTCATCAAAATATTTTAAAACTTCAAATTTTGATAGTCATATAATTCACTCATAGTATTATAAAGGCCTTCAGTCATTACGTAATATGTATCTCTCTAATTTTCTGTTAGCACCCGTAGAATTTATGCTTTAAATTAAAGTGGAAAGAATTCATCTGCAATTAATATAATAATATTTTTTACTGAAACGAAGAATTTTTTTATAATCTGATTAATGAAAATAGAGTCACTCAGCGTTTAAACTTTATGGGCACTAAAGAATATCTTTTTCAATTTACGTATTATCTCAAGAATTTGTCAACAAAATTTTCTTAGATTCATCATGAGCAGATCGATTCATTAACAATGTTTACTTTTAAATGCATCAAACACTAAGAAAATGAAACGAATCGTTTAAAATAGACGGTTTAAAACAGGTTTTAAAAAAACTACTTAAAAAACGATGCACTTAAAACTATAAGCATATACAAAAAATATATAACTAACATAAATACATTTTAATTACAAAAGCATGCAACGAACCTAAAAAAAATTTAAATCCAGTCCGCATCAGTTGATAATAATTCGTCAACACAATGTGGAATTCAGAACACAAAGCGCATGCGTGAATTTTCAACGCCAGTTACGTAACGCAAATACGTGATTTTTTTTTCTACGCCAGTTGGGGTAACGCTATGCGGATTAGAAATTTTTAATTTCATTTATTCTGTTTTATTTTAATTCAAAAGTACTTCAGAATGAATCTGAAGGATCGATTCATTAACAATGTTTAATTTTAAATGCATCAAACATTAAGAAAATAAACAGAATCGTTTGAAATAATCCGCCGAAAAATACTAACCCTAGCCTCATTACTGTTGGGAGAAAAAAAACACGGAAGCCTTACTCGTTTGGCGGTGGCGAAAATGGAAGATTTTTTTGGCGGAAAAGTTGGCGGTGGGGAAAATGGAAGATTTTTTTTGGCGGGAAAGTTAGTTTTTAATTAATAATTAAAATTCTAATTAAAATTTCAAAAAAAGGGACCCCAGGTGCACATTCCCGACCTCTAAGGTATACATGTACCAAATTTGATAGCTGTATGTCAAATGACCTGGCCTGTAGAGCGCCAACACACACACACACACACACACACACACATTGAGCTTTATTATAAGTATATAGATTTATTTTTATGTTTATTAATCATATTCTATTATTGTAATTTTAAACATTCTATTTTGTAATTATTGAATAGCCCATTTATTGAACCAAATAACAAAAATATAGCATTAACGTCATTTAAAGTTTCTTTTGAAGTTGAAATCTATATCAATCTCTAATTGTTTAGAAATATCGGATAAGAAATTTGTTATTAAAAAAACTGTAACGCAACTGTAACGATTAGAAAGGATACCCTGCATATATTTTAGGAGACTGTATTTTAATAAATATCATGTGGGTTATTCATATTTCATTTATTTGGTTTAATTATATTGATTCTTTCGCTTTTTAAGGGAGGGGACTTAGTTTTAACTCAGCGTATATGTCCATTCCTTTAAAAAAAATTAAAAGCTTTGTTTAACGACTTAGAAATAAAACTAGTAGTTTAAACATATTACAATGCAAACTTGAGAGTTCAGATTTTTTATAAATATATGTAAAAATAAAAACACTTTAAAGACAAAAATATGTTAATGAAGAGTCATACAATACAAAAGTTAAATGGTTATGAAAATATTTTTGTTAAATGATAGTTCAAGATGAACTTTGGATTTGGTCTTATCGTGAATATGGAATTAGCCTCATTACAGTAAAAAAAAATGAAAGAATAAATGAATATAATCATTAAATTTTAACAAAGATAGAAACGTAAGTAGTTTTTATTCTCTAGTAATTAACTTGTTATATTCTAGCGTTATTTGATAAGCAACGCTTTTTCATTAGAAATATCAGTAGGCTTTAATTTCATTTAAATCTCTTATGTATATCTTGAGTTTAAAAATGGAAAACTTTAACCACCAAATTGTGATATATTTTTAAGTTGTGTTATTTTAATAAATTTTTGTTTTTCCATTGAGTATATGAACAATTCTAATAGAGTCAAATCCCATAAGCATCAGTGTAGGTACTAATAAAAAATGAATCAGCCTAGTTGATTTTTTTTTCAATTTCATCTATCAATTTTCACGCAATTGTAATTTTAATTTCTTATTCTTATTTAGACAGATATTAAACTTTTTAATTGAAACAATCTTACGGATTTTCATTTCATGAAATAATAAGATCAACTTCAATGTCATTGTAATAATAAAATGCTTTACTGAAAATTATACTTAAAATATACTTAAAAGGATAGTTTTAATAACCAATGCTTTGCTTAATTTTTAATTATTTAAAATTAAAAAAAAATATTTGAAGTTTTCATTCCTATCTTTCAAAGTAAATCAAATTGTGTTGCTTTAGGTTTAATACTCCAGTTTGTATAACGCCAGTAGGCCTATATATATATATATATATACACGCAACCGTTTTATTTTATTATTTGTAATGGTAAATGTTAATATAAAAGGAAAGCAAAATTGATAAAAGTTTTATTTTCACTTATTTCATTTTTAAAAATGTATCTATTCTTTCACTTTAATAATTTCGTTATTGTTACTAATGCACTTATCCTAGACAAGATCGCTGA
Organism: Argiope bruennichi; assembly: GCF_947563725.1. NCBI lineage: Eukaryota > Metazoa > Arthropoda > Arachnida > Araneae > Araneidae > Argiope > Argiope bruennichi. Next base: position 84,422,290 of record NC_079159.1, on the reverse strand, counting down.
CGAAGTCATCGATTTTAAGTCGAGTGTTAGCGTCTCTTGTTTCAGTAGTACCAACTAGGGCCAAGAGTCCGTCTTAGCTACCCATGCATGCCACCCATTCACTCATACATTTCATTCACTCATCCACAGATCATAAAATAGACCTGAATCGGAAAACAATCGAATCTGATCCAGTACCTTCAGTAGTATTGTCTTAACTTGGAGGAATTTGTGGACATGATACATTTATACGTGCACAAGCCACTACACACACGGAAAGCCCTCGGTTGGCGGATTTTGAACTTGCAACCCAAGGAATGCGTATCCAACGCCGTACCGACCATGCTATACCGAACCTTTTTTATATTTTAGGAACATTCGAATTATAGAAAATAAATTTGGCTAGATTTCAAAATCTTATATCAATGTTTTATCGACGCATAGGATCCGAACATATTACCAATTGAAAACTTTAGGTACATTACTAACTATAATTAAACGAAACAATTTTTTAGTATTTTTCAATACCAAATGAACATAAAATGTAGGGAAGAAAAATGCAATCTTACTATTTATTATTTTGTTACATAATTCAACCTCTTGTAATTCTAATTTTTTTTTAAAAATATATCCTTTTTCTTTCCAACTCAGTACAGAACAAAATATTTAGAACACTGATAAGCGAAAAATCTAAAGTGGAAAAAAATCCCCATCTCCTCGAAAGTATACCATCTGCTTCAATTCAAGTGTTTCGAAACCGCTTTTACAAATATAGGGAAGCACTTCAAACAAATTGTTATGTAAAAGTCAAGAAAAGCATCCGGATCTCCATTTATTTTCGATTGCATTCCGTACTTCGCATATTGGAAAACTGCATTAAAATAAGAATGCAGGTTTTTAAAAACGAAGTACCTGTAGAGGGGAAGATATTCCGTTGAAAAAAGTTGTTTTTAAAACTCTCTTTTCATAGAATTTGTGGAATCGAAGCTTTCAATATGTTTTTGAGAGAATTCTGTTACAAATGATTCTACGTTTATATTCATGACGTTCGATGCTGCCTTTTTTTTAAGATGTTTTTCTGAACATTATACGCCTCTTAGCTGGAAATTTGAACATTTTTTTACGAAAAAAAAAACTGAAAAGATATTTTTTTCTTTTAGACAATAAGAATAAAAAAATAACTTTAGTGGATTGAAGAAGGATACGCATTTCAATACCGTTCAGATATTTGTATCTTTGATATTTTCTCCATTTCTAAATTCAGACTGAGGTTGTGGGAGGTGGACCAGGTATTTATGTGCATTGACAACATAACAAGGTACGGTTATCTATTTGCCCTTTCAGATATTTTAAAAAATTTTCCTATGAATACAGAAAGTTTGCGTATCGTATTTTAAATACGCATATTAACCCATCGTTATATTCGATCTTTTATTTCATTTCTAAGACAGTAGTTATCATAAAAATGACTAAATGGCACCGAATTCCATTAATGAAAGCACAAGCATTAACGGATTGAAATCGAATCCTAATGGCAGCATTTATTTTAAAAATGGTAAAAAGCAATTATAATTGATAATTAATTCTTTTTTATTCATTACGATATGGCTTAAGTTAGTTCCGATTATGTTCACAATACTTGCTAGTTTAAGTATTTCTGAAAGACCTCAGTGAAACTACGGCGGGAGCCCGAGATGCCTTGATATTACAGTAAAATTTTGCACTTTTATTAAGGATGTTTTATAATTGATGAATATTTATTACTTATTGATTAATATTAATTATAAATTAATAATTTCTTTAACTATGACTGTATGTCTATGGCGTATGTATTGTCTGTGAGAGACATTCCACAGATGGATTGATGAGAGGAGAGTTACAGGAAATCTCAAAAGATGTCCGAGCTTATATATATAATTAGTGACCATCCTCTTTTATATATCAAATCCTTATAAATACAGCCATTGCTGTTTTTAACGAGATAGAAAATGTTTCTTATTTTTGAAAAATTAACTCAGACGGTCCAGTATTCCGAGGAACATTAACTCGAATTGTTTCAGGAATCAGATAATTATTTTCTTATATCTTTTAATATTTTTTAAATTTTAAATTGTGTGTATAAATACTTTTTTTTAAATTATTGGTATTCATAATAATTAAATACTCTCAGGGTATTTATAATTAATGATCCATTTTGAAATGGTCAGTAATAAAGGACAACATATTATCAAACATTTTAACAGTTTATGGGATGTCATGGTATTTTATTTTCTGAAAAATAAAATATCATTACCTTATGATAACGATGTTGCATGCATTATTTTTAAATAAAATAAGACATGAATATAAAGGTTTAAAATGTTTTAAACGGTTCAATCGTTTTGAAGATAGCTGCAAACTATATTAAATGTGATATCCGCAATTTCCTGAAAGCAGTTTCAATAGCATTTCTGCGTTCTCAACAGAACAGCTCTTAGCATATTAGGAGGAATGTTATGGGCACGGCGGTGTATCGCACTTTTCAACCTCACGAAGTTGCTTTTGTTATAGATGTAAACAGTGGCTTTCCAATAACTTCTGTAGTCGGAAGTAACAGAGCTTGAGATTTTGTGGTAGGGTTGGTCAAGGATTCTATATTATCTCTCTCTCTCTCTCTCTATATATATATATAAACATATTCAACAGGAATGGAGAATCGATGACTGAAATCTAGTTATAAGCGAAATGCTACTGAAGTAACTGTTGTTCGTACTAATATGAGACGGAGCCATCCTCTGAAGTTGGCTTAACATATACTGTAAATGAACAGCATTCACAGGGTTAAACACGGACTCAACGGTCCATTGTTTTTTTTAAAAAATATAGTCCACCAAGAACAATAACTATAAAATTATACTAAGCTATACCTCTAGTTGAATGAATGCAAAGGAAATGGGTAAATAACATAAGGAATTTCTTTATCTCAAATCCTGCATCTATAGATACTGGTATGCCCATTTAAGTAAAAAAAAATATTATCCGTCTAAAAGATTTTCCATACCAAATGTTTATTAATGATATTTTAGCAGTACCATTGCCCACTAGTGGTTCGACTTCTTTAAAATCTTTCTTAGGGTTAAACAAGATTATATTACACATTTAGACTATTTTCAGATTTAACATCATTTTGTCCAACAGTTTCCTTTTATGACCATTTAAAAGTGATGAATGCCTGAATGCATAATTCCTAATGCAGATGTGATTGTCTGCTGTTATTATTCAATAGGCTAATGTAAAAAATCCAATTTGAATCGAAATGTGCACATGCGAATAGTATAAGGTACATCTCCTATAAGTCATCTAAATGGCAATGAAGTAAGACTGGATAAAAAATGTAGTATCATATATCATGGTCTTGATATAAAAAAGTGTATACTTAACCAACAAGTATTCTCTAAGGATGAATCGTTGTATGATTTAAGCTATTTATATTTCTTTTAAACAAACATACTGTTTACAAGAAAGGGCCTATTTCGTATGGATGAGTAATGTGATGAGTTTTCTATTATAATTTTAGCACCCCATTAGATTTAAATAGCAGTTCTTCAAGAATTGAAAAATTAAAATCAATTTTGTACGTTGCAATCCCTTGAGACCTTCAAGAAACTTTGGAATAAATGTATACACAAAATGGCGAGATCGAAAAAATATTTTTAAAAAAATCTCTATACATGAATCTTACAGATAATAAATTACTGACTTTTGACATTTTATAAAAAGGTTTTTTTTTCATAATATGAAAAATCAAATCGTAACAAAGACTTGTGAAAAAACCATATTTCCCAAAATAGCCAGTTTAAATTAGTATTCAAAAAATATCTTTATACCTCAATCTTACAAATAATAAATCCTTTGCATTTAATATTTCACAATATGTTTTTTTCTTACATAATTTGAGGAAAAATACCATAAAAAAGAAACAAAGTAATCTTGGGTAAAAGTATACATCATAATCTATAAAAGTAATATGGTCTTGTTTATCGCCGAAGAAAGACAACTGGTATTCATTTCATTTTCTTTCCTGATTTATTGTTGCTTATTCATTAGTTTAATGGCGCTTTTGGCACACAATTCCAATCCTTACTCTCCGAAAGCGTCATCAGAAAAGATGAATAAACAAGCATCACTACTTTTTTTGAAACTGAAGACATATTCCAAACAAGTAGAAAATGTATATCATAAGCATCATATATCATAAATAACAGCGCTTGTAAAAGCAAATTTTTACATCCATTATCAAAAATGGGACTTTCAACATGACTGGAAAGAAGGAGCAATATGCATTTCATTCCATTTCGAAGAGAATATTTGAGATTAAATTCTCTACACGCACTCATATAAGGAGATTGTATTGTTATTGTTGCGATCAGAAATGCTATGAGGGATATATTGCTATGTTATAAGAAATGTCTTATTCAAATTTGATTCAGATTTTCAAATTTCTCGAAATGAAAAAATCAAGTTTCTCCGAAAAAATTGTATTTTTTTTATAAACATACCATTTTTTTTTAGTTTTTTAGTACATTATGTACATTCAAATTCTTATAATGCAATCCATTATGTATGTGTCTATAATATTCCAATTTATACATAATAAACTAATAGTGAAGTGCGTTCTCCCAGGAAATTTTTATCCACAGTTTTCCCATTAACTGAATCCATCATTATTTCAAGCGTTAACAGGTCTGAGTATAAGTCTTCGATATCGACAAAATTCAAAATTTGACACAAATACAATTTTACTGTCAAAGCAACATTTATATATATATATATATATATATATATATATATATATATATATATATATATATATATATATATATATATATATATATATATATATATATATATATATATATATATATATATATATATATATATATATATATATATATATATATATATATATATCCCAGATGAAGTCAATTTAAGTCTCTTAAATTCGAAAAGGTGTCATGTATAATCAACGTGCATTTATGGTAGAGAATGTATTAACAGAGGTTACTTAAATAAAATTTATTGACTGAGGTTACATCATACCATGTGACAAAACAAAGAAATTCCAAAAAATAACTCAAAAAATTAATGCAGGTGGCCAAAATATCAAGTTAAAAATATGCATACTATATCATAATAAAAACACACGCAAGACATTTTTTATAGATTTATCTGGGTGGAGATATGTGCGATTAAAATTATGATCTTTCAATGACTTCAACAGTAGGTTCGAACTAGAATTGAAAAATATTTTTTCTAATATTAACATACAGATTTTCCAAGTTAAGCAATGGCGGGTTTATTTTTTTAGCTGTTTCTTACAACTTCCTTATTTCCTCGCTAGAGATACTGTAATTTGAGGCAATAAATTCAGCATAGTTACTTTACTACAGTCATATATTACTTACCTGGCTATATGAGATGGCTTTTGAATTTAAAGGACTTAAAGGAATTTACCAATGATCCTCGACAAAATTCAGTCATTAACCTTACATACACTGATATGCCAAAAGTCCTGGTATACCTCCCAATAACGTATTGGACCTTCTTTTACCCGGCAAAGGACAGCAACTCAACGTCGCTTGGACTCAACAAGTCGTTTGGAAGTCCCCTGTAGAAATATTGAGCCATGCTGCCTCTATAGATGTCCATAATTGCGCCAGTGTTTATTGGTACAAGCTTTTGAGCAAGAACTGACCTCTCGATAATATCCCATAAAGATTCGATGAGATTCATGTCGGGCTATCTGGGTGATTAAATCATTCGCTGAAACTGTATAACATGTTTTTCAAACCATTGCGAACAAATGTGACCCAGAGATATGGCGAGTTGTCATCCATAAAAATTCTATCATCGTTTGGGAAATGTATGACTACAAGTGGTCTCCAAGTACAGGAATATAACTATTGCCAGTCAATGAGTGGTTAGGCTGGACTAGAGAGTCTATTCCATCAATTGTAAATACAGCTTACATCGTTATGGAGCTATCATCAGCTTGCACAGAGCCTTGTAGACAATTTTGGTTTATGGTTTTGTGAGCTCTGCGCTACACTCGAGTAATATCATCACTTCTTACAAACTAAAATCGCCACTCATCTGACCAAGTCAACGTTTTCCAGTCGTCTAGGGTCTGACCGATATAGTCACGATCTTAGGATAGGCTCTATATAAAAGGCACTAGAGTTTTTTGTTGTTGTTGTTGTCCTAATGGGCATTGCCGTCTTGCATCAAACATTGATTATTGCGGTTATTGTACGCATTGATCCTTGTCTATTAACCCTGAAAATTCTAATCATATGTCCCTGGTGTAGGTCATTAAGAGCAGGCGGTCGAGTGAATTCCCTAACGATTTCTGAAATGGAATGCTCCAGGCATCCAGCTCCAACGACCATTCCGCCTTAAAAGTCTGTTAATTTCCATCCTGCTGCCATAGTAATGTCACAAAAGTTTTCCTTTGAATGTAAATGAAAATCCTGCCAGTGAACTAACCACTTATACATTTTATATGCGGTGCAACTGCTTTTTGTATGTTGCTCTTCCATAACTTTTGTCACCTCTGTGTATAATGTAGCCTCAGTTGAAATGCAACAGCGAAATTTTTAAAGAATTATATATATTTTTAATTCCAGTTTAAGCAGTAATAAGCAATTCTGTAAGTAAATCTTAATGGCGTTTGTGAGTCCTAATGTAATTATAAAAAAATATATCATGAGTGAGAACTTAAAACATCACCTCTTATACCTAAGATTATAAATATACTGTGCACAATGAATCATTGTTCTAAGATATGTTTTAAAAATAGAAGTCAAGTTCAGTTCCATGCCACACAGCAAATGGGAGGGAAAACAACGACAAAAATATTTCTGGTAAACCTATAAATAAGCAAAGGAATCTGAATGTGGAAGAAGAAAAGAAATGTTTTTGAAAAAAAGAAAAGTTCTGCTGAGAAGAGCATGAAAACTAAACGCCAAAGATGAATTAAGGATTAACTAAAAAAAGAATTCGGAGAATGAGTTATAAAAAAATTAAGCAACTAAACGGAACGACAATAAATAACTGGCAAATAATAGCTGAGATTTATTAACTAATAAATAGACTGAAAAACTTTATAATAAAACCCAGAATAGACAAATTTTTCCGAAGCAACAGTTTTATACGCTACTAAATTTAGCATCTTCGTAACAAATCTCGCAGACACACAGTTGAGATTAGGAACTTTTGCTTCGCATATAACTTATATTCAAGGCAATTCTGGATTAATAACAGCACAGATTATAATGTGATCGAAAAAATTTGTGCCAACGATTATCTTCTCATGCAACTAATATTCTTTTTCAAGAATTCCTTTCTGTTTATATTGTTACAAAATTTTTCTTCTACAACAAATACCGCTAATCAATTGTAATAGCGCAGCACATTTATTTACTATAGTTCAGCAGCTTTCTTGCTGTCTAATCCTCCAAGACCTCTTATTCGTCTACGACTCCGACCACTCTCACACACGATCTCTGACGATCCACCAACTTCTTCCGATACACACGACACGACTTCTTCGTAGCTTGATGGTTGGGTTGACGGGGCGCCTAGCCCCGGCAGGGGCTTATCCCCGGTAAGGAGAGACTTCACAGTGCTTTGCTGTCTATACTTTGCCGTGGCCGTACTTCTTCGTAGCTTCTGAGTGCCCGTCTTTTATAGTTCCGGGAGGCGGGGCTAGAGTCTTCAGACCAATCAGGGCGTACCTGGCTGTATCTCGGGTCTTAGTGGATGGATCGTGAAAGTTCTCGAACTTTCCAGTAGTATCCATTTAGTCGCCAAACTCGCCAAATTCGTCGCCAAGTCGCCAAATGGTCGCCAAGCTCACAGGTCATTGACACACAGGACAGATCTTACAAAGGGTCTTTCTTACGGTGATACTAGCCGTGATGGGAAGCAAATTACAAGTTTGTAACAATATACAATGAAAAAGGTTAATAGATATTACATAAAATAGTGAATTTCAGAATCTTGCAGGTTCAGCCAGTGTACATTATGAGATTCAATAAGTTCGACAAATTAATTTTATTTTTCAATGCATTTTTTTAACTTAATGAGTTTTTTAAGACTTATTTCAGATACATTTTTTTATTTTAATAAGCTCGTGATAGTATATATTTTTATTTATTTATGTATTATGAACTGCAATGTATCTACACTTATGCGCAATTATATTTACACAGGAACTTGGTTATTATTGTTATTACTAATATTATGTAAATGTAATGGATTAGATGGAACTCTGTGCATTTATACTTGACTGTTACTATTAATTTGATATTTTATAATTAAACGAATTTCTATTATTTGCAAATTTATCTAATTGATATTTAATACAATTACATTTTCTTAATCGACTTGTTTTTGGCCCCTCTCAGTTTAATAGCCCTAGGCATTTGACTATTCATAAATCCGCCATTCCCAGAACCGTAAACAAATTTGTTCTATCTAATTATATCATACACATAAAAATTAGCACACCATCCATTTTCACATAAACTTTTACACACCTAGCAGTTCCCATAAAAGTTTCCTCCAATAATTTACGTCTAGAAAAATGCAAAAAGCGAGAAACATTTTTATCACACTTACGAAGAAACCAATAATCAATAATCCTTCCCAGCGAAAGCGTATCTCCAATAAAGCGAAGTAAACAAACTTAAGAGGTGCAACCATTTTATGAGGACATATTCCTCGTATATCCTCTTACCTTCCCATCAAGCGGGCAAGGACATATTTTATGTGGTTCCATTCATCTGCTTGTGACATTAACGAAACGATCGCTTTTCATCTGCTGCTTTTGGACAACCTGGTAAAAGAAATATCGGTACGCAACAAGGTAAAAAAGAAGGCAGTGGTAAATCCCTTATCTGCGCCCATGTGCTCAAATGGATTATTTTGGTGTGACAGACTGGATGCAGCTCAAAGTGACCAGATCCTCTGTCCCTAACGGCAAAGATTTTCCCCATTATTGTTGTTTATGAAGTATGTATATAAAAACATATTTCGAGATTTAAACAAACTTTTATACATTCGAAAAAATTTCATGAGCCTAAATTTGAAAAAAAAAATTATATGTATTCCTGTGAACACGATAACTCAAAAACGCATTCAGCTAAATGGATGAAATTTGGAATATGATTTTTACTCTAAATTTGTAGATTTTCTTCAAATTCTGAACGAAATCCATTCATATGGAATGTTTGCTGACAAGCGTACATTAACAAAATAACTTCAAAACAAAGAAATCTAGAAAGATAAAACTGGGCACCCAGGCATAACATCTGAAGTTTATATGTATCAAGTTCGGAACTGAATCCAGCAAGGGGTTGACTACATGTCAATATTTGCTTTCATAACATGCAAACGTGATAATTTAAAAACGCAGCGATTTATGTATGAGATTTAATATGTTATTTTGAGACTAATATTGTAATTCTGTGTTGTTTTTGTTTTAAATGGTCAGAAAAAAAGCGTCTAAATACACATTGGATTTTCTGATATTTATGTAATAACCGCATCTCAACGATTTGTCGCCAAAAATATTGCCAAATATCACACTCTGATAAACTTTTCACAACTATTGATCATCAATGACATACTGTTAATAAAATTCAGATACTTTTATTGGACAGTGTATCAAAGTTTCGGAGAAATCTCTTCTACTGGTCGGAATGTTGTCTCATTGTAATCCATTTATGCACACAAAGCATTTTGAATTGCCTGTAATAATGCAACAGTCAAGGGCCCATCTTTTTCATTTGGTGAATTATAATCCAATGTATGTCAAATCTTGTATCATTGTACAGTTTTTACCCGTATCATTCCAAAAAAGTAATAATATGTATTTATTATACAAATGAGTAAAAGGATTCGTTTTAGTAGGTACTTCAACATTGCAGAAATGGTTTTAGATTTGTTATAATATCTAAAATTTTCAAATGAAAGTTTTTGCTATTATACTGCTTTAATAGTAACCATTTTCCTACAAAAAAGTATAACGATGCATCTTGCATAATGGCAGTCAAACTGGGCATAGAAATTATAAGGGTTAAAAAGGAAGGGCAGAGATAATATTTATCGTCACCCTGTTCACCATTTTTACCAAAAAATTTATTGTTTTTTTTGTGTCTTTTTACGTCCAACATTTTCCTTTCCTTTTCTTTTTTTTAGAGCGAGATATATTTTTATTTTAAAACTTTTTGTCCCCACTTTTAATTTTCTTTCACTATCATAAAGTTTTTAATGGAGTCTTCTGACTCGAATTAAGTACGACAAACCGATGATAATTTTTTATTGAATTTTTCCCCTTTCTATTTGTTTTCCTTTGACTCTACTATATCAAACGATCTTTCATCTTTAATCATTGGCAATGGTTTTCTAGTGTATGTGTCAATTGGACCATTAACAATATGATCATAAAAAGAATCTGTTGTTAGTGAAATGGAGAAAATAAGTACAGGAACAACCAATGTGAAAGGCCGAAAAGTGTGAGTTCATGTTTGAGGACTAGGGTTAGATTCAGTAGGAGCTAATCTATCAGGTTTAAAAGATGGTATAAAATTTCCGTATTGAATTATTTCGGTATGTAAGAGTCAAGTCTCTATAACTCTTATTTGGGCCTGAATTTTTACTGGGATCTTGAAAGGTGTTTTTGAAATGACCCTTTCGTGACGGGTGTGACATATATGCATCAACAATAGACGTCTCCCACAGCCGGGCATAACACCCGAGCTTTTCTGGAAATCGAACTCATGGGACGGTGATGCATATGTGCATTTTAAAATTTAACAATTTTTATTGGCCACTAGAAAACTTCCTGTGTCCATTACTTTTGAAATAAATATTGTTTTAGGATCCTGACCTTCAGTTTGATCATATTCAACTTGACTTTGTTAATTTACTCATTAGCTGTTGCGGGGGAGGGGGGTAAGAGTAATGTAAATAAACAGAGTTGGGTTATGTAATTTTCCACTTGATAGAGCCATTCACAATCAATCATTTCTTTTCTTTTTATTATTGTATAACCGTAGTCTTTTAAGGGCTTCTGTTCTGTTATATTTTGCTTAAAAGAAGCATTTCGCGCACTTCTCTTTTAATTACGGAAAGCCTTGGTTTCGGTTTATTATGGCAAGAAAATGCGATTTTCAGAGGAAAAATGAGCTCGTATTAGGAATTAGCAAATAATCTAAAAAGTTATAAAAAAAGACGACATTAGGACTTTATTTTTGTGATTTTTTTTTAATTCAAACTTAGGGTTATCGACACAAAAGCCCCGTCCTGTGGGATGATTCCTTTCGTGTACGCTCCGTTCCAAGCTCACTTCTAAGATAGAGACCTGTGATGTAACAAAAGGGTGAAATCCAAAGGCCGCAGGTTTTCTCTCTCACTTTTTTTTTTTTTTTTTTTGCAAATATTGTCTGTTGTTTTTGTTATAGAAGATTGAAAATTTTCATTTCTTTCTGTATTACTTTTATAATTCCGAGCTATTTTTAAATGAAAAATACAAAACCATTTTTCAACTGAAAATGAAAGCGAAGAGAACAAAAAAATATGAATCGCATTTTATTTATGTATTTTTTTATGTTGGATTGAAAGAAAACTTAAATAGCTCAAGTCTGCTGATTCTTGATTCTCATTTCAGTGGTAGTTATTGCTAATATTTTCTATCAAGTTAGTTGGCATTACATTTGTTTTTCTACTAGTAGGTCACAACTTGTTTCAAACCGATTCTAGTGATTAGTTTTGATGTGAGTGTTTATGGAATTTATACGTAGAGAATACCCCACTGTAAAGAAACAAAGCTTTTAATGTTAATATATATTTAAATTTAAAGTATACTAAAAAATATACTTTTTCTTAAACATTCTACCAACATGCAGAGATGCAACTTCCGTAAATTATTCCATAACGATCATATCCGAGATATTTTTGGCAAAATAATAGCAGTTCTAGACAAGTATATCTTCTAGTTATTACAAGGTTTTTTTTTTATTTCATTCGAAATGGTACCTTTATTTTGAACTGTCTTGTAATAACTACTTGCAATACTGATAGAGGTTTTGAGGGAAGCAACATTTTGATAACCATTTAGTAAAACCTTGAATTTATAGACTTTTATCCTTATGAGGTAAAACATAAATAAATTTGCCCATAATGTAAAATTTCAAAAATTTATTTGATATATATGAAAATTAACGGCTAAATACCAATGCAATTCTCTAAGATGAGCAAATGAAATAACTAGAGGAAGCAATCGCCCTCAAACCTTCTCACATACTCTCTTATAAAGATGTTATCTCAGAGAACGTTTTGCTTGGCATTGAAGTACAATAGTTATGTTTATTTGGCGTGAATATAGCATTTTTACTTTATCTATCGTAGGATACTTGGTGAGTTTTTGACGATTCATCACTTGAATGCTGTTTAATAGCATCCTAAATTGAAATTTGTGATTTGGAAACGTTTTTCGCAACTGATTGAAACAAAAATTTGATACAAAACTACGCTTGTAATGACAAATTTCCATACCAAATTTGATATATTTAAATCATTGCGACTTTGACTTATAGTTTTTATATGTTTCCAAAAGTTCTGACCAACAGATGATCAATCCCTTGTTACACTATAAATGCCAATTCTGTATATCGAATTTTGTCTACCTGGCTCTCTTTGTTTCGTGGTTGTGCTAAATTATAAACAGCCAGACAGACAGATTTCCCGTAAGAGAATTTGCTCGAAATTTGATAGAAATCTACACATTTGATATACATACCGTGTAACAAATTTCATCAATATAAATCAAAGCTTTTTTCTTTAGTTATCTTTGTCACATACAATCAGATGGACATTTTCCAATGATGTGTTTTTCTAACTCCGGGAGATCTAAGTTATTCTTTTAAAAAAGTAAGTCTTTTATAAGTAAATTCACTTGAGAAACGAGAACTTTTATATATTTATACCTTTTGTGACCTAAAGCTATGACTACGGTTTCAACCTATAGCAGTCATCCGTGACAAATAGAACTTCTGTGACACTTGTACTTACCGTACATTACAAGCCGTTGTGACATTTTGGAGGGATGTCAAATTCTTTATCCGCTCAATCCGATTACGGAGATCGAAATGATTAAATTTGCTGCGTCGCTCTCTTTCAAAAGCGTCAATCTTTTCTATCACAAAATCTCCAAGCGGAAAAAAAAGGGAAGACCATTTATTTTTATTTCTTATTTCATGTGAGATAAAAGTATTATATCATACACGTTGATTTCTACTTTAAGACCATCTTTTAGACATTTCTATGATATAAGTATGCGTGTCATTTCACATATTTCAGATTAATCGTAAAAAAAGTTTGAAGAATATTTACTGTGAAAATCTATAAATCTATACTTTGTATGAAGTCGAATTCTTATTTTTTCGGTCTTAATGAAATGTAGCACAAATTGCCTTCAAGACGAGAGAGGTCATTGTCACCTTTTGAATCGCCAAAATTTGATTAAAATATTAGTAAATAAAAAACTAAGCAAATTCTTGGTGACAGCTATATCTTCTGAAATTTAATCAAACTTAATTTAGCTATAATTTCCGAAAAAATGAGTATTATCATAAAAAGTTTATGCATTACTATCTTATAAAATATTATTATTGTTATCATTGACTTATAAAAGAATAATAAATATTATATTTACAAAAAGAACTTCTTAAAATTCAAAATAATAGGTGCGTTGGATGTCGATTTTTTTTTAAAGATGGAGGATAATGCAATAATTAGGAAGTATGCAAAATAGTTCGGGAAGCCACTTTCGCTCATTTGCATTATAAATTTAACAGAATTAACAAACTATCAAGTTTATTTCGAATCTAGCCTTAAATTCGATTCAGATTTGCATTTATGATGCAAAAAAGTGACTTCATTTTTTATGCAAATGCAATTCTTTCGTTGAAATCCGTTGCAATTCTTTCGTTCCTCTGAAAGCAATTCTTTCGTCTAATTCCCTTCATATAATTCTTTGGCTTGTCCGGGTCTTGCGGATGGATGGAAAGGCTGATAGGACTTCCTTAAATGAAAATCCATTCAATATTTGTAGGAAAGTTCTAATTCTACTGACAAATTTATTTGTCAATTCTTTCGTCTAATTCCCTTCATATAATTCTTTGGCTTGTCCGGGTATTGCGGATTGATGGAAAGGCTGATAGGACTTCCTTAAATGAAAATCCGTTCAATATTTGTAGGAAAGTTCTAATTTTACTGACAGATTTATTTGTCAATTCTTTCGTCTAATTCCCTTCATATAATTCTTTGGCTTGTCCGGGTCTTGCGGATGGATAGAAAGGCTGATAGGACTTCCTTAAATGGAAATCCGTTCAATATTTGTAGGAAAGTTCTAATTTTACTGACAGATTTATTTGTCAATTCTTTCGTCTAATTCCCTTCATATAATTCTTTGGCTTGTCCGGGTATTGCGGATGGATGGAAAGGCAGACAGGACTTCCTTAAATGGAAATCCGTTCAATATTTGTAGGAAAGTTCTAATTTTACTGACAAGATTACATTTCAATTTTGTTCGTTACATTTTTTTTAATACAATGTTCACAAACGAACATAATTCCAAAGATGGTTTCATCTAAAACAGAGAAATAGTCATGAACATCATGGAGTTATCTTCACGATATATTGAAGTCCGGCATTAAAAACATCCAAGAACACCGTTAAAATAACGGAAAATATAGTAATAAAGCGGGGAGAAAAGTGGCATGACAAATACAATTAACAATTAACGTGAACGTGCCTAAATGAAGGAATTGGAAATGCGAGTTATGAGCGAAAATATATAACGAAAAACATCATCAAGCACTGAATTGCTTTTTACAATTAATAGAGTAAATTCAGTTATGGTGTTTTTCATGATTAATAACCATAACAAACGCATAGTTTTTTTTTTTTTTCTTTTAAAGGAGGATTTTTTTTTTGTTTCATAGAGACCATAAATAGCAGAACCGTTCAATCTTACAAATAATTGCTTGCAAATTTAGCTAAATTTAATCCAGTACACGAGCGAAATATATTTCGAGATAGCCCTAACTAATTAATTTACACGGACTGATTCATTGTGATTTATCTTCTTACTACGTAATCTAAACAGATAATTTCCGAGTGCACCTAGAAAGTGAAAAAAAAAATGAAAAGATTGCGCACCGTTAACACCCAATCCGAACCCACCAGAGCAGCATAGATGGCGAAAATTTCCATCGTTACATCGCTCCGGAAAAAAAAAAAAAAAAAAAAAAAAACTGACACAGCCTCCACTGCCTCAAAAGCTACAATGAGTGTGTGTCCTGTCCAACCCACGGAAATAATCGGTTCTTAAATTGATCCGGATTGACTCTGATCTGATGTCCAATAAGTCTTACTTCCAAGGCATCAGGGCATAAGGAAAGGCAATTTATTTGAGATGTCTTGTACAAGAAAGAAGAAGAGCTAAATCAGGGGTGATTTTCTTTTTCGGCGAATAGAATAGCCTTCGAAGGTTCTTTTATCGAAGGGGCGGGTAAATTAGTATATGTGAAAGAATTAAGGGACTTCTTTCGAACAACTCATTTTGCCGCCGTTATTTGTGGGGAAAATCAATGGAATGAACGTATTCTGCCTGCAGCTGGATTTGGGATAAGACGTCAGGTTTTGTTGATGGCCTGTGTGGGATTAATGCTGAGATTGAAAAATACGTGGGTTTTAGAACTTACTTGACTATTTATAACGCAGCTTCTTTTTACTAAGTTCTCAGAAAATTAAGGGAATTGGGAACTTTTACAGAGCAGTGTTTTTAACCAAAAGATGAAAATGATAAAATCTTCTTTTAGTACAATTGAAAATTAATCCATTTGTAGTGGTTAATGACACTAACTAAGGTTAAAATGAGATCAGTTTTTGATCATGTAAAATACAAACTGCTGCAAATGTCCATGTCTCCATGCACCTCCACCCCATGAAGAAATACAGTAGAACAAACGGCGTGCCAGCATCTGCCTTATGTTTGGGTCATGAGAAAAATGAATCAGCCTTTGCTGTTCCTTTAATATTTATATCAACCAGCTAGTCACGTAATATATTCTTAATAATACAAGATATGGGACAATATTTTCGTTTTTTATGAGCAAAAATTGGTATCTAAGTGAGCTAAAACTGTCGCACTTTTCTGCTTAGCTTTTTAAGCATGGTGGGATGTATTTTAACCCAATGTAACTTACTCAAAATAACATAGTCTTTTCAATGGTTATTGGCACTGATTAAGGCTACAACGGGATCAGTTTTCGATCTTAGAAAATACACATGATTAAAAATTGTACTACGCCGAAAATGGAGATCGCCAATATCGTCAGAAAGAAAAGACTAAAAAACTGAAAAGAGCGCTAACACTTGGCTTATTTTCGGTTCATGAGCATAATGATCGGCCATTGTGATTCACTCAATATTAATTTCTACCAGCTAGGTCATGTAATATAGATTTAATAACACACGGTACTTTACAATATTGTTATAATATTTTCATGATATTCAGAATATAAATCAACTTCATGGCGATATCATACAGTATTTTATGCTACTATTAGAATACCCACCTTATTACCATTCTAATCCTCCTTTTGCTGGAACACCTCATTTCAAATGAACATGCCTCACATTCTTTAATAAATCTACTAACATTATTCATCATCCATAGGTCTTACTTCTGAAAGTGTTCAAAATGTGTTCGTAATAGCTTGACTAACATTTAATGATCGTATACGAACTGTGTATAACCCACACTTGTTCCTTATTTGTGTCTTATACAATCACATTCTTTTTTTTGTTAGTTTTCAATTTAGATTATAGCCTATGCCCATAAATTACTACAATAATGCATATAATTACAAATAATTACTATGATTACAAACAATAATGCACACAAATACAAATAATTACTACAGTTACAAGTAATAATACAAACAATTAGCACTGATAACTTGAACCATTTATCGGCGAAAATCATGAAAACACAAAGAATCTTCTTATTAGTAATGGCATGTAGTACCCTACGGCTTCTTGTAGTTTTCATCAGATGGTATATAAAATAGTATTGACTATTTATGTTCATAAAAATCAACAAGACAATTTTACGAAATTTCTTCATTGTCAATTGAAAAAATAATTACGGGAATGAATAAATTTTCAGCATTAGTAGATGTCAGTGATTAATAAACTAGTAATTCGTAAACAAAACATTTTAAACGAAAGGATAAAAGAGATTTTTTTGACAATTTTGTGAAGAAAACAAAACATCTTTTGTAGCAAGATTTACTTTATTTAATATATCTGAAGGATGCCATATATGGGAAATATCAAAATACACCAATTATTTTTCATAGCATGAAATAATAGACTCAAATGTGTTTTCGCCGTTATTAGACGAAATTGATTTTTTTAGGGGAGAAAGTGGCAACTCAATAACTAGCTGTGTTTCTCGTCTAACAAAAATAATGGAAAAGGTGGTACTGGTTATTGTCTTTGAAGCGTAATATTACAATCTCTAGAAACGAAAAAAAAAAGTTTTAATAACAAGAATTGTTATATTAATTTTATGGTTGCATGAAAGAAAATGCATTGTTTTTTACTCCATGAGCATACAAATTATATACTTATACACAATGTAATTAATGTTTTAATTATACCTTTTCTAGCATAACCATATAATAAATATTCAGGAATATACATCTGTTCTATTTTTTTCGTGCGCTTATTCCAAAATTAAAAAAAAAATATTTAATGCGAACAAATGTTTTTTTATCATTGTAAAAATATTCCTTCTTAACAGCTTTATTTGTATTGAAATATATCTTAAGAAATAAAATGTTAGAAAGTTTTATATATGAAGACCAATTTGAGTGAATTACAGGAAATTATTTCAAATAAAATATTTTGGAAAACATAGTTGTTTTAATTCACTTTCTCATATCTGTATTGCATTCTAAATGTCATAATAGTTCGTCATTTTTAAAAATAATAAGTGTTAAATCGTCTACATAAACTCCAATATAATAAAGGCAGAAAGTCTGTAATATTTAAAAAAATTAATTTGCGTCCATATTTCGATTACTTTTCATATCTTTGATATGCATAAGTTTAATAGCAAGTTTTGAAATTATGCCCTTATATGTATTGATCAGTAAACATAACATTTTAAAACAAGTGGGAAGAATTCAGTATATAGTTATAAACCAAACTTGTAGAATTCTGTCAACTTTTGGATGGTAAACCAAAAAGAAGTCACATGAACTCTTGAAACGCAGTAGTGGCGCTGTGTTAAGGCATCTAATGTCAGCAGGAAATCCATCAATATGTCCCTCTGCTTACGTATTAACATGATAACGGAGGAAAAGAGCTAAATGGATTAATATTTGCTAGGAGTCTTTACGACAAAATTGTGTCTGATTATGTTAATCTTAAAAAAAAAGTTTAAAACATGTTTTTTCTGGCTATAGAACGAAATTGAACACTTGTAACGCTATACTGTGGGAGCACACTAGAAGATCAGATGGAAATTCTTGTACTGTTTCCATTCATTATTTTTTAATCATTACTCCTACGGTCTACTGGAACATAATGTTGTTATTTTTTGTAATTAATAGAAAACGTTATAATTATTCCTTTTTTGTTAACGCAATTCTGGAGAAGCTACAATTCTTTTATCAGAAACCATGTAAAATAAGAACATGAGAAGTCGACATTTTCATATCGATCTTAAGAAGCTGAATGTAAACAAGTTGTGGAAAAAGAACTCTATTTTTCCTTGTAAGTTGTGTAGTAAGTATTCTATGCATAAATACATTGAAGAGATGTTAGGCTATTTTTATTTGGTAAAGCTATTTCGTACAAGCCATCATTCCCTAACTCTATCAACATTTTTCTTTTCTATGGTAACATCTGGCTTTTGGAGGATTTTTCTTGATTGTTCTTGATAATGGTTGAATGATGATATTTAGAGCTGTCTGATAAGGTGATTCATGTACTGAGCTGTCTTGACAGATAATCTGGTGTCAATTCTTCTGTAAGCCTTGGTTTCTCTCTGTAAGTCGAAAGTCTGGCGCATGTCTTAGCTTCAACGATAAACGGTATCTGATCTGCGATCGAATAATTCGGTGTGCTTATTTTTTTTTTCGGTCATTCGTTAAAATGAAATGTACTAGTCGCTACAAGAAAAAGAAAAAAAAAGTGATAATTTACTCTGATAAATTTGAAGTCAGTTGGTGTTAATGAGAATTGGTGAATCAATGAGAATAAGAACATTTCAGTTCCAAATTCTGTGTTTTTCTGTAAATAGAATCGTCAAAAATAAACACCGTGAACAAGATCAGTAAATATTATACTATCCCTCCTTCATTAACTCCAAGCGAATGAATGACTACAGAAGATTAATACTTGAGTAAAAGATGATTATTTTGATCAAATTTAAAAGTATTCAGAAACATGAAGCTATATTTATATTATTCATTTCCGTAAAATATATAAATAATTTCATTACTTTCGTTATCTATAACTATATACATTTTTGAATGTTAATTGATTTATTAATATTATAGAAGATTGCGGAATTTAAAAAAAAATTAGTAGTAATAGGACCACAAATATGGATAGACATAAATATGAAATAGATAGGTTTATTATTTATCGAAATATTATTTTGAGCAAATATTATTCAGTGTTATGTGCACTATCGTAGCTAATACTACATTTTCCTAACGAGCCTTTTTGGGCTTTATTTTAGAAAATATAATTACTGTTAAATCATTCTTTCTTTAAAATTTAATTTTTATTTCTTGGTTTATGATATTTCTTTGTACTTAGAGGTCATATTCTGAAGTTCCTTTTTGTATAGGTTTCAGTTATGGAATATATATTTATACTCTCTAAAAACGCAGATGCAAATGAGCGAAAAATATGGAACATTATCAAGACAATGTAACCTACTTTGATTAGTATTTCATATTTATCTCATTCGTCACCTTGAAACAAATGTCTAGAATAAAATAAAGAGGAAAAAATTATTTTAAGAAAAATCAGAGGTGTATTTTATTGGATCATGCAGTGTCTAAAACAATGACACACTTTGAATATCTAACACTCTGAAGCTGAGGATTTCTTGGAGACATAAAAAGGCCAAAGAGGATCCAGAGTTTAATAGTGAAAGAAAAGGATTATATAGAATATAATGAGCATTCAAATAATAGTAAAACAAATAATTTTGGCAAAAATTTGACAGAATTCTCTAATCTGTATCTGTATTATATGGGTTATCATTTAGATAAAATATTTTAATAATAATTGATTCTAAAATTAAGTATTTTAGAAAATGTCTGTCTGTCTCTATTTGACAAAGGTAAATCAAAATTACTTCGTGCAAGAAAAATGAAATTAAGTATAAAGTCTTTGCAACAGCGAATTAAGAGATTTCTCTCAAATTTTGAGCAAACTCAGAGAGAAAAGTCTGTCTCTCAGATGTTTCGATTACAAGTTTACAAAATAACTACAAAACGGCGTGAACTTGATTGATAAAATCTGGTTCAAATATTTAAACCGATAGTGTTGACAACTAACAATTTTTCAGCCAAATTCATCAAAGGATTGATCATTTGTCTGCCTGTACTTTCGGAAATATGTGTACTCTATAACTAAAAAAAATGCAATATATTTAATATATCAGATTTGGTATGCAATTTTGTGACTCCAATTTAGCGTTTTGTCAATACTCTGCTTCAGATCAATTAGAAAAATGCGCCTAAAACAAAAATTTGATTTTCGGATACTGTTAAACGCATGCCATAAAAGAATGCTATTTAAATGTGATAGAACTTGTCAACGTCAAGTCTTTATGCATGTGAATTATGATAAGGAGATTACTGGTTACCAAGTGAAGGTTGATATTGCCTTGGAAATTCAATCCGACTAACTTGAAGCCGTGTTGCTGCAGTTACTAATAAGGATTTGCTATGACAACACGTAAAACTAAAGGGTAGAATTTAAAAGTTTTTATTGGATGGAATATTTCTCCGATGGGTTATACATCTCCAGATCCACAATCATTTCTTTTGAAAGTTTGAATATTCTCTAACCTGAAGGGAGAACTATATTTGTATTATATTTGCCAGTTTCATTACTTGCAGCTTCCAAGATTCCATGTCAAGGAAATGAGGCATATCGACAAAATGTAATAAAATTCATACCTGCAAAATGTAATAAAATTCATAAAGTGGACAAATAAACCAACTAAAAGCTATTATAAAAAAACTACCTTTTTTGCTTTGTTTTTTTTAAAATGTCTTACTCCAAAGTATTGCATTTCATTTTTCTTGATAGTGATTCAGATTATGGATGAAACGACGAGAAAAATGCTAAACGTGAAAAAATAATTGTTTTTTATGCTGCTGTAACGAACTAAGGAAGAATTAATTGAAATATATAATATGAAATAAATAAAATTATTATAAAGATATTTTATCATCAATATGATTGAAATATATTTGCAACTTTTAGAACATTGAATGTATATAAAGAGAAAATAAAATCAAAAAGAATTACTACAAATGTTTGGGTTTAAATGAACTTTATTTAACTATGAAGCTACATTTTTTACATTTTGTCACATTTCTTAGATATTCTGTTCACATTTTGATTATTATTATTTCATAGAAAGATAATCGCATCTTAATGGATTACCATTCCAAAGTCCGGAGAAAATCCAATAGGCACCAATTCAATTAAAATGTCTCATTTCTGTTAGAATAACAATATTTTCTTCGAGAAGGTAACAATACTTCAAGAATTCCTGAATCCTGAATTTAATTGAGTAGATACAATTCAGCTGTGATCAATTTCATTTTAGGGCTTTGAGCAGCGCTTATGTAAGGCAACAGGCGTCTCTCAAAGCTGTTAGATCGGTTCTTGCTGTTACAATGGCAGGTTATTAAGATTAAAATCATTTTGACAGTGGCAATAAAGTTGGCGTATAAAAGACGGGGCGTATCAGTTCCCAGGCAGTAATGAGATGAGATTTCGATTTTATAGCATAGCAACTATGCTAGTGTACCGTGAATATTAAGTTTCCAATGAGATATTAAATTTTCGTCATGAAATTTTCATCATTTTCGCTTCGGACTGGAAGAATGACCTTGAAACCAAGGACTAACAAATGCTAATAAGTATCCTTAAAGGGGATTGGCATGCCACTCATCCTGAAATCACCATGGATATTGCAAGATCATCAACGAATCAGTGAATGAAACGATCAACAGAAAATCATTCCTATGGGTTTTCGGAACCGAAACCCACTTGTGTATCTTTGCTGACTTAAAAGCCCTACGATTCGCCATCATCGCCAGTGGACTGCTGATGACTGAAATACGCTGCTTAGTCTGACGAGTCTTTTTTTCACTTGCATCTGACAATTGAATTAATGAGTATGGGTACTTAAAAATCTTCATGAATTCATGGATCCCACTGGCCAACAGGAGACTGTTCAATCTGGTAGAACTTCTTGGTGGTATTTGACGTGTATAGCATAGTTTGTGTGATATGGGATTCTTGATATGTCTAGAAACAACTCTCACAGTTGACAGGTATGAGAACATTCTGTCCTCTCACATAGGCCCATTCATGTTCCACTGAGCATTTTCACTGATTTGGCCTACTCCAGCACACATAGACTAGGTACTGGGTGATTTCGGATGCATCCTCCTAACTTCCATTGGTCGCCTAAATAATCAGATTAGAACTAATGTATGATGCCTTACTATATGCGGTTCTGAAGACATCTCCATCTCGCATTCCTATAGATTTATGAACTGTTCTGCGGATTTCAAAGTCTGAAATATCTTGATGATACCTTTAGATGATAATTCAGTCGATGTCACGTCTTGTACCACTTATCTATATGCTTGTGGATTCCCTACATGATATTATGCAGGTGTACCATTTTTTCCATATTTCCCATGTAATTATGCCTATTCTGATAGATAATGACTACGTTGACTGGAAAATAGCTGCAGTTTAAGTTTTTCTTTGAGCAATGATTATTTAAATCCAATAAACGATAATCAAATAGGAACTTTGCGTTGCAGCACAGCTATAATTTCGCAGAAAATAATTCGTCTTCAATTTTCCGATGGTGCCATGTTGGCATCGAGTCCAAAGCATTCGATGTAAAACTGAAATAAGTTGCAAAGCCAAATACCAAACACAGAACACCTTTTTAGCTTTATTCTCGAAGTAGTTTTTCGATTGTGATGTTGCAGTCTTTTGAATGGCATGGAGTCATTTTAGAAAGGAGAGTTTGAAAATCGAAATCAATGCGAAGGAGTATGTGAAATTTCCAGTTATCTATTTAGGAGAGTTTTTTTCAGTTTTTTTTGTGCTGCAAATATTTTTATTTACTAAGTTTCACCTACTTTTCATTCAATAATTCTTTACTTGTATATATCAGTATATATCAGACATTAATGCAGATCATCCAGGTTCAGTGAAGTGAGGCTTGACAGTTTCGTTTCAGGAACAAGTTTTAAGATGGATATTATTTGTTTTTGATTCCAAATCTATTGGGATTTCAATATTCAGTTATAAATTTGGTAGGTTCGCTTTTTATAGTTTTAGTTTCTAGAACTTGATTTCAAATACGTGGTCCTTTTTCATCAAAAGAAACTTTGGTTGGTTATTCTAAATATGCCTATTGCCATGGTGGAGCCAGTCTGAAGAAGTACAGTCTAAACCTTTCAGTCTATTTAATCAGTTTCTGAGGAATTTCTTTAACCATTCAAGATGACTTTGGGTTCGATTGATATCAATTATATTTCAATGATTTTTCTTTGATTATCAATTCAGTCGTGTGAGGTCCTTCAGGAAAAAGAGGTCGATGACTGTAATCAGTCCGAATAAAATCGTGAAGCTCCCAATGATCAATTTTTCATCAAAATCATTTTCGTTGTCACTAGAAATCATGGAAGACGTAATGTCAAGACGAAGGTCATCCTTTTGTTGCATGTCTGGCTCCTCAGTTTGAAAAATATTTCTCACATATCCAGTGATCGAAGAAACAGAGGGCAAATCTCCATTGAAAGCTTTATAAACTTTCACAGCAGTGTAACTCAGGTGAAAGACACCCACCGACACAAAAAACACATCCTTCGCCATATCTTATGGTTTTAAATTAAGTTTTCAAATAAATCGCAAAATTCGCAAAGTAAATATGAAACACACTTTCGCAAATTTCAAATAATAATGATTTTTTGACTATGTTTTAGTATTAATGACTATTATTACTTTATATTGTTGGAAATCCATTGTTCCATAACATATCTTTGATTAGTGTTTTTGAAATGTATTGTTGTCAATCTATTGTTTTGGAATACAGGAATTTGAGTATTATTATTGCAAAACAATGATAGTTATATAATATGGACATCAATGGTATTAATTCTTAAAACAAGCAAGTAAAACATAAAAAATATAATTTAAAATAAAAATTAAAAATAAGTTTTAGTATAATGTGTACAAACATTTATTCGAATAGGATGATTACGTAAATATATATTATTTGAAATTATTCCACAAAATATTCTGAAATTGGGAATGCTTACCGATTTTAGTATAATAAATTTTATAAAGAAATTAAAAAAAATATGTAATGTGATGCTAATATAAGTTCATACATTAATTTATGTTTCCAACAAATTTTGAAATGTGGTATTCTATAAAATATTTGGTAGTTTTATAATGCGATTACTTTTTCACAATTATTTTGAATAATTCAGATTACAAACTGGTGAAGTTTAAAACCCATTACTATTTTCTTTTATAAGAAAAAACGCTATTTAAGAATAAAATTATTTCCTTTCTTGAATTTGCAATATATACATTTTTTTCATTCCAATTTTCTTTAGTGAGGAAAGTAGAAAGTTTGTTTCATATATATTTCATTCTGAAATAAAGATTTTAAAGATTTTTCTTTAATATTTTAAAAATAGCATTTTTATTTATATAGAATCAACTATTTTTAAATAAAACCATTATTATGAAATTCTTTTTCGTAGTCTTCGAATAGTATTTGTCATTCTATAGAATGCATGGGTAACATGAAATATGAATGTCTGTAAAAAGAATATAACTTTCAACTTTTTAAAAAAGTTTTCATGACAAAAAACACAGGTATTGCCTAAATATAGAATACACATTGCTGGTCATACTTTCATTGTATTTTCATTCTAAATATAAGCCATAAAGCAGAATATTCCTTATATTTTAATTATAATTGCTTCTTCAGTTAAGCATGTTATTTAAGCATATTATTTTCTTGATTAAAAATACGAGATTTCTGATAAATATTTTGAATATTCCATATGTATCACTTATTTATATGGCTAAGGATTTTACACTAAAAAATTATTTTTCCATTAATGTTATTTTATCCTAATGAAATCCTAATTTTATCCTAATTTTTATGAAAATTATTGAAAGCAGTTAATTGAGAAATTTAAAAAAATATTTCAAATATCGTCATTTCTAATTATAATCATTTTGATAAAGGTAAATTTATTTCATTTTTGCGTCCACAAATAGGAAATTTCGGAATATTTGTTGTTCTTATAGATTTATTTTATGATTGCCCCCTTTACAATAAGCTTAAAAATTATCACATACAAGTACAACATATTAGTTCACCTCATGCCCAAATGAATGTATCCATCAAAACCTGTGCAATTGGGATGGTCTCTGTCAAATTCAGTCTATTGCTCTTAATTATATTTGGATTTTTTTACCAGATAAGCTCCTTTCAAGATTAATAATTCATCATCTTTTTAAATTTCTAGATATACAAACTTTAAATGTTGATAAAAACATCGAGAGAAGCATAAATCATCATGCAATGAGGGGTTTTAACTTCAAAATGTGATAAGCAAGGCCAATAACGAATATACCAAACAAACAAGAGTAGAGGCGGAAGAGAAAAAAAAAGGATGAATTTAAGAAAAATCTTCTGTAAATAAAAAATTACAGAAATTAATCTAACTTGCAGGCACCAATATTGATCAAAATTTCATATTAGGGACAAAATGATAAGACCGTCAAGTACTTTTATTATTACAGACGAAGCTACAAAAAATGTAAACAAGATCCATTAACCATAAATGTTTGGATAGAACAGCCTTCAGCGCTTTTTACTTTCTCGCATAAAGAAAATATAATAATCGTCAAAAAATTGGAAATCGGGAGTTTTACGAAACTCCACATTTTAAACTTTCCTGAGTTCGAATAACGCAATTTTGGAGAATGTCCGTCTGTCTCTCTTTGACAATGTTAAATCAAATATACTTCCAGCAAGATGAATGAAATTTAGTGTAAAGTCTTTGAAACAGAGAATCAGTAGATTTCTTTCAAATTTTGAGCAAACTCATTGAGAAAAAGTCTGTCTGTCCGATGTTTCGATTACAAATTAACATAATAGCTACAAAACGGTGAGAGATAGATAGATAAAATCTGGTACACAATTTATATCGATAATGTTTGACAACTAACAATTTTTCAACCAAATCCAACAAATGATTGACCATCAGTCGGTCTGTACTTTAGGAAACATGTAAATTCGAAAACAAAAAAAAAAAACAAAACAAAAAAAATGCATCGATTTTAATATATCAAATTTGGTATATAATTTTGTGACTCCAAATTTAATGTTTTGTCAAATTTCTATTTCAAATCGATTAGAAAATGCGTCTAAAACACAAATTTTATTTTCGGATTCTGTTAAATGTATGCAAGGTTCTATTTTAAAAAAAACTTTTTAAAGATCACATAATATATTCAATAAAAATTCAAAATTCAGCCCATAACATTTCGTAGCAAATGTACGTCAGTGCCAAGGCGTTTTCTGGGATAACCCTTTATTGGAGAATATGCGATAAAGTTTTGCGGGGTACATTGTCGCTGGTTTGTTATATCTTTACCCAAAATTGTATGCTAATTTTTGTGTAAATGAATCGTTTGTAGAAATACTCAAAGTATTTGTTGTTTATCTATCTATACTAATATACTTCATTTTTACCACCGCCAAATTAGTAAGGCTTCAGTTTTTTTCCTCACACTAAAGAGGCTAGGGTTAACATTTTTCGGCCGATTATTTCAAACAATTCTGTTTGTTTTCTTAATGTTTGATGCATTTAAAATGAAACATTATAAATTAATCGATCTTTGAGATTCATTCTGAATTAAAATCAACAGAATAAAGGAAATTAAAAATTTCTAATCTGCATAGCGTTACCCCAACTGGCGTAGAAAAATCCACGTATTTGCGTTACCGTAACTAGCGTTGAAAATTCACGCATGCACATTGTGTTCTGATTGTTGATAACGATTTTCAACTGATTCGGACGTGATTTAAATTATATTTAGATTAGTTGCGTGCTTTTGTAATTAAATTGTATTTATGTTAATTATACATTTTTTTGTACATGCTTATAGTTAGTTATAAGTATATCGTTTTTTAAGTAGTTTATTTTAACTTGTTTTTGACCGATTATTTTAAACGATTCTGTTTTTCTTAGTGTTTGATGCATTTAAAATTAAACATTGTTAATTAATCGATCTGATCATGATGAATCTGAGAAAATTTTGTTGACAAATTCTTGAAATATTAAATTAATTAAGATATATATCCTTTAGTGCCCATAAAGTTTAAACGCTCAGTGACTCTGTTATCAGTAATCATATTACCAAAAAAAATGCTTTGTTTCAGTAAAAAAATATTATTATATTAATTGCAGATTAATCATTTCCAATTTAATTTAAAGCATAAATTCTACGAGAGGTAACAGAAAATTAGAGAGATACATATTACGTTATGACTGAAGGCCTTTATAATATTATGTGAAAATTATATGACTCTCAAAATTTGAAGTTTTAAAATATTTTGATGAAGAATCTATTAAAGTTGGGATTGCGTAAAATATTTAATTATTTATATTTAAACGAACATTAAGATTGGCAAACCGGCTGGTCGCCAAAGGCGGCTAGTATTAAATAAAGATCGTACCAAAAAATTTTGAAACTTTTGTAGATGAAAACTTTTATGAAACACTTATTTCTTTTATTTCGCTTGAAAAATTGAAAGGCATTCCTTTATTAACTTCTTTCATTTTTGATTCCTCTACAAATATTGCATGATATTAATTATGTTAAAACCTATTCAATCAACATAAAAGCGTTATGAATGTTGCCAGAAATGATAAGATCTAAATGAATGCGAGTAATAATCATGATAATAAAGACAAGGTAATGATAGTGAAGGTAAATTATCTTGCGAATAATAACAGTTAAAGTATTCACGCCATTGTAATTTGAAATAAATCATATTTTTAATTACGATCTATTTCAAACAATTTAAATGTTTTATTAAAAATGTATAAATTTAAAAATACCACACTTTTTACTGTTTCTTTAAAGAATTTTCAATATATTTCTAAAAATATAGATACCCTTATCAATATAAAATTCATTTCAAAATTACACTTTATTTCATAACATTTAATGAAAATCTAAACAGATTTTTTTTGAGGAAAAATCTAAATAGATAAAATAAAAATAAATTTCTAGAAATGTATACTTATCGTAAAAATCCATTACCTTTATTATGATAACTTTTAAGAAATCGAAGTTCTGAACTTTTCGATAAATTTGATTAGTTTTTCCTCCAACTGAAACTACTTAGATAAAGCAATTTCACATTCAAACTGAGTTCATTTTTTATTTTATTTTATTTTACTTCTGTGCGCAATTTACATGCAAAAGCCTTGTGAGTTTCATCATCTGTATATTCAAAAGGCAAGCTTCGAAGAAATGACCGAAAATATATTTGACTAGTTACTTGGAATTTTGTTATTTATTTTGTAAATGTATCAGTCTGCATATCTGGAATCTCTTGAATAGAAATGTACGATTCATTTATGAAGTGAGTTAAAAATTCTAAGAATTACATCAGATTAAAAAAGATCACTGACTTCTAAAATCAATGGGCTTGTCTATGACAAGTACCATTAGAAACAAGTACAACAACAGATTAAAGAAGTTTTTTATCTAGAATATTTTGAAATTTTTTCATATAGTCAAAAGAAAATTGTATTAATTTCAAGTTTGAAAACAAATTAAAGTGTATGTACAAAATTAAAATGCAATTATTAAAGATTTCTGATAAATATTTAAATTGTGTTCTACTTAATTAATATTGTAGTTTTTTTACAAGTTTTTTTTAGTATTATATGCAATATAAAAAAAATCCAGTTGTTCTTGATGTTTATTGCAATAGTAATGAAAAATGAAAGAGCAAATATTCATCTAAATCAGTTTAAGGTGTACGTACACACTTGAAGATTTTTTTAAAAATTTTAACTTTAAAAATACAGTTTTTTCACAGTAGGTCATTAATATATGTTTAAACTCATTTCAATGAGAAAAAATCATATTACACTAATTATTAATTAATTAAATAATATTTAATGAGCTAATTAGCCTATTTTTTGAAACATGATATCTTAAATTCTAATTTGTACAGACACACAATTCTAGTTGGAAATTATGCCTAATATTAGTCTTCATGTTGTCTGTCTCAATCAAGTTATAAAAATATATAGTTTTTTTTAACAATTTTTTCATCAACAATGAATAGAAAAAGCGAGATTTTTTCTGCAATTTTAAATTTTAAACAGCTATTAAAAATTTATTTCTATACATATAATTTTGATTGAGGCACAAAACATCCGCTATTTCATACAGATTATTTTGATATATAAATAACTGTATTTGGTTCATTTCTTGTTGAGTTGTGATTGTTTGAATGAAGCAACATAGTGGAAAAATATCATTCTTCATAAAATGAGTTTTAAAAAAACCATAACTAGAGTTTTTAATGAAAGCCCCTCAAAAAAAATAATCATAACTCAAAAAATATTTCGAATATTGACAACATCTTGTTATCGTTTGAAAGCTAAAGGATCAGAGAACATTATTAAGCAATAAAAAAATATTCGACATTTGAACGATTTCAGTTTCAAGTGTATACATACACCTTAATTCTGAAAGGCGAACGTCTACTTTGTATGATTGCCTAATATAATATAATTAGCTAGGCATAATTATATATTTTTTTATTTGCATCTATCCACCTTTGCTGATCAGTTACTACATCAGGAATTTTGGGTATGTTTTATTTCAATTGAATTCTTATACATAACTTCATGTTACCGCATATTATGATTCCGACAATTAATTATTTCTGATCATCAAATTGGGACAAATGTTATAGGAATATTATTTTAATATGTTTTTTATGTTTATAATAAAGACAAACCTTCCAAATGCAGTTAAATCCCATGATATTACAATGCTATTGAAAATGGGACTGTCAATCTTCTTATTGGAAGTTCAATTTACCACTGCTATAATTTCATATAAATATTCATTGCATAAATTGCTCAGATTATAAAAATATATAATGTTACGAACCTGCGATGTTGCTTCCCAGCATAGTCGGTTCCATAGGAGGTCCCAGATCTTGGCGAAAAACTTGACGACCATTTGGCGACTTGGCGACGAATTTGGTGACATTGGCGCCAAAATAGATTATACTCGAAACATCGAGACTTTTCCCTATCCTTCCAGTAGGAACCGAGTTACGCCTCGAACTTTCCTGATTGGTTGAGAGGCTTCTGGCCCCGCCTCCTGAGACCTATAAAAGGAGCTGCAGTTGCCGTGGTAATATATTAAAAGTAATGCTCTTATCAGCCACATCATTAAGGGGATAGTCCTTCTCCAAGGACGGGTGCCCCGACAAACCCACCATCGAGATCGAGATGGGGGAGTCGACGGTGAATTGAGTTGAGAACCAGTGGAGTCGAAGAGTAGTCGGAAGCGAAAGAGTAGTCGTGGTGAACCAGATCGGAGTCGTAGTCGTGGACCAGTGGAGTCGTCGTCGTAGTCGGAACCGACGAAAAAGAACTGGCCTTCCAGAAATAAGCGGAGCAGCGACGGAGTGAAGCTAGTGCTGAACTAAGCTGTGTTCTACTGTGTGCAGTAGAATCTGTTGTATGCTGCACGTCTCGGCTGAAGATAATCGTCTTCTGTGCTGTATATAGTTTGTGCTGTCCTGTGTGTCTTCGTGTAAATAAACGTTTTTGTTTTATTTTCTACTGCCGCTGGTGATTGAGCGTTCTTCACACCATATAACTTCCACTATCCAAACGAACCCCGGAAATGTCGTAACATTTGGTGTCAGAAGTGAGATATTTCGCAACAATATATATGTCTCCTTTAGCTTGCAGTAATCGAA
Source organism: Argiope bruennichi (assembly GCF_947563725.1). Taxonomy (NCBI): domain Eukaryota; kingdom Metazoa; phylum Arthropoda; class Arachnida; order Araneae; family Araneidae; genus Argiope; species Argiope bruennichi. The sequence goes on along the minus strand of NC_079159.1, from coordinate 84,390,843 downwards.
GAAAATAGAGCGAGTGAACATTCGATAGAACAATGAAAATGATTCGATTTGAAATAAAACAATGCACTATATTGTTAAAAAAGTCGTAAAAAATATTTTTTGAAATAAAATTTTTAAAAAATTTTAATAAATTTTCACATTAAGAATTAATGTCAATAAATAGATGATCTCTTGGATTTTCAATTGATGTAAAATTCTGCGGAATATTTTAAGAATGTGCTTCGATTCCGCAAACAAGTTATTGGGTAAATGGAATTTTAATATTTTCCAATATATTAAGTGAAAGGGTAGAGATTTGGGGAAACGCATAGCACAGCTGAGATAAATATTTGCCATTAAAATAGAATTAGTAAAATGATTACCAAAAATTTAGATTTAATGGGGATAGATGCGAGAAAATGCGATTTTGATGGGGAAGCAATCAAAATTATACTACATATCAAAGACTTAATTGAAATGTTACATAATCAATTAGTCCAGCAAACTGCCTTAGATTAGTTATTAATACAAACACAAAATTTAAATTCTTTTTTAATCCAATATCCAACTTACCGCAAGCGTCAGCAAGATACTAATGATAGCAGTTGTACTTGTATAAATGTTAAGCTTTAATAAGTTAAGTCTATCCAACAATGAATTTAGCATTTATAACATAATGGACTTTTCTAATATAACTACACCATTAGGATTCACAGAATAATTTCTTCAGAATAACCAGAAAAAATATCTTTGTTTATTTAAAAATCTTACCTAATTATTAAAGAGGGGGGGGGGGAGTCCGATACCCAAAGTTCTCAAAAATATCATTTTTTTTTTTTTTCCTAAAAAGAAAGGTTCGTACTAACATTCAAACATTTCTTTATCATCCACATAAACATTTCAAAACATTTCCATTACTTTTTAGTTATTAACTTTTGAATCAGGCCCCTAAACTTATTTTTATATAATAACGAAAAACTTTAACAACATATACCTTTGTTGTTGTTGCTGTTTTCGACCTCCTCTAAAGCGCACCTGAGCTTGTCGACATACTCCGGTAATGATCCAAATTCACAAGATTAAAATCATATATTCTGCTTTTCACCGATGCATTTGATATATGTTGACATTCACCGGTGAAAGACAGCATTCTCTAATTTTGGTCATTTACAGTAACATATATACTAAACATAACAAGCATAGATCTATGAGAAAAATATTAAAAATCTATCACAATTTGACGATTGCGAATAAAGCCATTTTAAAGAGAAAATCCTTCCCCTTGATCTGGGCGTCCCGGTTCGGACATGGTTGTTCTTCTTCTGTGTTCTTCTATCTGTGAGGTATGTGAATGTATCCCCCTGTAAAAAGGGATTGTGCAAGCGAATGTGACGCATGAAATAGCTGAGTCCTACTCTTGGCCCTAGTTGGCCAAGAGTACGACTCAGTTGGCCCTTGGCCCTACTGAAAAAACTAGTGATGCTCACTCGGCTTAAATCGCTTACAGGTAACTGTCGGCGGGCTTGTAAAATGTCATAAGTCAGAACAACAAAGAGAGAATTGTGAATTAAGTTAATATCATCAATTCGAATATAATTATCTCATTTTCAATTTCCATCCGTATTTATTTTAACTTTTACAATTCGATGTTAATTCCTTTATATGGGGATGCAAAAATGAAAGAATACTCCTCAAATGTTTTAAATTGAATTTTCAATTAAATTCAACAACTTTTATCTAAAAAACTTATGAAAAATTAGTTATATAAATTCAAAAATATAAAAATTGTTTTGAATTAATTTATTGTTAAATTATTAAGAATTTATTTTTAACAAATAATATATATATATAAAAATTGTTATGTCAATTCCTACTTAGATCAACAACAAAAAACTTATTTTATTTTATATATTAGTTACTTTTTATTAAATAATTACAATTAATATAAATATGTATATACATATGCCAAAATTACAATGTTAAGTGGCAAAATAGAGCTTGGCGACCATTTGGCAACGGGGCGACGGATTCAACGACTTCGGCAACCAAACAGAAATTACTGGACACAATTAAATTATTAATTAATATTTGAAAAAAACTGTATTAACATCAAGTGTTATCTACTACAAGTTTTTAAAAAAGGTATTTCAACTTGAATGGATGAATAAAAAGTATTTTATTAACGATTGAAAATTTGAACAAGATTTATATAGAAAGAGTGTGAGCTAATAGTAGAAGTTGAAAAAGCAAAATGTTATTTTATTTTGAGTCATTTTAAACACTAAATTGCCTAATCTATAAGATATTCACAGTTTCAATATATAATACCAAAAGTTCATGCTTTGATTTCCTCTAGATCTTATCTACAATGTTGTGAATCTGTAGTTTTTAATGCTAACATAGTTTTGTTTCTGCTAGTAACAATTTTAGACAGATAAAAACTGCAATGTTGACAGAAAATTAAAATCCTCTTATTTTTTAGGCTGAGAGTCAAGGTTTATTAAGCAATGTGCTGAATACGAATGTTGTGTTTTCTGTAATCTCATTTGAATTGTTTTGTAACCTTTATTTTCCAAGACATAAATATCTATTTGAATAGTGTATTCTGCACGAAAGCAAAAGAATAGTTCAACAAATTCCATTGTAAAGCTTTGGATTTTTACAAGAATATGTAATTTTTTCTTGCTCTCTTTGATAATATTTAGAAGTATATGCTAATTCTAAAGAGAAAACGAGCATCTTCTCCAAATATTATTTTTTTTCAGTTCAAAATCGAAAAATATCGTCTTCACAGCATAATCTTATTTCAACAAATCTCTGTATATTTAAATAATAAATATAAAGTATGTTTCTGAAATATATTATCTTTATGAAAACAGGAACTGAACAACATTTCAATCAATTTCGTATAAAAACTATAAATTTAAACAGTTTCTTTAAACAAACTCACTTTGCAATTACGTGTTTCAGGAAACTATTATAAATTTTCGGCAAGATTTTTTTTATTTAATTATATTGAAATTTCTCGATATAAACGCTATTCTAATTCATCAAAACCTGAATATTTGTGGGAATGCTGTAATTATTGGAAACTGCATTCAATCAACACTAAGTTGATGTCATGCAGTTGTTTTGACATACCGAAATCATAGAGCGAAATTTTGATAGGCATACAGAAACTAAACATTTTATTATAAAATAGTCTTTTAAAAGCAAAAAATATACCAGCGCAGCATATATTTATCAGTCAATTAAGTTAAATAAATGAATATATCAGATAAAGTTGATTTAGATTTAGTTGATGAATATTTGTAACAGTAAACCAACATAATTATTTTAAATATAATATTTCTCATTTTAAGAAAAATAGATTTACATATTGTCAATGGCTGCTAAAATGATGTCCTGTCAATTACCCCCCAAACAAGGTAATAATTTTGGCGATCATCAGTCGACACGGATATGAATTTGACGATTTTTGCTACAAAAATAATGATTCTAGAAAATCCAAAATATATGATGATTTCTCTATCAGAAGGCAAGATCCAAAATATTTCTAGAAAATTCTATATACTCTTAGAACCTATAAAAAACGAAGTGGTCAGACGAAGAGTAAATTCGTTTTCTGGAGTGCTGATCGCGGTGCGAGCTCTCTAACTGAACTCGGAGCACTATTGTACTTTTACGATTTTATAATAATGTTTACTATTTCATTATCCGCCATTCATCTCTGCAAATGGTGTCTTTGAATGCACTTCGATTTTATTTTGCTATTTGTGTTTCCATCGTAGGATTGTTAGTAAAAATACTTCCCTACTCCCCTTCTTATTTGGGTTACATTGGCGACAAACTGAATAGTTTGTCGTTAAAATTAATTTCAGTTATATTTTGTATTCACTCCCTACAAAGCGATGGCTCTTATAAGGTTGCTTTTAGACAATAACAATTCAATTTTAGAATATACAGAAATAAATTATCAATTATCTAAATAATTTTAATTATGTTTTGTTTCCACATGAAAAACACTATCTATATTGGAAATTTAAAAAGAATTGTTTTAAAGGTTCTATAAAGACTGCGATAATAAATTATGAGATATTTTGAATACAAAAACCTAGAAAATCAATTTAATGAATGTTTTTTAAGAACACATTTTTATTAGCATAGTATATTATAAAAGTTCTACGGAGAGCAAAAAGATATTCGTTAAAAGTGTGAGGCGGAAAAAATAATGTAATAAGGAAACTACGCCATAATGAATATCATAAGAGAGATAATTTCTGAATCGTCAGTAAAATTATAAATCATCGTCAAAAAATTGCATTATAAATGCAATAAAATTTCAAGTTTAAATTATTTGAGCCTTTCACGGTTTTATAGGTTTCTTTCCAGAAATTTGATTTTAAAAAAGTCTCCTTTATAGAACATTAAGAAAAATGTGTTTATTGAAAAAAAAATTTAATACTATTTTTTGTAAAAAATTCTAAGAATTTGAGCAGCATTGAAATGAAATAAAATTGAATTAAGTGTATCATTCATAATGCAAAATATTTGAAAATATAGTAATCCATTTAAAGTTGTCAATAAAATTTTAGTCATAATAAATAATTTTTATCAGATTAAACAATAAATTATTGAATTCCTCTGTAGATTTTATCTTTCTTCAATAAAACTTCCGAGAAAATATGATTAATTCTCAAACGGATCATAAACTATTCAACGCTCGAAATTATTGATTTAAAACTTTTTTTTTACTGTCAGAGTATTTAAGGCACTTTTGTAGTTCTTCAAAGGTTGAATTAATGATTATTTTTTCCTGCTTATAATTGCATTTCCTATTTAATTTAGTCTTCAAAGAATTTTCAATACTATATAGAAGGTTTACTTCCATTTCTATGAAATAGTCGTATTTAATTTTACTTCTACAAAAACAAAGAACATTTCTCCATTAGAAACTACATTTTTGAATTCTCGTTCATATAAAATATCTATTTAAAATATATCTAGATATATTTTATGTATTCAGTTGTTTAAGATATTAATCATAATTTTTTTTTATGGAATAAGTTTCTAATAATGATGAAGTGAATAATTTATCACTTGAGAAATAATATATTTTTCAAATTGAACATTTTCATGAAATGTTTATATTCATATTTATTATGTTTATTAAGTTATCCGCAAATAATCAATGTATAGACATTTGTGAAATTATTAAATAATAATATTTTAAGTTGCAAATAAAGTTTCAAAAAAAATTTTTTTCACAAAAAGAATCTTTCATTTTGAAGTATTTAAGAGATTCTGTTGCCGATATTTTTGAATAGTTCTTTCACAAAAAGTTAATGGCAAATTTCACGTTTAATGGATATTACTATTTCAAAAGCATCATTATCTTTTATTTTTTAATGCTTCCTTTGAAAATTGCTAGGAAGATAATTGAATAAGATTATATATTTAAAAAGCATCAATTATTTTCTTTTATTTGTTTAATGCTTCCGTTGAAAATTACTAGGAAGAGAATTGAGTACGTTTAACTAGAATAAAAACTGAAGAAAGATACATTTTTCAAATTTAGAATTTAAGCAATCTTGCTTACTTCCTTAAGATAGCTGAATATTTTTTAAAAGTACATATTTTATCTTCACTTACAAGATACTGTTGATTTCAGTTTATACTAAGACAGTAAGGCTTCTCTTTTGAGAAATAATTTACATATTTGTTTATCTCTTGTAGGTAGTTTACATTTATTTACGATATGATGAATATATATGATAAAGTTAATATGATTTCATATATCATCTGAATATATATGGAGCTAATATGAACTAGCAATGAAATAAGAAAATTATAAAAGACCGAAAAAAGGAATCCGAAAAATACTGTATCAAATAAGTTTACTTGAAAACTTCACTGAATTTTAAAAATTTATTATAACTGTTCTTTCCAATAACTTAAGTTTAAAATTTGTAAAATCGTTTCAGAAGTTTATATAAACTTTAATAAATTTTATTTCTAAACTCCGTAGTTATTTATTGTTCATTGGTCATGAACCAATTAGTTTAAAGTATTTTTGCATATAAAAAATAAAAAAATCAACATTATTTAATGCAATAGTTTTTACATAGATAAAAAAAACGCATGCATCACATTTTAATCATGCATATGTTTAGATTAATGCAATAAAGAATGCATTAGCTCTCCATTTCCGAACGAATATGAATTTCTGAATAAAAAATGCAGGAGTTTATTTTTAATTCCGTGTAGGAGTACTTTAGACTCTGAATATTTTAATAAAAGTGTGGGTTTAAATGCCATCTACCATTGAAAAACAAATGCGAATTTGAATTTTTAACATTATTGAAGGAGTAGTAACAAATTATAGCATCGGTGACAATTTTTAGCAATATATTATGAAATTATCATTACTCACAAATTAAATATTTTTTAACAATAAAAGAACAATTCTTTAATAAAAAATGCAATTCTATTCTGCATTGAAATAAATAATACATATATGATTTTGCAGTAGTTGGCAATTTTTCAGGATTCACAACCTAGAACAATATCAGCTCCATTTGTGAAGTAAAAAAATAATTTTCAATAACGAAAAAAATTAATTATTAAATTTTACCGAAAATTCTGTGTAGCTATTTTCATTAATTTCCAATATCCTGTAAAATCAAACTAGTTTTTAAGAATGCACGTATTCTTACCTCCACCCATAATTTCATGTTGAAGACGCCACTTTATTTACATCTTGCCACATCTGCCCTATAAAACAAACATTAATCATTAGAATCACTTCAAAATATTTTTCATTTAAACATCAAGTAAAATTGAATTAGAATCATAAAGTTAATAGATTTAGCTATCTAATTCAAATACGCATAAAGCAACATTCCTCTCGGCAAACTAGAAGGCAAAGGTAAATTCTTTTATATCTAATTTACGATCTGGTAACATAATCTGTTTATGTTAAAGACAGTCAAATGTATGGCTTGAAAATCACTTTTCATCCCCTAAGTTCTAAATTTTTCGGTTATCGAAAACCTTTAAATACAAATGTTCGTTTTAATGAGGCACTAATTTGGCTAATTTGATTTATTTTTCTATCTTAAATATATTGAAAGCTATAGAGAAATGAACATTTCCTCCCACTACCATTTCCACCCCCATTAAGCTAAATGGGTCATTTACGAACTCGCTCTAGATTTTTACATTTCTAACAACATATTCTAAATCAGTCGAAATCCAAACAAATTTACTCTAGTTATTCTGTTCACAAGATAACATGAGCAAAACGTTATATATATATATATATGTATAAACTTTTGAACGGGAAGTGGTTTTGAGCTCTAGGGAACATGATCGGTGAAGAACTGAAGAAATTTCCCCATAGTCTTATCATGAGAACCATTGGAATAGGTGGTCTACCTATAGGAATCAATGCTTAGAAATGGCTTAGTTTAGTTTAGTTATATTAACGTCCCGTTGTGAAGCAACACTAGGCTATTTTGGGAAGGACCTCGTCATTTTGAACCGTGGTCAGATGACGAGGACGACACCTGAGCTTCCCCACACCTCACCACACCAGCGGGAGGACGTTTGGTCTGACAGATTTAATGTGCAACAGACCCCCTTACACGACGGTTGTTCGGTGGAATCGGGTCATGAATCTGAAACCCTACGGCTCACAAGCCGAGACCTTACCACCAGGCCACCGCGGCTCCCTTAGAAATGGCATGTTTTATATAAGACAGAAGGATTATCTGTTTGTAATGTGATTTCATAAATCAGGTGAGATTGTAAGTAGTTCAAAATGTGATGTAAATTATATGAGAGAGATCAGTGAAATAAGTGAGATAAACAAAAGGAGGAAATACATTGTTACATCTTACTTTTTCATAGTCTTCACCATGGTTGTTGAACAATGCGTAAACCAATCTAAACCGGCATAAAAGAAATCAAGTGGTTTAAAAGTGAAGTCAATCAACGACGGTTTCAAGAACTTAGGGACTGGTTTGGGGAAGTCAAAAATTCACACCATTATTAAATTAGTATCGTTAAATAGTGTTTATTAAATTTTTAAAACTTCATTTCTTGCAATAATACTTTCGTAAGTTATAGCGGGAAAACACCAATATTTAGCTTAATTTTTAATTCATTTAAATTCTCATAAAATTTTCAAAAAATTCTCTCCTATTTGCACATTTCCAGACACCAAGATGTTTATGTGCTAAATTTCATAACTTCAGCTCAAACGTCTGCTGGCCTTTAGAGCGCCCACACATACATATTCGTCTTTATTATTAATAGTAGAGATTAACTATTAATAATATTAGAAGAAAATTTTAATTTTAATTTTTCAAATATTAATGCATTTTCTCTGTTCTATTTTTTTTTTTTTTTACTGTTTTTCAGCTTGTGTTCATTAAATATGGTTTTATATTACTTAATAAGTTTGTTATTGCAATGTTGTATGTTTGACTGTACCATATTCAAAATTATACTTTTTAAAATACATTAATGGATACTTTTTTCGGTTTTGCATTTGAGGGAGGGATGAATTGTGTATGAATTAAAAAAAAATAGAATGACGAAAAAATATATATGTTTTACAATTTTTTTTTATTCGCATATTGGTTATGTATACGCAAGCTGAGCGACGGTACAGATATTATTTACTTGATAAAAATAATTTTTTCGAAGTAATGACTTTGTTTAAATAATAAATTATTGAGACCCTTTTTCTTGAAAAAAGATCAAAGTTTAAAGGTTAATTTCATATGAATTTACCACCTTAAAAGAAAATTTACAAAGTTCTTTCAGTTAATGGCAAATAAATTAATTTTTCGAAAGCGGGCAGCATTAAACCAATAGTATTGAAGAAAGCTCAGAAGATAAAGTTTCCAGATTGTAAAACTTATAACTAGTCATGTTTAATAGTATCAAAAGCGAAAACTTTAATTACACATAGTTATATGTCGTACTTGATAAAAATTTCCAAAAAAATATATATCTTTAATTTTTTTTTCTTGTGTGTAGTGAAAACTGTTAAACACTTTATTCAAAAGAAGCTATATATCAATGAAATGAAATGGAATTATCGCAGCATCTGCACAGTAAAAAATCTTACTATTGTTACATAATGAACCTAGAAAAGAGTCGACCGAGCGCAGCAATAAAGTAGAAAAAAAAGTCAGCTTGTCGCAGATTCGATTTGCTCTCTTTTGTTAACTAAATAAAGAAGAAGAGAATACTTCCGCGTCTAGATAAAGGACACAATAATGTCAGACTAATATTTTATTAGTCGTACAGGTCTTTTCTCTAAGAAAATATTCGTCTCAAAGGATGTTCCTGTACATCGCTGATCATCAGCCTTGCTTAGAGCAGTGGTTTCTTTATGTTGTTGAGCGTATACTTTATTTAAATCTTTTTCTACTTTATCGTGTACGAAATATGCAAATTGAAAGCACTATAATCATTAAACAGTTTTAACCTCGATATGTTGGCGAACTTAGACGTTACACCCCCTCCCCTTTCCCATGCAATAAAAAAACATTTTCGGGATGCAGTTTGTCTGTCACTCTGTCTGATTGTCTGTGAATAGGTTAATACTTTAATTGTCCTGCAAAGAAATGTGCGGTTACGTGAATTCCCCGACAAATATGGAGTAAGAAGTCGAATAAGTTCAATGACAGATAAAGACACCTTGTTCTATGGGCAGCAGGTTGTGTTTTGCTACACAAGCAGCAAACACATAGAAAAGTGTACGTAAGGAAACACTTGCAGAAATCAGCAATACGTAAGCAAAATCGTTATTAAACAACCACAATAAAATAAAGCTCTCCTAGAGCAGCTTGAGAGTTCGCTCTGCGATCAATACTCCAAAGATTGAATTTGCTAGATTCACTTTAAATAGGCTTTTTTTAATAGAGTATCGATAAATCTAGAATGATCTGTGAAACTGGGCTCCTAGTAAAAATGTAGCCATATTTTTTGCATTTTCAAAAACACTTTTTTCCAAAATCATCTCCAATTTGCCAAATGGTAGACAAGTTTTCGCCAAGATCAGCAATCAGTTTCTTGGCGTGATTCAGCTGTCATTAAAATACCTGCAAAACTCTCTTCCTTACTATGTTACTAACTAAGCAAGGAAGAAATATTACAAATTCGTAGCAATACAAGCCAAAACATTCACACAAAATGATTGCTATGAAACTTCAGTAGCAAAATAGTGCGAACTGCTTTTGAAAACTGCTTTGCTAAACGTTCAAAATAAACGTAATTATAGAGTTAGGAACTTAAATAAATTTGTAAGATATGGCGTCTTTTCCATGACATTAAAACAATCTAACACTGTTATTTTTTTTAAAATTAACTATTGCTAAAAATAAGTAATTTGATGTAATTCTTTACATGAATTTTGCATGCTAAATTACACTAGTACATGAAAGAAAATCTCTCGTGAATCCAAAATTAAAATGGGTTCCTGATTACTATCTCTGATTTTCATTATACTTTATACTATTAGAGTGGTTTTTATAATGCTCAATAATTTTTTTAAAAAATCTTCCATATACAAGGCTTAATTTATTGTAAAAATTTGGAAAGAAAATCTGCATTATAAATAATTTATGAATCAAAGTACTGTAATTATTTTTAATGTATTTTTTTATTCAAAAATCATTAAATTTTCGAAATAATTAAAGTTGATCGAATTTTTTGAACTAACAAATTAGAAGTATTGGTTATTTCATTTTACTTAACATGTGAATTATAGCTTTACATGACTATCAAAATTTGAAGTTTCAAAATGGTTTTGCTGAGAAAGTTATTAAAACAAGTCACATAAGATATTTAACTATAAATTTTAACTACCATCGATCTCGTCTAACCAGATGATGCCGAAATGCAACTTGTTTTAAAAATATATTTTAGAAGCATGTGTGTTTTATTGAGCTTGTTTGGTTGTTTGGTAAACGCTGCTAACCTATCCAAAGGGTAATATCCATTTTAAATATCGACATGGTTCAAAAAAATTTATTACATTTTATAATATTTGGTAACGAACAAAGTGTATTCTGGATACTGATAAAAAGATAGAAGTGATACAAAATCCTTTGAACAATTTGATTATTTCTTTAATTTTTTTAACAACTTATAGATTTTTAAAATTCCAGACTTTTGTTCATGCATATTTATACCGATTAATTTGCTTACAATAGAGCTATCTTCACTCCTGGGTACTTGCATTTGACTAGTATTTCTATCTACTGGGAAAAAATAGCTAATTTATTAATTCTGATTAAACATCAATAAAATTTATTAATTTAGATTGTACAAAACTGGCAAAGGATTGACAACATTCACCATATTAAAAACCAGTGAGAATGATCTCTGTAAGACTTTCAAGCATACTCTCACATACCCCCGTAAAATTCCACTCCTCCATTCTCACAACATATAATCCTACTGCCCCCGCATGATATTGTGGACTTCGGGTAAGGTCTCGAATGCCTTGCATGATATTGACTAACAACAGTAACGAAATATTGGTCTTTGTTTTGAATCTAACATTTTTATTAAATCTGTCAAGTAATCCTTGACGGTAAATTGTATAATTAATTCTTCTATAATTTTGGCGAATTTTTGATGATCAATACCTTGCATTTATCAAAAGGTGTCCGACAATATAATTTGTATTCTATACGCGTCGTTTATAATCGAATTGAATCAAAATTCGGCATAGAACTACACCAACTATAACATACACACATTACACATCAACTTTCATATAATTAATCATTTAATTTTTTAGTTATCGTGTTTGCAGGCTTGTAAAAGAACAGACTGACAGACAATCAGCTTCTTCCCGGAGTTTTTCCTAATTTGATAGATATACACTCTATAGCTGTTATTTGATATATCCCTTCCTTCATTTTGTAGTTATCGTGTTATCATATATTCGGACAGCTGGACAGACAAATTTCCTTTTAATGTGTTTGGCTCAAAATATACCAATTTAGTGTAAATACCATATACCAAATTTCATCAGTCTAGCTCAAGGCTTTCAGAGTTGTATTTGCGTCAGGCAGACATAATGCCAAAAATGCATTTTTCGAGCTCAGGAAAATCTAAACTGTGGAGAAGGAGAACTACATTATTTCGAAAAAAAAAAATTCCTCTAAATTATATATATAAGAAGTATAATTGATTTATTTAATACAATAGTATAATTATAATCTTTTATATTAATTAGTCAATATAATATTAAAAATTCTATATAACGATACATTATAATAATCATTTGAAATCGTCATTATAAGATTTTTTAATTCAGACAAATATTTTAAGAAAAACCAATTTTCCTCTTATTTATTAATAATACTATTATTTTTAACGAATTATTCCTTTTAATTCCTTAAACTATAAAACTCTATATTTTTATAAAAAATCAAATACATCGGAGATATAAAATATTGTTACAAGCCTGTTAAGTTGCTTCCCAGCACGTTTAGTCGAATCACTGGAAAGACCGTTTTACGATCATCCCTGTGGATGCTGATCCGGTGCCGAGTCAGTGATCTCAGAGCTTGGCGTCAAACTTGGCGACCATTTGGCGACAAAATAGATAATGCTGGAGACTTCGAGAATTTTAACGATCCATCTAATAGAGATAATGCTGATTGGCTCAGAAGGTTCTCGACCATCCTCCTTAGAACTATAAAAGGACGACAGTTCAAGCTACAATGAATCGGAATCGGAGTCGGAGTCAAGTATCGAATCTTCAAGAGGATAGCGAAGCAACGGAGGAGTACCAGCGTTGTGTGTAGCCCAAGCTATTGTTGAACTGAGATATGTGCCGAGTCATGTTGTCTATTGTGAAAGCAGCATCAAGTCGTGTTTGGAGTAGCCAGTCGTGTGGTAGTGAGTCGGCAGTTGGATATAACTAAAGTGAGGAGACAGTGGAGAATTTCAGCCGTTTGGAGAGACCGTAGTGCAGAGCTCCGACTGCTGGATTCTGTCTGGCCGCTTTGTGAGCTGAAGTCGTTGCTATTACCGAATTACTACTTTCGGGTTACTGTCTTTTGTAGTATGCTGCTGTGTGTTCGTCTCGACTGTACATATTTCCCATCTTTGTATTCGTCGTCTGTGTCTTTGTGTTTAGTAAAAATCGTTGCTGTTTTCTACTGAGGCCTGCTGATTGTGTTTTCACATCATACACTCACTATAAGCGAATCCGGTGATTTTACGGACCTAGTTGCAGTGGAATCCATAACAAAATATAGTAAAATGCACCTACAGTGCAAAATGGCATATTTCCAGTAGATTTCACGCACAAACAGAAAATATTTCTTCAACCAGCTGCTTATCAGGGTCAATAAATTTATCAAACGATACCGCTGACAGTTCCAATATATTCACTCGCCATCCAAAATGAAATAGATTCTTTTTGCCATTTTTGTTAAATGCTCCATCATTCAAGTAATGTTAGAACTTAAAATCCATCTGTATAGAACACAAGCACATTTGTGGATTGGAAAAAAAAACGGATTTTACTTCCTGCAGAAACGAGTTAAACAATTGAGCATCACATAATACAAAGGTTTTTTCCATATGCAAGAAAGGATGTTTTCATTTTCAGGATATTTAAATTGGAAGAAATAAATGTAATAGTATATTCAATCCGGTTTACGTTGCAAAATCAAATAGCAGAATGGAAATTTTCAGTTTATTTATCTTTAACACGGATTCTGAGAATAGGAAAAGAGTTTTAAATTCGCTTTAAAGAAATGGATATAAAAATAAAGATGAAAATAAATTAGGAAAAAAATAAAGATCTAATGAACTAACAAATATTTATTAGTTGTTTATAATATTTATATATAACATAATTTTGTAGACGTATGGCCGATAAAAAGAAACTTTCGAATTTTTTTATTTGTATTTATTTATTTCACAACGAGAGTTATCGTTTTTTCTCTGTTCATAATATAAGAGAAGCATCAGCCCACATAGCGATACAAGAGATAACTTTTCCCTTCACTGATTTCACTATGAGATTCTGATATGGATTTCTTTGTCACGTGATTATTTAGGCAAGGGAATTTTAGGTATCTTTGAAAAAATATGTGAATGCTAAGGAATTTTTATCTCTTTCTTCCTGATGCGGGAGCCACGGAATAAGCAGTTTTATTAAGTGCATGTTAGAATTAATTCAATAAAAAATGTGGGAATTGGATCAGGAAATAATATAGAATTTTAGAATAAAGTTTAAATGGATTAAATTAAGATAGAAATTAGAAATTGATTAGGATTTAATTTATATTAAGAGATATTATATATATATACTATTCCTGACACTTTTATAGATTTTTTAAAGGAATGCAATAAAGATTATTTTAATTATTTTACTTGATAAATTGTAAATTTGAAATGGGAAATTGATCCAAATATAAGAATAATCTATATATCTCTACCAATAATGACACTGGATGTGTGTTTTGACGCTCTACAGGCTCATACAAGTTCTCCTGGAGCGGAACATTTAGCACATATGTATTTTGGGAAATGAGAATGTGCACTTGATTTTTATTATAATTTTCAATAGAATTTTAATAAATTAAAATTTAAAACAATTTCTTAAAAATGAAAAGAATTGGAGGTTTTTTCAGATAATTTTAAAATTCAGATTTAATAAATTTTAAAAGCTATTTCTAAATATACTTTGCAACAAAATTGTCATTGCTTTTTTATTGAAAATCAAAATAATTTAATCGTAGCTGCTAATATTTCACCTTGGCTTTTTGTATCCTTTTTAATGATGAAAGTATGAAGTTACGTCTTATTTCTGTTATCGTATACAAAACATACAGAAAACATGTTAATCGCAAAAAAATCTCTAAATTTTGAGAATCTATATTTCAGACCTCAATGAGTTCGAAAAACGCATTTTGGTATATTTTTAAGTCCGTCCGTCTACCTGTCTTTAGGTTTGTCGGCCTGTAAAAACTATAAGACAAACTATAAGTTGACTTACAATGATGAAATTTGATATAAGGTTTTTATACTAAATTCGTAGATTTCCATCAAGTGCCCGGCTGCACAAATATCAGTTAAAAAGACAGCTACAAAAACGAAGAGAACTAGATAGATAAAATTTGGTACACAGGTTTAAAATCTAAATTGAATATAGCTATTAAATTTAGAACCAAATCCGTCAAGAGTTTGATCATTTTGCTTTTAAAAGCATGTAAACGCGATGACTTTAAGCAAACGCAATGATTTAAATATACGCAATTTGGTGCATAATTTTGTTATTACTATTGTAATTCTGTGTCAAATTTGGCATTCAAACGATTGCACAAAATGCATCTAAAACAAAACTTCAATATTCGGAGGCTATTTTCCTCATGCCAAATATTAATCTAGAAAACAAATCGCCAAGATTTACATGATAGATGCAGTTAAAAAAAACAAATTTCATGCCAAAGATTAAAATTTATTAACAATTATTCGCTAATGAGAAGCAAAGAAAACACGGTCTTTCCTGAGGCCTATAATTTCATGTTGGGAAAGTGAATATTACCTTTATTAGAAAGTATGCGTGAAAGGTTCACAGCTTCGTTCATGAATCAATAGAATCCTAATATCAGTCCTTTGCTGTTTATAACTTTCTAAAACTGAATGGAATTCTAGAAGGATCTCTGGTGATCAGGATCTAATAGAGATAACGCCATAATTCCAGTATTTTCTAGAACTTTCATTTTTGTTGTCTAAATCTCCATGTCTCCACGTGGCAATTGAATTCGCCAAAAAGATCTGTGATTATAGATATGGCATCCATTCAGCGTTATTTAAAAATAGTGCCATAATACTACAGAAATTTGCAGATAAGATCTCAGGAAACAAAATTGCAAGTTTGTAATAATTTCGGAGTAATCTGTGACCTTTATTTTTCTATTGAAATTAGATCAATAAAAATTCAATACTTCCGGAGATCATCTAGCGTTCGTGTTTAAGCCAAAACTAGTATTACATTTTGTCCATGTTTTTTTTTTTTTTTTTCTTTTTTTATATTTATTCTTTGTTTGTAATAAACGCAAAAATATTAAAGCTATCCAACTCTTGGATTTTTAATCGCATTTTTTTTTTCTTTTTTTACGTTTTGAACATAACAATCAACTACTCATATCTAGAATTCTTCAAAAAACAAACGATCTTGAAATGAAATAAATGTTTAAGCGAAAGGAAGAATATCACAAATACAAAACTCGCGAGCGTTTACTCCTAACATAATTTTTAACGGTCGGTAAAGATTTCAACTTCGTAAGTCCTTTTCAACGATAAAGCGCTGGCGCGGAATAAATCTTCCCAAATCATATTTCGACTCTGACCTTTTAAGGCCAACAATGGGATTACATCGTCGACTAAATCACTTAAACGTTTCTCGGAAGCATCGTAAAAGCTTTGGGAGATTTCAAGAAAAGCGGAGTGGTTATTTTGTTGCAACTTTTCAAAACAAAATATAATAAAGGGATAACAGTAGTAGGAAAGGATAATTCGATAAATTTGTATTAAGATAAATTGTTATGCGAATGGCAACAATTTATTGTTTATTTACAGATTTATAGTTGCATTTATTCAATTTATTTCTTGTCTTCGATTTGTAAAATTAATCGTTAAATTTTATTCCGCAAAAATAATCTACGAAATAAATTAAATTCAAGCATGAGATTAATGAATTCTTCGGTCTCATATATTAAGAATATGCACAAAATTCCACGTTGTTTAACTATTTCTCGTTTATTGCGTAATAATTAAGGTATCCGAACACGTTAAGAGCACTTTTTTAGAAAACCATGGTGTCTATATACTTTAATCATATTTCTGGGTTTAAGACTATTAAAGATTGGCAAAAGAATGTCAATATTTGAAATAAACATCAATAATTTTTGAAAATTGGAATTTAATAGCATAAATTTAAGCAAATTCTTTAAAAAAATTCAAATTGGCTACAACAAAAACTATTACTCTCATCCGAACAAAACTTATACCAAAATAAACTACATCGTTTCCACTAGGGATGAAATTACAAGCGTATGGTTATAATAATAAATAAAAATTTTAGAACCAGTCGAAGATTTATCATGAAATTTTTAGTAAATTTATGACGTTATTATTCAAACAAAAGGCTGTAAATTAAAACATATTCCCTCAATCTAAATTATTTTAGTTCATTTCCTAGAAAACTAGTATAAAGACAAAGTTCACTAATTTCATAGTAATATGATAATTATATTTTGAGTTATTTTTTGCTCACCTCAAATCAAATAAGTAAAAATCAGTTTTGAGAAAAAGGCATTTAAAGTATACATTAACATGTTTTAATAATAACTTATGTGTGTACATATTTAAAATGCACCACATTTATAGGTTATACTTTCTTCCTCCTCAGCTTTTAATAATTTTCCTTTTTTAATCATTTTTTTCTGGCAATTTTTTTCAAATGCAAAAATTGCCAGAAAAAAGGCCTTTAAATTCATTTGTCGCTAAATGAATCTGGAAACGTAAAAAAATGCCGCCTAGATTCATTTATTCTGTCTTTGTCGAGCTCAGCAAATGCTCTCACTGCATTTGCACTAGGATACACTCCAATAACCTTAAGAATATTCAGTAACCCTATAAAACCTTCGTTAAAATGTATTACAGACTTAAATGTCCCTCATCTGAGGGTTCGAAGCTCAACAAAGACATCTTTATATACAAATATCCACAAAACACTGTTGAAGCTTTCAATGGCATTCTGCGTTTTTCCATGCAAAACATTTTCCGTATTTAAAACTAAATTTGTCTTTACACACATTTTTAACATGTTTTTCGCGCTTTATCCTTTTCTAGGGCCGTAACAAGTATGCTTCCCACCAAATTTATCAATCTTTATACGAAATTATGTAGGTTGGCATAAGTTCTGACACATTGTTTTTGTAAGTCAGAAACTTAGGTGCTTCAGTTCTTTATCTCAGAAAAAATGATGTGTCTTAATTTGTTACTTAATTATTAATTAACCAAATTAATTAATCGAAATAAATTTATCTAATGGGCTAAAATGAATCCCTTTTCTTATTCTAATTTCAAGCCTAAAAGTATTTTAACATAATATGACTAGAAAAAAAATGGCCTTTTAAAGGGTTAAATCTCTGCTTCCGGTTAATTAAATTCCTACTTCCAGTTTATAGATCATTACAAAAATATTAATATATCGATTTCTAATTAACGTGGAGACAAAGGTAAAACTATTTTGGATAGCTCAAAGATTTGTCTATCCAATAGAATAATTTTCAAAATGCCATTTTTAGCGAAAATTGACCTTTTCAACGTGTTCGGATATCTTAAACATTGTATACATATACAAGAGAGCAAACGTCCGATATACATTTTCCTTGTATACGGAGCATTTACTCACTCGTATATGCTCGATATACAAGGGTAAAATGTAATGGTAAAACATTTGGCTGTCGAGATTTTGGTAAATCACTACGTTTTAGATCTCTTTGTAAAACTCATTTTTTGAATTATTTCTGTTTTCCCATTTATCCAATAGTCTATTAACACGGTAAAGGGAAAACATTTTGAGTTGAACCGATGGAATTTAGTACATAGTCTTTACATCAAATTTATAGACTTCTGTAAAATGTTGAAATAAGTACTTTCATGCAAAGTGTGTCTTTCTGTCCATTTGTTAAAATACAAATGAGTTTTATAACCCTAAACCGCGCAGAGCAAGACAGAGGAAATTTGGTGCACTAGTTTAGAATCTAATGTTTATAAAACATTACCAAATTTGAAACTAGACCTATCAAACGCTTGACTGTTTATTGGTTTGTACTTTCACATGGATGTAAATACAATAATTCATTAAACGGCTTTATGATGAAAACAATTTCTATCTCTGCTTCTGATATTTCTTTTAATAGATATCAATTGACAAATTATACGATTTCCTTCTATTGGAATGAAATACAAGTAAAATTTTTTACTTGCCACTAAACTGAAATAATCTATTTTTATTAAATGTTATTTTACAAGTATGTTATCAAAATCTTTTTTTATAATACTTCCCTCACAAAATTATTGATGCTTACAAAAGCATATATGCAATAAATATCGTACTATTCATTATTTTAGCAAGCGATAATGAAATTTAATTATTATTATGCATTTTAATAATAGAATTCGATTATAATTTCCAAAAAAATGGCGGGAAAATGTGCTATTGCTTTATTGGGCATTATAGCTTGCTGATCCCACAAATATACGAATTAATTTCGAATGAAAGCATTGACACGAAAATTATCTCTATACATTCAAGTCATGTTGAGAAAGTACAGCTAGATTACGCGCTGGTGGAAATGTCGTACACTGGCAATACTTTGAAGACGTTTATTTTTCTCTGACTACTTTTTTCGTTACAATGTTATTTCTATATCGAATAGAATGTATTTGTAATGATTGCGTCGATTTATATTCCTGACAAATATATTTTCTGTAATTCATTTGTGAAAGCTGAGGCAGGGTCCAACGTGAGGTTTTATGAAGTTTATAGAACATTTAAATCGACAAAGGCATAACGGAATGTGCCTTGAATTCTCTGGATGTAGTTTCTCCATCTCTATTTTTGACTTCAGTTTGTCATAAACCTCAAGATTTTCTTCAAGCAAACCAGAGTCCACACTAATATAGTTGCATTAACCCTTTATAAAGCCATGGGAAGCATGCTTCCCACTTCATTCATCTATTTTTGGGTGAAGTTATGTAGATTGGCTTAAGTTCTGAAAATTTTTTCAATAAGACAGAAACTTACATGCTACAGTTCATTGTCTCACACAAAATGGTATGTCTTGATTTGTTACTTAATTATTAATTAACACAATAAATTCATTAATCAAATTAAATTTATCTGATAAGTTAAATGAATCCCTTTCCTTAAGCCAGTCTTGTTCCTAAAAAATATTTTACTATATTATGACTAGAAAAAATGGCCTTTTAAAGGGTTAAAGAATATTGAAAATGTACATTTAAATGAAATTAAAACGGTATTTCGGCAACACGTAATAGAATTCTGTGGCTTTGAAGTCACAGATATTGTAACAAGAAAAACAAAACAATGCGTATTAAATGTCCATTCAAAAACATAGCCATTTAACTTAAATAATAATCTATAAAAAGTAAATTAAGATACCTTGTTCGCTCTGCCTTGATAACGTATACTTGTCTTATTTAAAAAAAAACAAAAACAAAAAAACATTTTGAATATTTTTTGGATGGACGATCACTTCTATATCACCCCTTCACAGCTAAAGAATTCCGATTTGGAGATCTTAAGTAAATCCATCAGGATTCCTATACCTTATCCCTAACTTTTAAATGTTTAATTACAAGTTTAATTACAATTACTTAAATTACAAGTCCTAACTTTTAAATGTTTTTTTAAATAGAGGTATAATGGAAATACCATAATCGTCAAGACTTCGAACCCAGAATTGTGGCGAACGTTCACGTTTCAGACCTATCTGAGTTCGAAAAACACATTTTTGAAAAAAATCCGCCTGTCTGTCTATGACAAGGATAACTTAAATGTTTCGGGCTGGACGGATGAAACTTAGTATAAAGTATTCGAATAAAATTTGCATATTTTTATCACATTTTGAAAAAAATTCATTCAGAGGAAGTATGTCTTTATATGGGAATATAAGTCAACACGATAACTACAAAACGAATAGAGCTAGATAGATAAGATTCGGTACACAGATTTTCATTTATGCTATAGATGCTCATCAAAGTTTGAGCCAAATCCACTGAGAGCTTGACCGTCTGTCTGTCTATACTTTCAGAAGCATGTAAATGCTATAATTCAAAAAATTAGTGTCTTAAATATATAAAATTCGGTATATGATTTCGTGCGTACAATTGCAATTCAGTGTTAAATTTTTGTTTCGGTCGGTCGAGAAAAATGCTTCCATATCACAAATTCGATTTTCGGATACTATTAACCATATAGTAGGCATTCATAGTCAGAAAATTCACCAGGAACATACGATAAATTCAATAAAAATGCTAAATTCACAGCAAAAGTTAATATTTCGTAGCTATCGTACGGCAATGCCATGTGAGACATTCCCTGTGATAACTCCGTTATAAGTGAGTTTGCGAGAAAGTTTTGAGAAGACCACTCGTGTTGATTCCATTTTTGTAGTTTAATGAGTTCGTACTTTAAAAAATGTTCATTAAATTTATAAAGTTTTACTTTTTTTTGTCGTGTGGCTATTTTAAGCCAAGTTTTTTTGTGCAGTACCTTCTGAGGTTAAAGACCCTGAGCACCCGAGGGCAGAAGTCTGACTTCTAGCTCAAAGGAAGATAGCACACACACACACTCGCTTGGACAATCCCTTTTTACATGGTGGCTCCTTCACGCACCTCACAGAGAGAACACAAGGAAGACAAAACCATGCCCGAACCAGGACTCTAGCCCGGGACGCCTACAGCATGGGGAAGACGTGATACCCCCAGGCCAGGACGCCGGTGAAGTTTTACTTAAACTCATTTTATAGGAATTTTTGGATAGGATTTTTGTAGGAAATCACCTCCTGAATTACTTTCGCTATACCTGCATTTCTTGAGAATATCCTCTTCTTTATTTTATTCCTATCTCGCAATCATTTTAAAAATGAAAAATAAAATCCAGAAAGAAAAGAAAAATTGTCTCTGAAAAAGAAAAAAAAAAAAAAACGCTGAACGATTCAAATATTCTTACACGTCATAAAAATCCTAAGTAACTCTACAGTTCTCTACGGTCCTTTTAACAAAGAACGAGATAGATATTTTGAAGAAATAAATTCCTTCTGATTTTGAATTCAGTTCTTGAATTGTATTTCCAAACTGGGTTAAAAAGATGGAAAATATTTCGTTTTTTGTGACTGCTTTGTTTTCTGCCAACAGTTTTTTTTTCTTCCTTTTTGAGGGAATTCTGTGCTGTAAATATTTCATATTATCAGAGGTTTAAAATATTGCTTCCAGCAACAGAAGTTCTAAAAAATTTACAATCTTTGTAGAAATACAGTAAATATTATAGAATACTGAAATACAATGATAATATTCATGAAATATTTGTGACGTAGCATAATTATGAACGTAAATCATTATTTTCATCAATATGAACTAGAAAAAGTGTTCGATTGTTACATTTCTCATATTTTTATAAAGTATGTCGTGTTTAGTGCATAACTTCATTTAGAGAAAACCTTTAGATTTAATTCCTAACATTTCTATTCAAAAGGACCTTAACTTTACCATAGATGTGTAATTTTATTTGAAAACATTTTCAATATTTTAAATCTCTTGTTCCTTATGTTACCTGTTTCATTCACACATGGAAAAACAAATAAACAACCATCGATAATGGTATCCCCAGAGCCTTCTCGCATACTCTCTAACAAACTTATGCTAAAGAACGCCTTGGCGAACATTGGCGTACAAGAGTTACGAACTTTTGGCAAGAATTTAGCATCTTTACTAAATGTATTGTGTCATACTTGATGAGTTTTTTTTTGGCAATTAATCCTTGGCATGCAGTTAATAGTATCCGTATATCGAATGTGTACTTCTGAAACATTTTTCTCAATCGATTGAAATAAAGATTTTTCACAAAACTGCATTTGTTGTCATAAGTTCCCCTACCAGATTCGATAAATTTAAGGCACTGTGTTTTTTTAATTTTCGCATTTTTTTTATTTCACAAAATACAAACCGATAGACAGTCAACAAATTTTTAGTTTTGTCACAAACCTTGACAAGGGTGATGACACTGCTGATGTTTAATCTGTCTACCGAATCTTATCTAAATGGCTCACTTTGGTTTGCAGTTACCATGTTAATTTATATTTAAACAGCAGGACAGCCGGACTTCCTCTGATCATATTTTACTCAGAATTTGATAGAAATCTGCAAATTTGGTGTAAAGATCGTACATCAAATTTGAATAATCTATCACAAAGCGTGTTTCAATTATTTTTGCCGAAGTTAAGAAAACAGACGGACAGTTTCTAAAAATGTTTTTTTTTTTCGAATTCAAAGATGTTCAAAACGTGGAGATTCGTCAGAATCTCAATTTCGAATTTTTTTACTATTACTATATTTTCTCCCACTACGTATATGAGAAAGTTAAAATGTCTATTAGTTAAATTTAATCTACATTTATACTCGGAACTTTGTCGTAAAGTTCTAGACTGAAATTCACCCATATACCTTTCTCTTATCCGTCTCCAAATTTCATTTTCCCATTCGTACGAAAAAAAAAGATTTAATAGACGTTCAAGTAACTCTTTGATGGATTTAGTTCAATGTTTGGTCCACATGCGTATAATTTTGATAATAAGATTATATTGCTCATTTTATCTGTCCAGTTGTTGCTTCCTCCCCCAATCTTTGACTGCTGAAAGATTCTGATCCAAACTAAATCTTTTTTTTCTGACCTCAAGATACTGCATCTCACTGAATTAATGTAATAACCCACTCTCGATTTAATAATTGTTTAACTACAAAGCTTTTAAGATATTATATATCAGTAACTTTCAGTTCAATTACATTACCGTCCCGTTTTAAAGCAACACTAAGGCTATTTTTGAACACACCTGGTCATCTGAACAGCCGTCAGATGAGGAGGACGATACCTGATCTGCCCCCCTCCCACTAAACTTCCGCACTACACTAGCAAGAGGTACTTTGGCCCCGGCAGATTTAGCTAGCTCCAGAATCACTTTCACGACGGTTCTTCGGTGGAATTGGGTCTCGAACATGATACCCGCCTCTTCCGAAGCCGAGACCACATCACCAGGCCCCAGCAGCCCGTTCGTAACTTTCATTCATTTTATTGCTAAGAAATCCATCCTCGAATTATTGAAAATTTAAAAAATTTTGTCTTTACTATTAAACGATCAAAACAAGTAAAATGTGTCCACAAATGTTGTAAATGTTGTCCACTTACTCGATAAATGCACTGTGCCATCATAAATTCAAATTTTAAATTGGCTGCCCATTATAGAATGGCTGCTCTCTAAATTTAGAGCAATATATATGTTGATTAATTTTTTTTAATTGCGTGACAAATACGAATTCTCTTTGAGAAGTGCGCCAGCTCATGTAAGAGGTGCGAAAAGCAAAAAAATCAGGAAAAACAATATTAGTTAGAAGTGGGTACGTGCAATGCAAATGCGTCTAAACTAAATTCTTTGTTATTAATTAGTAATTAATGTCAATTTTTGCCTTTGTGTACATATAAATTTGTGAATCTAATAAATTTAAATTACTTCAAAAAATTCAAAAATATTTTAAGTTTTTATATTAGAGCCACCATTTTTTTCGAGGGGGGGGGGCTCCAAATATTTTTAACTTTTATTTCATCTTTTTATACTACTCGTAGTTTAATTATTTGTTCCCTTAATGCTATTATTAGTGCCTAATTTAAATTGTATCGACGTTTTTATTTCGATTCAAAATTTTATAATTTAATTTGCTTGGAAATATTGTTTATTATATTAACTTTTCGTTCTTTTATAGTAATTATAACCTTAAAGACAAAAAAAAATGGATTGAGATAAATAAAATATACCTCAGTTCCATGAATTTTAAATTTTCTCACTTTATCCTAATGAATTTTAAAAAAAAACTTTGACAGACCTTTCTGATATTGATTCCCATTGTGCCGGTAAAAAAAACGTAAAAATTGTTTCTAATCACAAATTTGGAAAAATGAAAGCAAACACAGCGTTACAACGCAGGGTAAGAAATTACAAGAAAGGAACACTGTATTTATTATACAATTGTTACAAAATTTTTCTTCTACAACAAATACCGCTAATCAATTGTAATAGCGCAGCACATTTAATTACTATAGTTTAGCAGCTTTCTTGCTGTCTAATCCTCCAAGACCTCTTATTCGTCGGCAACTCCGACCACTTTCACACACACAACTTTTGACGATACATACGACTTCTGATGATACGCACCACCACTTCTTCGTAGCTTCTGAATGCCCGTCTTTTATAGTTCCGGGAGGCGGGGCTATAATCTTCTGACCAATCAGGGCGTATCTGAGTGTATCTCGGGTATTACTCGATGGATCGTGAAACTTCTCGAACTTTCTGGTATTATCCATTTAGTCGCCAAACTCGCCAAATGATCACCAAGTTAATCGCCAACCTCTGAGTTCATTGACACGTCACCCGCTCAGCACACACAGGACAGATCGTAGAACGGTCTTTCTTAGGATGACACTATTCGTCTTGCTGGGAAGCAAAATTACAGGTTTGTAACACAATGTATCAATTAATTCCATGTTTCATTTTCCCATATTATCATGTTTTCGTCGCTTTTCTTTGTCCGATTTTTTTCTATCATTTCATATTTTTACATAATAATGCAAAGGCCGTTTAATTAAGTGCCGAACCCAAACTTCTCTTTACTTTTCATAATGTACACGTCTTAAAGAAATTAATTTAAGCAGATTATGAAAGGAAGGGAGGAATCGATGAACTTCATTAAGTTACTAGAAGATAGTTGGCGTGGGCTGACGGTAAATGCGCCGCTTAAGTTAGTGTTTATAAATTGTATCTTAATATCTGATGAAAAGTTTCTCTTCCCTTTGTTAGAAATTAACTTCAAAAGAGCCTATCTACAAAGGTAGTTAATCAAGTCAAATTTTATTTTAAAAAACCAAATTTCATAAAGTTTATTATTAATTTAATCTTTTATTTTAATCTTTACTTAATTAAATTTTAAGTATTTATTAATGAAATAAACTTTTTAGTATATTTTTCTAATAAATAACTGAAGTGAAAGAATCAGTATTAGTATATATTAATTTAAAAAGCTGATTCTAATGCTCATTATTAATGTTAATCGATTATTTTTAATTAAATTTATTTTAATCTTAAAGTCCTTTTTAACTTTTTAATTATCGCTTTAGTAAATCAATTTTACAGAAGATCCGTTAGTACATAGGCAATCATAAAAGCAGAATGAATCTTGAGAGCTCTACTACAAGTGTGAAAATTCAGAAATGGTGATATAGTCGCTGATTTGTAGTCCTCACCTTCGTACAAAAAATCAAATTTGATCAACTCATCTCCAGCTTATCCTGGTAATATTTTTAACGTAAATCAAATTAAATTAGTTTTTTTTCGGCCATAAAAAATCAAATTTATAATGTAAAATGTTCCTTCAAAATAGTATTCAAGATTAAAGCATTTTGATGCCCAACATTCAGTTCAATATTCAAGATGAAAGCATTTTGATGCCCAGTGTTCAGTTCAGTATTCAAGATGAACGCATTTTGATACTCAGTATTCAGTTCAATATTCAAGATGAACGCATTTAGATACTCGGTATTCAGTTCAATATTCAAGATGAACGCATTTTGATGCTCAGTATCCAGTTCAATATTGAACATGAAAACATTTTGATGCTCAGTATTCAGTTCAATATTCAAGATGAAAGCATTTTGATGCCCAGTGTTCAGTTCAGTATTCAAGATGAACGCATTTTGATACTCAGTATTCAGTTCAATATTCAAGATGAACGCATTTAGATACTCGGTATTCAGTTCAATATTCAAGATGAACGCATTTTGATGCTCAGTATCCAGTTCAATATTGAACATGAAAACATTTTGATGCTCAGTATTCAGTTCAATATTCAAGATGAAAGCATTTTGATGCCCAGTGTTCAGTTCAGTATTCAAGATGAACGCATTTTGATACTCAGTATTCAGTTCAATATTCAAGATGAACGCATTTAGATATACGGTATTCAGTTCAATATTCAAGATGAACGCATTTTGATGCTCAGTATCCAGTTCAATATTGAACATGAAAACATTTTGATGCTCAGTATTCAGTTCAATATTCAAGATGAAAGCATTTTGATGCCCAGTGTTCAGTTCAGTATTCAAGATGAACGCATTTTGATACTCAGTATTCAGTTCAATATTCAAGATGAACGCATTTAGATACTCGGTATTCAGTTCAATATTCAAGATGAACGCATTTTGATGCTCAGTATCCAGTTCAATATTGAACATGAAAACATTTTGATGCTCAGTATTCAGTTCAATATTCAAGATGAAAGCATTTTGATGCCCAGTGTTCAGTTCAGTATTCAAGATGAACGCATTTTGATACTCAGTATTCAGTTCAATATTCAAGATGAACGCATTTAGATACTCGGTATTCAGTTCAATATTCAAGATGAACGCATTTTGATGCTCAGTATCCAGTTCAATATTGAACATGAAAACATTTTGATGCTCAGTATTCAGTTCAATATTCAAGATGAAAGCCTTTTGATGCTCAGTATTCAAGATGAAAGCAGACGATGAACTGAACGAATTTTTAGCATTCGAACGTTAGCATTCGACTTTCTCATGTATTAGAGCTCATGTTGAACTAAAGATATGTATCTCCACAATAATAATGATCGTTCTTCTGCCACCTGAGAAACTTCATTCATATTTCATTTCATATTTGTACTCCATGGATTTTTGTGTATATTCCAATATCCTTTGCATTTTGTGTTTGATTTTGTTTGAGTTAAAAAATTTACTCTTATGAGTTATATTTGTCTTAATTTTATCATATTAGCGCTTTCCTTTTTTTTTAATACCAAAGGAAAACAATAGATTCTTTGTTTTCAATGAAATTGCCTCTGATTTGTAAAAGACGATTCATTGGAACACGAGATGAACATGAAAAATCACTAGTTTGCATATATTTTACTAATCAGATACTTTTATATATTTCAGAAAATCACCAATTAAAGATGCGCAGTTTTTATTAATCTTCAAAAATTATTAATAATTTATTATTAATATAGTTGAGAAAATCATTTTTAAAAACAATCTGCAGATTACATAGTAACTTTTAGAATTTTAGTTATCATTTTCATAATATTCCAAGGAAACTTTCAACCGCGGCTAACAAACCACTTGCCCTAAATTATGCAAATATTTACGCTTTTTAAACGCAAAATTAAAAACGCTTATCTTTTTCGAGCATCACTATTTTTTCTTCTGGAACTTCAATTCATTAAAAATTCGACTTCTTAATGACGTGGAGATATCTGAAATTCAAATATTTTTGAAGGAATCTGCGTTTGTTATTAAAAATGCCACATTTAATTCTATTCTTAGTTTTTCTTCTTAATTTTCTCCTTATTTTGATTAGGGTAATTGATCCCGAAGAGGATTCTAAGAAAAATATGCATTTTTAATACACACATACACATATTATACAGAGTAATTCAAAATGAATATAGCGATTACAAACGGCTATAACTATTTAATGAAAAAGAATTTATCGATAAGATTAACACATAATGTAGACGGAACTTCAAACTTTTGTATACATATGTCATAGATATTCTATGTGGCTTCCCTTTGTCACACGGACGATATCTAAGCAGTAGTCCATTTCACACCATAAATTCTGAAGCCCGTCTGCAGTCACCGACGCAAGCGCATTACAAATGCGTACTTTGCTTCAAATGCCCAAAACAGTTGAAGAACTCAAAGTATGAATTTGTAATGCACTTGCGTCGGTGACTGCAGACAGGCTTCAGAATTTATAGGGTAAAATGGACTACTGCTTAGATATGTCCGTGTGACCAAGGAAAGTCACATAGAATATCTATGACATATATATACAAAAGTTTGAAGTTCCGTCTAAATTATGTGTTAATCTGATCGATAAATTCTTTTTCATTAAATAGTTATAGCCATTTGTAATCGCTATATTCATTTTGAATTATCCTGTATTATATATAATTTAGATTTGGGAATAATACAGATCTCATATCAATGTATCATAATTGTCAATAAACTTCTCCATGTTGATAAATTATAGACAAATAAAATTTGGAATAGGTTGATTTTTTTTCTAAATTGTAGATTTCTGTGAAACTGTGGCTTAAACGTGAACGTGAAATCTGTTTTTACTCCGTTTGTCTGTATGAGAATAGGATAGCTTAATAATCGAAATAAATAAAATATATCATATTACTTAATTACTGATATTTATATATATTTCTGAAGCATAGCTGTTAAATATTTGAAAGTCGGTCCGTCAGTCTGTATTAAGAATACCATTATTTAAAACTTTTAGTATATAAACTAAAAGGAGTAATAGGAACTATACAGGATAAATTTTAGTGTATAAACTATAATAATTGAGTTATCAAACTTCAGGTTGAATTTATTAAAAAAAAAAAATTAGATATCTGTTCGTATTTATGTGAAGATATCTAAAAAATGCAATGAATCCAATAAAGGAAATTTAGTGTGTAAATTTTTAACCAAAATTCCAAATTTGTAACAATATTTGTATCCAATTAGTTGAAGAGAAAAAGTCAAAAATGCGTACTAGATTCTATTTTACCACGAAAATGACTATAAAACACTCTTAAAGGAAGGAAGCAGGATTCTCAGATTAGAATAAAGAACAGATACTTAAATATTTCCCATCAATTTTCATTTAGAATCTTCTTTATAAAACATTAATTGAAAATTCAACGTTACTCCAGAATAAATACATTTTTTTATTAAAGAATAACTATTTGTTAGAAATATTTCTTGAAAACTTTGCTCATACACCAAAATTTCTGAGCATAATTTTGATTATGCTTTTATAAAAAAAAAATAAGAATTACTTTAGCATTAACATACAGCGGAATTTTAATGTTCAATTCATTAAAAACAAACTTTTTAAAGGACATAATTTCAATATAAAACTTATTTTAAACAAAATATTATAGCATACAAATTTGTTTTTATCGTCTGCAAATTCATTTTCAATAAACAAAAATTCTTGGAATTTTTGTAAAACCAATATAAAATGTTGTTACAAATATTTTCAAAAGTAAACCAGAAACATCAAAGAATAAAGGACTCATTTGAAAAGTTAACTGTTGCTTAGCAACGGATTATCAACAAGTTTTCTTTATTCGAAATCGTCTGCATATATTCAATTATTTATTAAATTTTGAGAAATTAATAAAAATTGAAAACTTGAGCATAAATGAAACTGGCATCATTGAAAAAGGTAAGCATTTGAATTTTAAGATGGTTTGAAACATTTCATTTGGTATTATTTACTCTTAAGGTATTGAGGAAAATTCTTAAATTTTGTTAATTTCTGTTTAAATTCTATTTTTCTATTCTATTATTCTATTCTATTCTATTTTTAATTGTATATTTAATTAATTTGATCTTTTATAAAGTAATATATTAATTTATTTCTTAAATAATAAATGTACACAATTTGAATTCAGCAGAGTTATTAAGAGGAAATGTGAAACGCATATGAATAACTACAACGCTTTAAGGACTTTTTTTTTATATCAAGATTATTCTATTTTTCTGTCACATTTATCTAAACCCATAAATTATTCAGAAATAAACCTGATACGATCATGCATAAAATATGCTAAAAAGGCTAATACATAAAATTAGAATAAATTCCTAAACGTAAGTATTATTCAAATTCGAATGTGAACCTTAAATTCGGGAAGGCCCAACGGCTTTCTCTTGGGTGTATTGTATTCATGTATTTTTCTTTGACGTCAAAATTTGCATAGAGTAGTAAAAATGGTAATTTGCAAAGGAATAATAAAGTGAAAAATACCATATATTTTATTAGGTAGAGAATTCATGAGAGGTTTTGAAATTTATTTCGTTTTTAAGTCTTTCACCGAATTCGTCTTATTTTTTTAAGTAATCTGATCATTTAATAATGAAGTTTATTTTAGTGCTGATTCTGGCCTAATGTTTTGGCAATTCTAAAACACGTTGATTAAATACAAAACGTAAATGGCATAGAAAATTCTCAGTTTCTTTCATTTTACATTACATTTTAAATATAACTAACACTTATAAACATCAGTTAAATTTTTAAATTAGAATAAACTTTATTGTAGACCACCAATTGTATTTAAATAATATAAAGCATATTATTAATGCGTTAAATTTCTGTGCACATTTTTAAGAATTCGTTTTTTAAAAAATTCGCGCTATTGTTCATTCTGGTATGAAAAATAGCAAAATAGGAATCTGAAAAAATAAAAGTATTCTATTGTTTTTCCATCTGATAATTTTTTACCATTAATATAATTACGTTTTTTCACTTAACTTGAATTGTTTCACATATATAAAGGTGAAATTTTACAATCTATGTGCTAATTTCGTACACTTGTGTATATAAGCTATTTTAAATGGCACTATAGAATTTTATTTGCTTGAAAATTTAACCATCAGTGAATTAACTAATTTAATTACATTTTTATTTTACACCATTTGTGACTTCTGATAATTAATTTAGGAAAAGCAATATTAAATTCCGTAACATTTATAGAAATGAACAGAAATATAAATTGGAAAAGTAAAACAAAATATTTTTTAAACTTTTGTGCAATTATAAAAATATGTTTATTAAAAATTGATTTAAGATATTTATTCACTCACTTCTTCAAAATAACATTCATATATTTTCATGTACGTTTAGAGCATTTTATATAATTTTCAGAAAAGTTTACAGACAATAGCAAAATCAACGTGAAAGGGATTCGAAATTAATTGTCTTGTGATTTTATTGGCTACCATTTCCTATGTTTAAATTCGTTTTTGAAAGAGAAAAACAGGGACGATATTTTTTTAAATAGTTGAATGGATTTCGAAAAAATACTTTTGAATTATAAGAACTAAAGGTGAACATTTCTGTTTCTTGTTTTTTAAATGCAAAGAATTTTTTGTAATTTTAAATTATTAACAAATACAAAATACAAATGATAGAATGATTCAATGGACTTAAAAAATTTGCATTAGTTTGCGATAAGATTTTGCCATTGTACTACACAGTGAGAAAAATGTCCAGACATTTAAGTAGTTATAAAGAAAATCAAACTATGTCTAGTAATGTTTTTTCCTTCGTATTCAATTTTTTATAGTTGGAAATAATAAGAATCTTTGAAGTCCGATAACTTCAACTACGCTTATTACAAATTCTATGTTACGTTTTTGAAGTTAGCGTTATTTGTAGTTATTTTTAATTATAAAAGTATAAATGTTCCTATTTTCGAAAATTGTTTTTTGTAGCACTGGTGGGTTTTCTTTTAGCCAGAGATGGCATATTCCTATATTATGTTCAAAAATAACATACTATCCAAAGCATTCTTCAAAAC
Organism: Argiope bruennichi; assembly: GCF_947563725.1. Classification (NCBI taxonomy): domain Eukaryota; kingdom Metazoa; phylum Arthropoda; class Arachnida; order Araneae; family Araneidae; genus Argiope; species Argiope bruennichi. The sequence continues at coordinate 84,358,575 of NC_079159.1, read as the reverse complement.
AAATTTTTAAAATTCATAGAAGCATTCATGTTCCGGTCATATTTATTTTGCTGAGTTTTAATTTTTGTTCTATAAAACAATTATTCTACAATAGGTAAAAAATTAATAAATAAACGTTTCACCATCGGTAACGTGACTACAAGCTTGAGTTTCCTATACTGAGTTCAAAAATTGGCGCATTCATTTTACTTGTATATTTTCACGATATTTACGTTTATAAATTGAACACTTATAGGCAATTGGTAATCTACTGTAAAATGCATATTTTGAGATTCAACTTCATTCACATATCAATGCACAGTAAACCAGTGCTCTATCTTTCCAAAAATCCTTTGTTCCGTCTTTCAAAAAATTATTCGGTTATCATGCAGTTCATCATGTAACGGATTTTTATGGCAAATGATGAACTATATTCGTAGATTCAGTTTTTATTGAACTTGTATTCGTTTCTGCAGTACATATATTAAAATTGGAATGAACAGGGAAGATTAGCAAGGTCCCTGCGCAATTATGACACGCAGAATCGTGAAGCGTTCCACATTTCTAAACATGCACCTTTTGGTCTTTAAAATTTAAATGCTTCAAATTTAATATAAATACATTTTTAAAACTAAAAAAATCATTATAGCTCCTAAGTGAGTTACGGTATATTTGGTTGATTATTTGTTTTCAAAAAATTGTTAGGGAAACTTATTCGATTTCATTTACTTTTTAAACCATTGTTAGACTAACCTATTAGCTCATTTGAATAATTTTGATTTTTTAAAATATTTTTTTAAAAGGAAAAACACGTCAATATTTTGATATTTTTCTCCATTGATGCAAACTATTTTGAAGTAACTTTTATTGGTATATTTTATATACCAACATTGGTTTACTAAAAAAAAATGTCAAATAAAATCTGTCTTTAGATGATCGTCTATTTCTTGTTCGAGACCAATCCTGTGACTATTCATTTACTGTTGAAAATCATTCGAAAGCTAGATTCCCTCTTTAATGTATCATCACTCAGAAAATAATCTTATAGGTAGTGGTTTTATAACACTATTTTACCTAAAGACAATTCTTGCACTTCATGTAGTAACTAAGAGGACTTTTTTATCATGTAACTACATAACAGAGAGCAAATTGCGAAAATGAAGAGACTCTGAGTCAACAAGTTGAGCAGTTAGTCAATTCCTTATTTGAATGAGTTCTTACCGGGTTTGTATCTAAGTAGATTAGAAGAGTAACTTATTACATAATTATTATAACTAGTCATTAAAGAGGGAAGAGTTATATGATGAAATTTAGATTATGCTGGCAAATATCCTCTATCAAAAACTGCTATTCTGTTTGATGAAACCATAACTCCACATTAATACTCCATAAGGTTTAAAAGCAAGAGTTTGAAAGAAACACAAGCAAATTCAAGACTTTCTTGAGAAATAGACACACCAGTCAACAATTTTGATTTAATTACTTAAAATAATATAGATTTTTGTCGATTTTTAAAATACGAAAATTGATATTAATGGACACTATGGGGTCCTCACATCTTCTTTAATTTTGATCCTTTTATCCAAGTATCTCGCAGGCAAAATTTATAATTGTGGCAAAGGTTGTCTCAAATTCGAGTGGAAGTCGCCAAGTGTGGACTCTGGGAAGACGGTTATTAATTGAAATGGAGCCAAAATTTAAATTTTCAATACAATGTTACATACCTAATTATAAGATTTGGCGACAATTTCAAATTAAATATTGAAGATTTAGGACAACGTTTTGTATAGCATAATGACTGGGTAGTTAAAACATACTAAATAATACACTAATTAAACATAATTAAACGTTTAAAGTTTTTTTCTTTCAAAAACAGGATCATTTTTTTTTCTCAAGACAATCAGAAAATATTGTAGATTTAATCCATTTTGCTGTTTTTATTATTTCTGGTTTATTTTCACCCAAAACAGATTCAGATTAAATTATTATTTTAAAGTTCTATGGAGAACTTTATATAGGAATAAAAGTGTTCCTAGAATTTAACAATTAAAATTTAGAGTTTCAGAATAAATGTTCCTGTGATAAAAAGTAACCGTTTCTATAAATAACTTTCAGATTGTAAATACTATAGCCAAGACGATCTTGATGGAATCTTTTTTTCAGAATGTTGAATTTACAATTAGACATAACAGAAAGCTTCTCGATTACTTTCAAATCCAAGCTTAGTGGCATCAAAGCTAGCAAAAGTAATTTTTTTTTTCAAAACATATCAATGGAAAGAAAATTAAATGAGTATTTGATGAGTCAACAGTATGTAGAGATATAAAAAAATTCTAACTCCATACAATTTCCTTCGCTAAATAAACTCGATTCGTTTCATAATAAATCGACAAGGGCGTCGATTGAAATAAAATACTACGCAAAAGGGAAGCAAGGTCACCGGATTTAATTTAGAATTCAAAATAATATATACCCAACTATTACAAGATTAATCAAAACGATATATACAAAAATAAAAGCAAATAAGCACGTGACATGAAAGAAAAAAATAAGTTGATAAAATCTGCTCTAAAGCTTTGCTATATTGTATTGTATTGGAGCCACAATTGCACTAGAAGCATAAATACAAAATAACATAAGAATATTTATTATCCCTTTCCAGCGTATTTTGGCAACTGATGAGGAAGAGAGTTTACAAATATTTTAATATATATCAGCTCAAATGCTCGACGAACGTGGCGATAATTTGGTGAAAAAAATTCTTAAAAGAGCGATAATTTTATTTGAAGCTAAGATTCGGGATCCTTCTAGAAGCTTCATATGTTATAGAATGCATATAAACGAATAGGAGCATAACAGAAGTAATAGTCGAATTAATTCTCGTTTTAGAGTGTTGATATGAAGCGAGTTCTAACTAAGCGTTTTGTGTTGTTCCGGTTGTTAAATAACTATTTTCTGCTTACGCGTTTGCTGCAGATTTCTGAAAGTGGTTTTTTTTTTTATGTATGTTTTGTCTGTGTTCTGTCACTTGTGCCTAATACTTTCTGGTGGAATATAAGCTCCTTATCTATTATCGAACATATTGGACTTACCACTGTATACTCATCGAACGGAATTTTATATAATAATACTATTTATAACAAATAATAGAAAGTGGCGATGGTAATATTTAGGAACATGTGTAGTTTTTAAGCACCTTGCTTAGTTATAAAATTGTTGCGAGTGTATCTTTTAGTGATATTATCTCGTGTTGTGATATACTAATTCAAATACGCCTATGTTATATTTCTGTGTAATTTACAAAGAATAAAATACTTTCTAAAATTTGTCAAGCAAATATACGTGATATAAAGTCCTTTACAATATAAGGCCGCCGATCATCATCTACGCAAGATATTTCTTTATAGAGCAATATGAAAATGCTTTATATTTCAAAGTTTATCACCTCGTTACCAGGTATTATTTGAAATAAAGTTATATTTGAATTTCTAACTCACTTGTTTAGTAATATCCTAACACTCACTTGTTTAGTAATATCCTAACACTCACTTGTTTAGTAATATCCTAACACTCACTTGTTTAGTAATATCCTAACACTCACTTGTTTAGTAATATCCTAACACTCACTTGTTTAGTAATATCCTAACACTCACTTGTTTAGTAATATCCTAACACTCACTTGTTTAGTAATATCCTAACACTCACTTGTTTAGTAATATCCAAACACTCACTTGTTTAGTAATATCCTAACACTCACTTGTTTAGTAATATCCTAACACTCACTTGTTTAGTAATATCCTAACACTCACTTGTTTAGTAATATCCTAACACTCACTTGTTTAGTAATATCCTAACACTCACTTGTTTAGTAATATCCTAACACTCACTTGTTTAGTAATATCCAAACACTCACTTGTTTAGTAATATCCTAACACTCACTTGTTTAGTAATATCCTAACACACACTTGTTTAGTAACACGCATTTAATTTAGTGCAAAGTTTTATAACCGAAATATAATACTTAATAAACTTTTTAACATCAAAAATCAAAACTGCTCATCATACTAAGACAAAACCTCCGGCTAAAATGTGTTTTTTATAGTTTATTTAATATATAAACTATAGAACCAAATTGTCCTAAAATTAGATCTATTATGTAAGTATATTCATTGACTAACCTCATTAATTATATTAATTTATTAAATTTCCTAATGATTTAAACAACTAATGATTTAATTTATTTTGTGACACAAGACATTTAATAGAATCCTAAGAATTTATTCCATTTTAAACGAATGTTCTATTTTCTCTTACTTTTAGTAAACTGGCAGTCTTAAATAAATGCATCTCTTCAGTTTTGGGCACCCTAGCTGTCTGCTTAAATTTTCATTTAAAGCGAATGAAACATATACATTAAATTATTTGAAAAGTTTATAGTGCAAAGTGGAGGATTTCCAACAGCCGACCAATAAAATGAAAATATTTCTTCAGGGAGTTGCTTACTAGTGGAACAAATTTATCAAGTGTTTCTCCTTACAGTTTAAAGGCACTCATGTTCAATTGAAACAGAAACAGATGCGTTCAGCCGTTTCTTCTAAAAGCCCTATCATTCAGGTTCGAATTTCGAATTTTATTTCAACAGAATAGATAGTTCATTTATTGATATTATAACGTTTATACGGTTTTCCAGATGGGATTAGAAGATTTCGATTTCGCTAACAAATGCGACAACAAGAATGCTGAATGTTTAATGCATCATCGTACGCTACAATAGTTTATTTACTACCACGTCCTCAAACTTTCAGTTGATTGAATCGGGAAAACACGTTTTAACTGGATGAGCAATTCGATTTCCGTTACAAAATATAACAAATGAGAGGAATTCGTTTTATTTTAGAGCAATATGAAGCTTAGGAAGGCTTTTAAAATTCATTTTTAAAAAGTTGTAATTACATTTGAAAATGTAAACAAAAGTGAGGGATGAAAAAAATTATAAGAAATAAATAACTCATAAGATATTAAGAAACTATCAATCCAAAATAATCAATATGAAAATTCACCTATATAATATTTCCTGAATCCATATAATAAAATATAGGACGAAAGTCAGACCCCTCACAGAAAAAATCCCTGGTTTGAATCCTTGCCTGAGGGTGACCCTTCAGAAAGTATTCAGGCCGGATTCATTATATCTTTCTTTTTAATTCTTTGGCTGTAAACTTAATATTTATTTCTAATTTCATAAGATATTAAGATTTTCTTCAATATTTAAGTAATATTATTTAAAAATTATTTTCAGGAAAAGTGTATTAAATGTTTCATTTCTGACAACTCACGTTTTGTGCTAAATCATGGGGGGGGGAGAGATTGTAATCGGCAAAATTTTAATTAGGCCCTAATGAATTAATTTCGAATAGTTTAATCATTTACTAATTTTACCAGATAATTGACTTCATAAAAATTATTCTTAAAACAGACATTTTTATTTTTTTTTAAATTGATATTTTTAAAAAATACTTTAGATATTTTAAACCTTTGCAGAAGGAAAATGCATAATTATTCATTTAATATAAAAATTAACTTATTGCTCTGGAAAATAAATATACAGAATTGTTTAAAGTCGAATTTCTTTGAAACATTAAACAACGTCTAATTATCATTCTGTAGGCTTTTTTAACAATCAATATTGAAAAATAAATAAAACGTCAAAATGATAGTCACCGTCTTAAAAGGTGAGTGAGAGACACCATCCGAGGTCAAAGAGTTAAAAGAAAGTTACACCTTTATTTTTGTTATATCCATTATTTTTTTATATAAAGTTTTAGATAATTTCAACTGAAAAATGAAAAAAAAAAAGTAATGGAAACTTAAAATAGATTTATATCTATTGATAAAGATGTTATTGAAAAAAATGCTTAAATTTGAAATCTATTATTTTGATTTTTATATCAAGTGGACAGATCTTTAACTTTTTCCTTAATGATTATTTGAATATCATATTAAGACAAATAAAATTCCTTTTAAATAATTTTGCCCAAAAATGTGAAACTGATTCATATTTTTATTATTAAGACCTAGTACTGATTTTCATTAATTTACCTTGTTCGGTTTTTGAAGGTTTTTCTTTCCTATAAATATACGAACAGAACAAAATTTTTCCATCTTCCCCCGGAGGAGGAGAAATTCTTGGATTCTAACAAGCAAAAATTCCACAAAACTGAGGTCGAACATTTTGATATTTGCAGTACGTATTCTTTGTATGTTACGAAATGGGGAAAGAAAGAAAATTTATCAATTTATGGTATTATATCTATTCTATATGTATGGTGTCTTTCTCCGTAGGAAGGAATGCTTTCACTCACGAATTCTCTTTAAGATCTTGAATTTCTTCAAACTTCCTACGCACTTAGTATTGGATAACAGAGCATATAGTGCTGGAACCAGTTGCACTTTTTCCAGTTGTTCATTCTCTTATTTTTTCCAAGCCAGAGGTTCTACTTTATGCTCATAAAGAGAACTGTATAAAAAAATTATGGAGTTGCGGAAATGGCGAAAGGTTTCTCCTTTGAAACATTTCAAGATTTGTAAAAAGTCATTTAACATTAACATTTCATTTTTACATTTTTCATTAGCTTTGCTATTATTTTTTAATTAATAGAGTTCATTATTTTTATAAGGATTATTTATTTAAAATTAAAACCAGAAAATCCGTTGGAACATTTTCTGATTGCAGAGAAGAGACAAAATCATCCTCTGAATCCAACATGGAGCATCTGATCTTTTTATTTATATCAAAGCAGTCAATTTAATTTACCTTCGTTTTTTATATTTCTTTTAATTTATACTATGCACAAAAATGAAAGTTATTTCATTCTCCTTTTTGATATTCTTGCAGTATTCTTTTTTTATATATATATAGCCAGCATCTACATTTTTATCTGTAGCTTTATTGCAAACGGTACCTTTGAAATTAAATAACTTTTCAAACAAAAATGGAAGCAGAAAAATAAGGAATTTCAAATGAGTTTCGCCTAACTCAATTTTAAAAAATCCAGCAAGGATTTTAAATTCCTAAATCTCTTCAACAATAAATCATTGTCAGAAAATACATCTCCCCCAAATCATATTTTATCTCTAAACTTTTAGACCTCAACAATCGGATTACAGTGTCAACTAAGCCAGTTAAACATTTCCTCAAAACATTGTAAAAAGTTTCAGAGTTTTAAATAAGGAAGCATTTATTTGTTGCAATTCTATAAAATAAAACAAATACCAGCGATTAGAATGACAGTCCAACTGAGCTATATAAATTTTAAATTTTATTTTATTCAAGATTTTTTTTCTATCTATAAAATTTTATAAGCATAAACATATGAGTGGATAAAAGACTTAAGAAATCGAACAATCATTTCTTTTAAAACTATTTTTGATATACCACTTTGATTTTGATTTTCCGCGTGTTCAGTTTTTACTAAGCTTTTAAAAATTAGATGGTTCCTGAATTAAATAAATGCCATATTTTTAAAGTGAAGACATCAAAAATTTATAATGAATTTTTATTATGATGCAATTTTTTCAGACTGATTTTGATAATATTTCATCCTCTTTTTCTCGACTTATTTATAAAAATGGAATTTTGTAATAATTATTTTAATGTTTTCCTGAAATATTATTTGAACTTTTTTTTTTACAGTTATGGGTTTCTCTACAATATATTTAAAATTTTTATATTCATTCCTTGGAAAATTTAATTAATTTCATGAACGAACATATGAATTATGAAATCGTAAGGTGAATTGAAGAAACAGTACTCGCAGATATTTATAATAATATATTGAGAAATGCGTTGAAGAATAAAATGTAGCAAATGATAAAATTAAAAGCAAAAATAAAAAAATTACAAGCACATAATTTTTTTTATTCCTTTGTTATAATTTTATTTTAATTCAAATTTAGATTATCAAAACCAATCTTAAAAATTTCGACACTGATAAAATCATTCTAAAGAAATGAAACGACAATGAATATCACAAACGAGAATATTCCAAACGTTTACTTAAATTTAATATATAATATTAATACAATAAAATAAAATGAATAATTATGTTAATATTAATATTATAAAATATTTTTAGAAATATTTCTATTTTATTATATTAATTATATTTGCTCTGATATTTTATATTCGCTCATAATAATTATACTCATTTTTATACAAGATATACCATATTTGATAAAAAGAAATCGTTTTCAACATTTTATTGCATCTATAAAAATGAATCAATACATTTATATTTATAAAAATGAATTATTCTTTGGTTTTTAATACTTCATATGAAAGAATATAAAAAATAAAATACAAAACATAGCTTTTTTCATTCCATTGCAATATCAATTAAAATAATTGTTTTCCATTAGGAATCATAATCTTTAATAAACGATAAGTTTTGAAATATCCTGAAAAATCCTAGAACTAATTGCCCTCAACTCTTTTTTTAGAGGAAGAGATTTCAATTAGGTTTTATTTTTTCCTGTTTTACAAAAACTGTTTTCTCTAAGGAAAATGACTTGGAAAATAAAATAGTAAAAACATATTAATAAGTTGAAATTTAATTTTTAATTATAAAGGATTAGATCCTTATTTTCAGTATTTTTTGTCCTATTTAAACTAGAAAGTAAATTCACTCTTTTTAATTGAACTGTTTTTTTTTATTTTATACAGTTTATTATTACACATAAAGATTATCTTATTCCTCCCCGTTAATTTCATGATTTTAATTCTTTTTTATTCGCTTTTTCCAAAACTCTCTCTAAATTAAATATACTATTCAATGTTATGTAAATATCATACAACAAGAAATTTGTGTTTGTAGAATATCTTTCGTATAATATCATGGTGCAAATAATCCTTGTTCTTAATTGTCCCACAGAATCAAAATGTATGGAATTCCAAAATTTAACAAAATTTAGTTATGCTACTACGAATTAACTTAACATGGCGAAACCTCATCAACTCGAATTGCATTGCACATTCAAACTCCAGGAATTTGTCCATTTTCTGTAGAAATTTTCGCTCTGAATCTAACACTTTGAAACTACAGATGCTATTTCCCAGAAGAATACCACTAAATCGAAACTTTCACATCCTCAGGAATTCTGAATTTAATAGCATAGCCTATTTTATTTTACTGGCATCAAGGAGAATATAACGCCAGGATTCTCAGATGTCCGAGAAATTTTGCCTCGCTCTTAAGATTCCATCTAGAATACCGCGGAAGCTGAGAAAATGCAGATTACGAGAGACGCCCACTCCAATCGAATTCTTGGAATTCTAGAAAGACTAAATTAGACTTCGAATGGAAGCTGACGACTGGTGCTGGAGATTTCTACTGACCGGATTTCAAGACTTTGAGTGAGGTATCTCTCTCTCTCTCTCTCTTTCTCTATTCTAGACGAATTTACTGAAGTCGATGAATCAATTCATTATCATTTGAAGATTGAATTGTTATCAACCAGTATTGAATGGGACTGGGCCAACGATGGATTTGTTCAGAGTTGTTCTTTCATTAACAAGTTGACTATTTCGACCTTTCGGAAAATGCATATCTAAATTGTACCACATAATTTTAGTGATGATAAGTATACTCGTTAAAAACAGAGTATGTGTAATATGAAATTTTGTTGTAATGAAATGACTTATTATTGTTTTTCAAAAATCAAATTTATTTAGTTAGACTAACATACATTTTTGTATATGAACGGTACGGTGCAACGCATAATAATCTTTTATTTGTTCCTTTGATTTCGACTTGGCCTCAAAATATTTTAAACATCTTGAAATTTACGAATATGTTTGAGTTTTTGCTAAAATTGTAATGCAAATTGCAAATTGTCACTACTTAATACTCCTGACGAATAAACTCGTCAAATGAATAAATATGCCAATGAAAAATAAGCGCAAAATGTTGTACTTTTTGCATGACGCGTATACTCGTCAAATCAGTTAACTGGTTTAAATTTCTTAAGCAAATGGGATTTTTTTCGGAAAATGTAACAACACTTGATTTTGTTATTTTTTACTAGAAGTCAAGAAAAGAATCAAGCGATTTCTTTTAATTTGACATCAAAATTATATAAATTTTAATATACATTTAATCACTTGTTATCTAATCACATCAGAACACTTATTATGGTGTTTCATATAGATAATCGATAGTTTTTGCAAAAATATCTGTGCAATTATTAGTAATTATATCAAGTGCAATTTGTAATTATGCCAAATACAAAAATATCCAAGATAAATTAATTGAGCTTATTCATTTTTTTTTCTCGAAACATTCCTTTCTTTTTTCTAACATATTCTGCTTTCAAACCTCAAAAAGTTAAATAATGTTACTTTAATTAATATTTTAATAATCTAAGTTTTCTATTTGTTTATTTGTAGGTATATTTAAAAGCTCTCTATATAAAACATCAAGATTTGAAAAAAATTGCCAAATTCTCTGAGACTCATTCTATATATGTGGAAAAGTATTTTTTCCCCCTCTGGTTAAATTCTATAATCATCTGAGTCAACTTTTTTCATTTCCCATAATGAATTTTCAATCAGATAATTTTGTTTTGACGCATACTTTATTAAAATTTCGAGAAATGCATAAAATTCTTTTTATGCATAAAAAGTCTGAGCTAATTTGGTTTAAAATCTAATTTTTCAGAAATTAAAATTATTAATTCAAAATAATTGGAGACATTTAAGAGCCCCATTTCATAAAAACTCATACTTTCAAGCTTAGATCAAAACACAAGAAGTGAATCAATCACAATTCTCAAGGCAAAGGTATGTTAGAAATACTTTCACAAAACTCGTATCTTCTTGGACATTTTTTATTCCATTTTTATTCTAGTTCTTTTTTTTTTCAAGGGAAAAGATATGAAAGGAAAAAAAAATAGCTCGAAGAAAATAAAGAAGGGTTGAAATATTTCAGCACATCTTAAAAAACTTGAAGAATTTTTCAGGCCTTGACGGCTCTTTCCTCCGAGATGGAAAACAAGACGTTTGGGAGAAATAAATTCTTTCCGATTTTGAATTCAGTTCTTGAATTGTATTTCCAAACTGGGTTAAAAAAGGAAGAAAAAAAATATTTCATTTTTTGTCACAGCTTTGTTTTTTTGTCAGCACTCGTTTCCTTTCTGTTTGAGGAATTCAGTATTTTTTCAGAGGCGTACAAAATCCATGCTAATATAGCTGTATCTGTTTCCGTAAGTATCTTCTCAGAAATAGATTGAGAAATAAATGGTATGCATAAAACATGATGATGCATTTGTCTTTCTAGCGTATCATTATTGATATCTACACTTATAATAAAGGTGTGTGCGTGTGTTGGAGCAAGCCCATTTGGACTAGAGCTACCAAATGTGGTACATATCGGAAGATTTCGTAGTTGGAGGTCGGGAATGTGGAACCTTGAAACGAGTTTTTTGAATTTTTGATTACAATTTTAATTGATCAAAACATAAACGGAATTTCGGCATTTTTTCGAAATAACTTCAGATATTATGGTACATAAATGATTTTTCATCAAGTTAAAGTTCAAAAAATTATCTGTTTAATGATACCAATATTTTAACCTATAAATTAAGTTTCTATTTTTAATGAATTAAGGTATATAAATATTTCATTGAAAATTTTAGAGAGTATTACTCCTGGCGAACAATTTGGTTGCAAAAAAGCAACTGGTTGTTAATATTTCTAGCGTAATATAGTCAATTTGAATCAGCAGGAATGGTCTCTCATCCATTATATCGCATGCTTTCGCATGTTATTTTAACTTTGTAGTGTAATAAAAATGAATGGACTAGGTATTTTGAATCGCATTCCATAGGCAAAAGTGAGTTTGCGAATAAATTTAATCAAACTTGCATACTAAATTTCATTAATCTTCCTCATCATATTATCTTTCTATATTCAGATAGACAAACACATACAAACAAGTTTACTCATTGGAAGATTTATTCCTAAATTTGAAACAGATTTACGGTTTCGATGTAAGGATCTTGTATTAAAATCACCCAGTCAACTTCAAGAGTAATTCACCCATGATACATGTATGCGTTTTTACTTTTTTGTATACGTAACATAGAGAAAATATAGTAATCGTCAAAAAATTCGAATTCAGGATTTTGACGAAATTTTACATTTTAGACCCCCCATGAATTCGATAAAAGTATTTTTGGAAAATGTCTGCCCGTCTGTAATAAAGATAATTCAAAAACGTTTTGAGCTATATGGGTAAAATTTAATATACGATTTTCACACCAAATTTGCAGATTTCTGTCATATTTTGAGTGCAACCTGTTCAGAGGAAGTCTTTCTCTCCGGCTGTCAGAATATAAGTTATTATATTAACTGCAAAATGAGGAGAGCTAAGTAGATTTTAGGGGATTGAGATGCGAGAGGATAGAACCTGGGACCTTGTGGTTTGCAGTCCAGTAACATAACCACAGATACAAAAGCAATTGCTCGGATAGCGTAGTTGTTAACTGGCTTATAAGCTATTCACTACAGACTCTCCTTCCAGTGAGTCGGAGGTGAGACGAACGATATGGCTGTTGAGTGGTGATGCATTAGCTTTGATTTTAATACGCTTGTACCCATTTGAGTAGCGCCAAACGTGTGTGGGTGAGTGGTTGCTGTTGCTGCGTCAAGTGAATCTGACGACTTTCGTTTGCTGTGGGTAGATGGCGCCACAACAGCTGTACGTAGGTTGATGGATCATTGTCCGAGGTCACCAATGTCGCGGATTGTGATGAGCGAGAATACAACCTGGGACCTTGTGGTTCGCAGTTCAGTAACATAACCAGGATACAAAAGCAATTGCGCGGGTAGTATAATTGTTAACTGGCTTATAAGCCATTCACTACAAGATAAAATTTAATACACAGAATTAACATCTATTGTGTTGACACCTGTCAAGTGTTGAGCCAAATCCAGCAACAAGATGATTGTCTGTCTTTCCAGACATATGTATACATGCTTATTCAAAAACGCAACAACTTAAATTCAACAAATTTGGTATGGGATTTTATGACTACAGGTGCAGTTTTATGTAAGTATGAGAAAAACGTCTCTGAAACATTAATTGGATTATTTGATACTAATTAACGCCAAATAACTCGCCAAGTTATTGTTTCATAACTATTTTACATCAATGCCATCTAAGACTTTTCAGGTATAGGATATCTATTAGACAGAAGGCGAGAATGTTTTGAGAAGACCACTCCGCTATTTGAATTATGTCTTTCACTTGAAATATGCATTTTGAACGCATTTTTACCAATTGAATTAAACCAAAATTTGACAGAGAGTTACAGTTGTAACCATAAGATAATAAGCCAAATTTTATTGATTCTAAGTCATTGTTCAGTTATCGCATTTATATGTATGCGAAAGCACAGGCCCTCAGATGGTGACCTTTTTCATAGATTTGCTTCAAAATTGGATAAGGGCCTGCATTTTATATGCTAAACCTGTGTACAAAATTTTATTTACTTCATTCTTTGCATTTTTATGTGATCGAGTTCATTTGTACTCGAACCGCCAGGAAGACAGACTTCATGTGAATGGATTTGGTTTACAATTTGATAAAAATGATCTAAAAATTTGGTCATTGTCTAAAATTTGATAAAAATAATCTACTAGTTTGGTCAATATCAATGGTGTTTGCAAAGAGAGGGCGTGATGGCAAAAATGGTTTTTCTTTCGAACTTAAGGAGGCCTAAAACGTGGAACTTCATTTATATTTCGTTTACAAGAAAGCAAAAATGCTTTTTATGCGCTAACAGTCACCGAAATTACAAAAGAAAAATTTTAATATGGTGATTAAATTTTTCCAAAACTTTTTCTTAATAAGCAGATGCTACCTAAGAACTACGTGATAAATTTGGAGCTCTAAATCGGACGTCTTAATCTGTAGAACGTTTCGGATGATTTTAATATCACTAAAAGTGTGAAGTTGCCATTACATTATTCATTACTCATTTTACAAAGTATATAAGTCTGTGGCGATTCGAAATGAGATAGAATAGAACCAGGGACCTTGTGGTTTGCAGTCCAGTAACATGATCATGATACAAAAACAATTGCTCGTGAAGCGTAGTTGTTAACTGGCCTATAAGCTTTCACCACAGACTCTCCCTCCAGTGAGTCGAAGGTGAGACGAACGATATGGCTATTGAATGGCGATGTATTAACTGTTGATTCTAATGCGCCTGTACCCATTTTGAGTAGCGTCAAGCGTTATGGCGAGCGTGTATGAGTGAGTGGTTGCTGTTGCTGCTTCAAGTGAGTTTGACGACTTTGGGTTGCTGCGACCTTTTTGGGTTGCTGCGTCAAGTGAATCCGACGACTTTGGGTTGCTGCATCAAGTGAAGCTGGCGACTTTGGTTTGCTGTGGGTAGATGGCGCCACAACAGCTGTATGAAGGTTGAAGGTTCATCGTCCGAGGTTACCAATGTGGCGATTCGAAATGAGCGAAGATAGAACTTGGGACCTTGTGGTTCGCAGTCCAGTAACATGACCATGATACAAAAGCAATTGCTCGTGCAGCGTAGTAGTTAACTGGCCTATAAGCTTTCACCACAAGTCTATGAACATTATTATTTTTAACTATAGGCAGTGCTCTTCTCTAAATTTTCTGACATTCTCTAATATAAGTGTTATCTCCTCCTCCGCGCCTAAATTTGTAGATCTAGGGAATATTTATACGGAGAGCACACTCTGATTGTTACAAGTGCTTAAATGTTTATTTTCACACACTTATGATGTTGCATACATTTTAGCAAAATAAAGAAAACCGGTACTAGTGTTTTAATTGCATGCCGGTAAAATACAAAAAGTCTGTCTTTGACCTGAATCTAGTTTGCTACCTTTGGAGGGTGTTTTTTATGGCAATGAATCGTTAAAATAATATTAATATTAAAGTACCAGAAAATCGTATAAGTAATTCAGTTCTTCTTGTTAGACCGATTAGAGTCACATTTTTACACAGAGATACAATTGTGGCAAGATTACACACTAAATCTCATTTATTTCAGTTTTTGGTTTATTGTGTTTACAAATATGAGACAGTACTGACCGAGAGATGGTGAACACTTTGGAAGGTTTCGATAAAATTTTATAAGAATCTACATTTTAGATCAAAAACAGGAGTACCAAATTAGGTAGTTAGCCGTCAGATTTCTCCTAAGTATATTTCTCTTCAAATTAAATTGAAATCTACAAATTTGATGTAAATACCATATGCCAAATATAAATCTGTATAGGTCACTGCACTTTCGAGATATCGTGTTCACACATAGACAGTTTCAAAAATATTATTTTTTTTCGCATTCAAATCTCTATGTTGAATTTTTAGTCATCAGAAAGTACAGCCCTAATGAGTTTGTTTTTGGTCTGCCCCATCATTGATCCTTTTAAAATAACTACATTCTTTCTGACCATCTGAGTGCGCAACTAATTGAATATTGTTTATGCACTAGTAAAAAAATATTCAATTCTAAAGTTGCAATATAGAGTTGAAATATTACATTTTATTGCTTATATATCTTTGAAAACTAAAGTTATTAAAAGAGTTACATAATTTACATTATATTATTAAAAATCTAAAACGAATAAAGTGGGGAGAATCCTTGATAATAAAATATATGTAAAACGAATTCAAATTTTGAATTTACTGAGGCTTTAATTACGCTTTAATTTACAGTAAAAATCACCCTTTTGCGGTTTGGAATAATTGTTTCGATTCATAGTTAATAGTTACAATTGCTTCACGTTTTCTATATTAATTTGGTTTTTATATCAAAATATATTTACACTTTCTTAAATTTTGAGGTAGTCTAAATTCTTTAACTATAGATCATTAGTGTTTTTTTTTATTTATATTGCAATATTTTTCTTTTTTTTTATTATTAATAATAATACATTATTTAGATTACATGCATAATTTTTAATTTAAATTAAATTTTAGATGTTTGCTTAAATTAAATACCAAATCGCTTTATTTCGCTTTGTCGACATTTAGATTTAATTATCTAATAATTAAATTTAAATGTTGGGAAAATTGTATTGTCCGAAAGACATAATATAGCATAATCTCAAAAAAAAAATCGCTCTTCTTTAAAAATTTTTAAAATAACCCTTTTAACAAATCAGAATTTTTAAGAGAAATGTTGAAAATTTATTACTTGTGACAGTTAAACCTTTTGTTTCACAATTTAATGGTCAAAAATAGTAAGTATGATTTCTTCTAAAAAAATATTCAAATAAAAAAAAAGACCAAAGCAGTAAGATGTTCAATAGAACGTTTTGCATCGTTTATTAGATGATTCGTTAACATGCGCAATTACTTCTCTCAAGTGATTATGACGTCATATGAGTTAATTCCATTAGAAATAATCCATTCAATAATAATGAAATCGTATTCATTTTCTTAAACATATATTTTAGAAAGCAAACTGTTTTCCAATAAATTTCTAGAAGAGATAAACAACTAAAATTCAAATTAATTACCAGGATTAAAAGCTTAATAAAAAAAACTAAACAGAATCAAAATAAAAATTCCTACTCAATAAATCTACAAAACAAATTTAATTAAAAAATCAACTTGTTATTTCGACCAAGCATCGGTATAACATTTTGTCTTCCTTTGTCCAGTGCCTATTTTTCTGCCATTTAATATCCCCTCTATAATAATATAAAGCCCATTTAATTAAGCGCAAACCTCTATCAATCTCTCTCACCCCTCAAATCGTGTACGGCGAAGGGAATTAATTTGAGCAGATTATGAAAGGAAGTAATCAATAAACTTGCATCAGCAACTGGAAGCTTCTGGCGTGGGACGACGTTAAATGCGTCGCTTTAACTTTTGTTTATTAATTAATTATTTCATAATATTTGGCGATGTACTTTATGTCCTATATTATTATTGCGTCTTTTCTATTTGATACTTCTTTGATTATAATTATTCAAGTCATTTGAATAGGCAGACTCAATCTGGAGTGAAAAATCATCTTAAAACTTTAGATTTCATCTTAATTTAATAATTTTTTAGTCATTTAATGGTACTTTTGCATGTTTGTTTTGTTGATGAATTTAGAACTCAAATTAAATATGATTTTAAGGTATATGTTAAAAAATTAATTTTTTTGCAATATTATGAATTTTTTTATTTAATATTCTTAATGTTTGACCATGTTTCTTTATAAAAACTGTTAGAACTGTTATTTCTAAGCCTTTTCTGACAAATTACATTGATTATAATATTTATTTTTACATGCGTTTTAACGCTATTTCACATTTTTAGATGCCATTTGCTTAAATTCTTAACTTCAATAGAATTTTCTTACGATAAATGTCAATCAAATTAAAATTTAATCCATATTTCTGTTCGAATTTTGCCTCATAATTTCCCAAAATGTTCTAAATTAGAAATCTATTCATTTAGAAATATTTTATAATTGTTTTAGAGCTTCAGAACGTGAAAAAAATTAAATATTTCATTTTATTTATCAGTCGAACTTCAATATTTAAAGAATGGATAGAAATACAGCTTATTTTTTAGTTCAGGAACTAGATAATATATTTCTTAAGCTCTTTGCAGAATTTTAAGCAAATCATTTGATAAATCTCTAACCTAGAAGAATTTTTCTTTATACTTCTTTTTAATGTAAACAAGCTTTTTTCTCAATTTTTGCAAATATTTTGCCACTTAGTTTATATATTTTGGTTTTATAGATGTTTTTCAATCTTTTTTACGCCAAAATTAAAAAAATATAACTATTTCAAAGCGTTTTTCAAACCAAAAAAATCTTTCCGAATATAGTCGCATATATTTGAAAATGAAATAATTTAATTCGTAGAATCGAATAATGTTTATAAAAATTGTTATTTTCATATACTATATCTATTTCTAGCTAATGAGACCTTAACAGTCATACCATAAAGTTTATGCTCCTTTTTATAGAAAACTGATTTCTAAATCTCTTTTTTGGAAAGTTTTAGTCTCGGCTTACCAGATTAATTCAACATAAATCCACCATGTACACAGGCCATACGGTTCTTAAGACATTAAACTGAAATTTTGCACCTAAAGTATAAATTAGGAAAAGGGTCAAATGGCCGTTAAGTCATGAATCTCACCATCTTAAAACGGATGAAATTTACGAGGTTCATTCCAAACATGCCCCTTATATATCTTTAATCAAATTAAATTTATTTTATAAATGAGTTTGTGAAGTCAAATTTATAAATCAAAATGCTCTATCAGAACCATAGTGAAAATCATAAGTAGATAATCGCATCCTCTTACCAGGCGACTTTTTTTCCAAGCAGCAGACGACTTTTTTTAGAACAAAGGTTTCTTACCTAGGATGCGTATAGCCTTGGGAGTACACAATATATCCAAAAGAGATGATCAAAAATATATTTACGATAATTAAAAAGATTAAGAGATTAAAATGAAAAAAAAAATTAACTGGAATTTTTTCTCCGAGTTCCTTGAAAATTATAAAATTCTTAAGTTTTCTGGCTAGCAATGAAGAATCTGCTGTTTCTTAAGTACTCCAACATGTTCCTTCTCAAAAAGTTTCTAGTAATCATAATTTAGATTATATTCATGTACGCTAAGGCTATGCCGATGCATGGCATGTAAATCCTTATTCTGTTACTCTTATTGCAATTGCCTAATCGGCAATATACATGGTCCAATCACATTAATGTGACCACCAGTCAACTACCTTTCGCAGCCCGGACAGCTGCTAGAAGTATCGGAAGAGAGTTAAATTATGTTCCTGAAAGTGTTTAATGGAATGTTGAGCCATGGCAACTCCAGTGCCGTGGACAGCTGCGCTAGGTTACGCGAGTGAGGACCCATTGTGTGATCAACCCGATCGAGGTGGTCCCACAGATTCTCTATTGGGCTCAAGTCCAGGGAATTTGCTGACCAAGGGAGTACGATCCTGGTGTTCTTCTTACCACGTACGTACATTGCTTTATGACACTTCGCATTGCTTTGCTAGTAGATTCCATAATCCTGAGGAAAAATAATTTCCATGTAGGGGTGAACATGGTCTGCAAGGTTAGATGCATACTTGTTTGATCCATCGTGCCCTCCACAATTAATGAGTGCACCCAAAGAATACCACATAAACCTTCCCCAGACCATACTGCTCCCCTTTCCACCTTGGACTCTTCAGGAAATTGTTGAAGGGTGTTTGCTTTCGGACGTTTCACGCCGTATATACCAGCGTCTATCTGTCTGGTGGAGTATGAAACGCGATTCATCGGGAAAAGTCATCTGCCTCCACTCAGTGGAAGTCCAGCTGCAGAACTGGCGTGCAAATTCCAGCCTTCGTTGCCGATGAACAGCAGTCAGCATTGGTGCATTAACCAGGCGTTTTTGCTGCTGAAGCCCATACGCAATACCGTTCTCTGGACCATCGCTATGGAGATACTGTTGGTAGCCCCTTGGTTCATCTGAGCGGTCAATTGCACGTCCCGAACGCATCTCCACATCCGTCGTTCACCTCTGCTATCTATGGCCCGTGTTGCACCACATTCGTCATTTCGCTGATTTTGGATTGTGCCATTTTTTCATGCACGATATATTTTTACCACGGCGGCCCGCGAACAGTTTACAAAATTAGGCGTTTCTAGCCAAGAGTGGAAGCATTTCCGAAAAAAAAATGATCATGCCCTTTTGGACGTCGGATAAATCGCTCCGTTTCTGCATGACTGAAAGAACTGAAATGTTTTCCCAATGCCAACAGAACACTTTATGCATCTCCCAAATTTGCTGACAACATGTGCCTTCTGAGATTGGTTATTTAACGTTGACGTCAAAAGTTGGTGGTGATCACAGTAATATGACTGGACTGTGTATATATATTATATATATAATGATATTTTAAAAGTTTATTTAATTCTAATTAATGTCCAAAATGTTATCTTAATTCAACCCATATTAACTTCATTCTAAAATATTCTCTTATTTCCTGATCCCATTCCACTTTTTCTATTTAATTAGTTCAACAGAGACTTTGTAAAAATGCTTGTCAACAGACAAATACGAACTCAATATTAAATTCTACTGTTATTAAATTAACTCGATCTATCTGAAGTTAAACCTCATTTAAAGGTTTTGAAAAAACTTGTAGTTGTTTAATATTGTACATGTGCTCCTTACAGGTAATGGATTTTAACACAATTTTTTAACTATGAAACCAAAATAACTGCATTTTGGAATACTCTTCAACAAATTTCTACCATAAAATAAATGCATACATTCTGATAAGTATCATTTAAAATATTCTGCAATCTTTATGCAAATCAGTTGATACAAGATATTTTAAAGATAGCATATTACATTTTAGATTTATAGTTACAATTTCTGTTATTCCAAAGAAGCTTCCATTCGTGGTAAACACATAAAAAGATTCTCGGATTTTAAAGGCATTAAACGAATGGCTAGCTCGGCTATTTGCTCAAACCACTTGACCTAAATTACTCACTGCTTCAAAACATTAAAGAGGCGAACCAATTTCGAGTATCAAGATATTTTTCTTGGGAGAAAGCACTTCAGTTTATGAGCGAAACGAATCCGTAATGAGGTGAAGAGATCTCAAATTCAAATATTTTTGAAAGAAACTTCGGCTGTTTCCCAAGATGATACTTTTTATTTCAGTTCTTAGAATTTTTCTGATTTATTTAGTGTGGTTTGATTGAGAATTATGTTTTTTTTTTTCTAGAAATGCCAATATATATGCAAATTAGATATGTTTAGAATTTCTGCATGTGCGTTCACATGCTTAGAAAATTATTAAGAATGCAAATTAGTTGTTTTGAGCCATAATTTTTAGCTTGCGTTAAGTTTCCGAAGAATAACTGATTAAGATAAGCTAAGATTGTAATGTGGATTTTTTTCTTTCTTTTTTTTTTTTGCTAAATTATAGAAATTTTCTTATTTAGTATTCTTAATGCTTGAACATGGTTTTTTATAAGGCCATTAGAATTTTGTTTCTAAGTCTATTTTTTGGTTCGTTACACTAATTTTTATATTTGTATTTATAAGCTATTATTTTAATGCTATTTTGCATCATTAAATGTTATTTTCTCATAGAATTCGATAAAATTTTCTTACAATATTGCCTTATGATAAATTAAAATCTAATGCATATTTTTTTGTTCAAATTTAATATAATAATTTCTCAATATGTTCTGCAGTTCCTAAACTAGAGATTAAGTATTCTATTCATTTAGAAATATTTTATAGTAGTTTTAGTGTCTCATATACTTGGAAAAAAATTGAAAATTTCATGTTACTTATCACTCGAACCCCTATCTTTAAAGAATGGATAGAGATACAGCTTATTTTTTTAGTTAAGGAACAAGTCAATATATTTCTTATCTACAAAGTTTTAAGCAAATCGTTTGATAAACCTCTAAACTAGAAGATTTATAATTACTTCCTCTTTTTAGTATTAAAAAAATGCCCATTTTTTTAATATTGTCGCGTAGATGATATAGTATAGAACTGAATGGCACACAAAAGATATAGAGCTAAACCAATTTATTAACTGAACTCTGAACTGAGAATACAGTGACTGACAAATCTTCTGCTTTTATACAAGCAGAGAAAGTTCCAGAATACTCTTCTGGAGACAGAAAAGTCCAGAACACTTGTCTGGTAAACTAAAGAAATGTCCAGTATCTTCTGGAACATGAAATAAAGGAAAACATAAAATCAAACAATTAAGTATTTACATATACTATTAATTGCATTGTCTCTAGCGGGATTCGAACCCAGGTCTCTTGATCATGAGACCAGTGCCATGACCTTTTGGCCATGGAGATTTAACTATCTTTCTTCAATGCGGCAATATAAAAACCTTTTGCTATTTAACTAGTATATTTTGGTTTCATGCATGCATTTTTAATCTTTTTTTATGTAAACATTTAAAAATATTACTAGTTTCCAATGTTTTTCAAAAGTTTATCCCGAACGTGGTTACATAACAATTAAATGAATTTGAAATTTATAATTTTCTTCTTCTTTTTCCCTGATTCTTGTCATGAGAACCACTGCAATATGTAGTCTTTTTATAGGAATCTACCTACAATTTAAGCAGTTCAAGATGCAAGAAAAATATAGTAAGATTTATTTCTATTAATAATGAAGTTTAAAATTCGACTTTGTAATTAGGTTGGCGCTCTACAGGTGAAAATATTTGCTCTAGAATTATCAAGCATTCCCACAATATACATTTCTTATGATAAAAATCTACAGCTTAAAGCACTTTTTTTAGATTTTTAATTAATTAGAAATAAAGAGAAATTTTGGCATCTTCCAATGATGATATCAGAAATTATTAAGGTACAAAATATTATTATCATATTATTTTAAAATTCAAAAAATTATCCTTTTAATGATACGAGTTTTTTGTAATGAAATATATTTCTATTTTTTAATCATAATTTGTTGAAAAATATATTTTACAGCAATATATTTCATTGTTGAACTCAAATCAGTTACATGGTTGTTTCTAATATTTCATTTTGATTTCTTTTCCCTTTATTGATGATCAAAAGACGAAGATTCCGATTATTTTTCCATGTTGAATTAGTCTTAATATAAGGCAATCTTTGAATAAAATTTCTGATATCATTAAACATTAATTACAATTAAAGTTTAACTTCAGAACCAAGCAACGGTAAAAAAAAATTTTAATGCACCCATTTTCAAACTCAACTATTCTTTCCTGTGAAATAATAGTGTGGATAAAAATATGTCTTCCCCAAAACGTTCTATCATATACTCTAATAAAGATGTTATCCCAGAAAACATCTTGCATAGCGTTGGTGTACAATAATTACAAAATACTAAATTTTGGAATGAATTTACCATTTTTACTGAATTTATCATATCATCCTTGGCGAGTTATTTGGCGATTAATTCCTGGCATGATTTTAATGCTATCCAAAAATAGAATGTGTTTTAGATGTGTTTTTCCGAAGCGATTAAGACAAAAATTTGGCACACAACTACACGTATAGTCACAAAATCACATACGAAATTTGATATATTTAAATTATTGTATTATTGATTATTGTGTCTTAAATTATTGTGAGTTATCGCGCTTATTTGTTTCTAAAAGTACACACCAACATCAGATCAGTCCATTGTTGAATTTGGCGCAAAATTTGATAGGTCTGTAAGCTTTAGATGCTAAATCTGTGTATTAAATCTCACCTATTTATCTCTCTTCGTTTTGTAGTTATCGTGTTGAATTATATTCCAACAACCCGGGGAGCCACACTTCTTCCGAACTGATTATGTTCAAAATTTGATACAAATCTAGAAATTGGTTTGACCGTATACCAAATTTCATACGTCTAGCTTAAAGCATTTTTTAGTTATCTTTGTCACAGATAGGCGAACATTTTTCAAAAATGGCATTTTCGAACTTAGGGAAGTCTAAAACGTAAAGATCCGTCAAAATCACGAGTTTGGATTTTTTGAGGGTTGCTATATTTTTCCTACACGAGAAATTAGTATATGCATATAATGCATAAAAAAATGAACTTAAAGTATTTCAAAACAGTATGAATTATATATGCATTAGAATTTGAAGTATAAAATTATATTGCACAATCAAACATCAAGACCGAATAACGTAAAATACTCAACTGAAATTTTCAGCAACCATTAATCCTATAACTGACTGGTGAGGCCGCGGTGGTCTGATGCTAAGGTCTCGGTTCCGGAGGGTTTCGGGTTCGAGACCCCATTCCACCGGAGAATCTTCGTGTAAGCGGGTCTGGTGCACGTTAAATCCATCCGGGCTAAAAGTCCTCCCGTTGGTGTGGCATGGCGTGGAGAGGAGGATTCCAGCTCGGGTGTCGTCCTCATCATCTGACTGCGGTTCAAAATTAAGAGATCCGTCTCAAAATAGCACTAGTGTTGCTTTAAAACGGGCCGTTAATATAACTAAACTAAACTAACTAGTACTGACTGGTCGTCACTGGCGGCTAGTAATGTTAACATAAATTACAAAAAGTCAAAACTCATTCTTAAATCTACTATTCCTTTTTTTCTGATTTAATCGGGATCAAAAGTGAAGAAGACTAAACAGAATAATGAAGCAGAAATTCTGTACGTTCATAAAAATAAAATCGAAAAAATATAAGCGGAAAAATAATAAAATAATTAAAGCAAATCTATTGAAACAAAAATATCGAAACAAGAAGTACATGCGAGTTTTACATAAAACGATATGGAATTAATTCATAAAAACTTCCCAAAATGAAATGTTGTTATATACATATAAATGATGGATGCGAGAATTTTTTTAAATAAAAAAACTACTATGGCATAAATTTCTAATTTTACTTCAGTTCATTTATGTTAACAATTTTATACATTAAATATCTTTAAAGTGAGCTTAAATAAAAAGAAAAACATTGACTTTCACTTGACGCTATGAACTCTGCTGTAATTATTTTAGAAAACCAGACACAAGAAAAATAGTATTCTTTTTCTTATATTTAATTAAAAGCCAAACGATATTTCTTATTTCATTTACATCTCAATAAAGCAAACGATATTTTTTTAATCGTTTGATAAAAAAGTACTTTTCTAATGAGAAAGTATTGATTATATAGATGTGGATAGAAAGTCGCAGTAAAAATAAGTTACAGATGCTTTAATTACAACTCATGTCTCAAGAAAGTAATTTACGTTTAAAATTACAGAAACATTTTGCAATTTTTTTTTAACATTTGGCAATTCATTTTTAATGTTTTAAATAATTTTTTTTCCAAAGTTCAATTTATTAGCTTTTATTCTAATGAAAATTTTGACATTAAAATATTAACATTACTTACTTATTGTACATTTAAGCTTGGTTATTTAACTAAATAATAGCAATCACAGAAAGATGATAATAGTCCATGACAAAACGATTCCTAGTATCTAATTATTTAAGTGCAGTGTCAGATCATGCGAGACTTTGAGAAAAAAAATGATTATACAGTTAATATTAAATTCATTATGTGAATTAAAAAGCACTGGTTATGTGGTCAAACGTAATTGCCAATTCTCATATGAAACTGCTGTAAAATAATAATTGCCTAATATATCAAACAAACTAGACTCTGTTAACGCCTCTGAAAATTTCTTATGATACCAAAAAGTCCTCTTTTCAGCCGGTAGGAATTAATGTTTCAATGGCATTAATTAGTAAAAAGTAAATTCGTCTTAAATAAGCCTGATAAATTGAAACTTATTTTAAAAAATGCAATTTCGTTTTTTTAGTATTTATAAATGCTGAGAATTAAAACAATCAAATTAATTAATTAGAAATACGATTGACGTAAGTTGACTTTAGAACAGCCAACAATATAAAATTTTAATTTTGGGGAAAAATGAGATAAAAATATCAGTTTATATTTTAGAATATTAATAACCGATATCATAATTTAGATATTAATAATAATTAGAATATTAATAATTAGTGTTGCTTGGAATAATATAAGCTCTTGTCTAATATCTTTAATATAAAAGCATCTGTTGTATAATATATTATATAAAAAATCCTTTTACCACCTAAAAATTTTATTATTAAAAGAAGAATTTCGATTGAAACAGATAATTTAATAAAATGATATTACATTTCCACCATATATTGAACCAAACAAACAGTTGCTCCCGATATACAAGTTATTAATCAATTGCATTTAATTTTGTTTAACGCTTTTTCAGAATTCTGATAATGTGATCTAACATCTGTTAACAAAACATCTATTATTACATATGTTATTACTGTAACAACTATCTGTAATTACTGTAACAAAGTTCTAACAACTGTTAATAAAACATCTATTATTACATATGTTATTACTGTAACAAAGTTCTAACATCTGTTATTACTGTCCAACAAAAAAAAAATTGTTACATGCTATATAAATGTTTTTTTAAAATCTGGAAACATTAAAAAATGTCGAGTTATTCAAAGTTTAACCGTTATCTAGAAAAGGAACATCTACAATTTTTTTTCAAAATCGTCTGTATCTTTCCATAATTCTGAATAAAATTTTAATGAAAATTATATGAGAATAAAATTGATAAGATGTAGGAAAAATTTGAATCCAAAGATGTTATGAAAATGCTTATTCAGAGAACAATTTGCTCCAAAGCTCCAAAAGTTATTTCGGGAAACTGGTACAGCTTCGATTATTTTCTACTTAATTAAATATATATTAATGACGTTTGCATTTAGTAAATTGAATAATTTTCTTTCTCTTGTCTTAATTAATAAATATGTGAAGTTAAGTTGAATTTGTTCCCATTCTTTAAGGAGAATATATTTTACATAAATACATACGTGCATAAATCTTTATGTATAACACCACATTGCCTTTTATTTAGATATATTGACAGTTAAATTAAATCCATTTGATATGAAATCTCCATTTCCTTTAGTGACCATTTTAATAGTACTCTGACGTCAAAAAAAGTTTAGAGTTATTACGGAACTAAATTTGTTTCCCAGACAGTTTTCTAAATATAATTCACTATCCCGAACAATATCGTATTGGCACATCGTAAAAACATATCAAAATGCTCTTTTGTAGTTTTATTGCCCATAGTATTAGTTTATTATGAATCTCAGTTTATGCTGTGCTGTTAATCTATGGTAAT
The DNA here is from genome assembly GCF_947563725.1 of Argiope bruennichi. NCBI lineage: Eukaryota > Metazoa > Arthropoda > Arachnida > Araneae > Araneidae > Argiope > Argiope bruennichi. Next base: position 84,331,843 of record NC_079159.1, on the reverse strand, counting down.
CAAATTAATTAAATAGAAATGTATCGGGTGATTAAAAAAACTATTCTGATATATGAAATCGTAACTATCATACCCTTCACAGGAAGGGATTAAGATTTAGATTCAAGGTATTTTGAGGATTGTTGGAATGGAAGGTATTTTGAGGAAGGTTATTCCGGAATCGTATGAAAAGCAACATTTAAAACCGAACATTTACAATTACAGTAATAAAATTTCAAAATTTTTAAATGGCAACACCAACTTTTTTATCGGAATGTGTTCTTTATTGCAAAAAACAATAAAGCGTTTGAATGGTACCACGAAAAATCAACGGCACTAGACAGACTAAGAAGAAAAGAGAAAACAATTGCGGCGTGCCTGTCAGAGACGTGAAGTCCAACAGATTGCAGTCTGATGGTACGTGCTTCGGTTCTAGGCGTCATCTGCCACCTGCCATGTGTCATTGCGGTTGAAGTATGTCAAGTAGAAAATTTAAGAAACACAAAAAATATTTTGCTTTCTGTTGCTTCTCTACTCGTTTTGTTTTCTTAGTCTGTCTAGCACTGGTGATTTTTGTGCTACAGGTACCGTTCCAAAGCTATTTATTGTTTTTTAACTATAGAGATTATATACCAAGAAAAATAGGTGGCATTGCCTTTGAAAATTTTGTTACTGTAACCAGAATAACTGATAGTGCTTAACTGTTGTTTTTCATATGATTCTTGAGCGCATACCTCAAAATTCTTTGTTACACGATGTTGTTCTTTGTCTACGACAGTTACGGTCTCATATATCGCAATAATATTTTCATAATCAGCCGGTATCTTAATGAACATATATAAAGTAACAAAAGCATCAATTAATAATTTCTTACTTTTGGAAAATAAACGTCAAAGAATAACTTTTATATACACCGACATTAATTACGCATTAGAAATCTATTTAATGGAGAAAATCTATAACAACGAATTCCACTAATACGTCACAGATATCAATAACAATACCTTTTAGATGAGGTATAATAATTCCAAAGCCATAACTGCTCCAGAATAGTCTAATCAACTATTACTCAGGCACCTATCTCGAATTAATCAATATGCAATACAACACTTGCCATTTCAAGCACCCATTGCCGGAAAGTAGTCCATTAGAGAGTTCCTCATTTCCGTAAATTGGATCATCGCATTACTTCAATAGGGTGATAATTTATCAATCGAAATTAATGTTACAATCTGAATAGGCTGCAAATAGAAATATATCATCAAAGCAACTACTTGGAAATAGCAACAGAAATTCCTCTAGTTGAATAAATATGTCATCAGGGTCTTTTCATTCAGGAAAGTTTCAGACTTTATTAACGTGTATGAAATAAGGGCACTATTAACATGGGATGTGAAGATATTTTCATCTTGCCCTTTTTATTTGGTTCTTTTTTTTTGGGGGGGGGAGGGGGAGATGTGGAACGAGCTGAGACATAGTGAAATAATTAGACATCTTGGGCAGGATACATTTTGTATTTCTTAATATTTTGAAAATAGTTGGGGACTGATTAAAAATTGAATGATTGTGGAAGATCATTTCAATACATAATTTATCATTAATAGTTTATCGTTATTTTGATATATATTTATATTGATATATAGAAGGAGAGTAGAAATAAATGCCTGATTTCATTCGTTCACTGTGAAGTTTGCAAAAGAGCAAATAAATGTTATACATATTTGAAAGATGCATATTTCAAAATATCTTCAAAGTTTGAAATCAAAACATCACATATAGTCAATATTTGCTTCTTTAATTAAACGGCATACAATCAAATTTGCAATGTATTTCTTGCCAAATCTTTTATTGCATGTTTCTGTTCATACCACTATAATAACAGCTCCAAGACAGTTTTTTTTTTTATGTCCATCGGTAATCTGAGATTTAAAAGCCTGTTCCGCAATTGCTATTGTCAACAGCCACAGAAAGTTTAGCAAGAAGTATATTACAGACATGACACAAGCCGCATAGTAAAAAGAGATGTATTAAACACCTGTTATTTATTTTCAACTCTTTTACATCATGTTTTTTGTCCATTTATTTTCAACTCTTTTACATGTTTTTTGTCCATTTATTTTCAACTCTTTTACATGTTTTTTGTCCATTTATTTTCAACTCTTTTACAGCATGTTTTTTGTCCATTTATTTTCAACCCTTTTACATCATGTTTTTTGTCCATTTATTTTCAACTCTTTTACATGCTTTTTGTCCATTTATTTTCAACTCTTTTACATGTTTTTTGTCCATTTATTTTCAACTCTTTTACAGCATGTTTTTTGTCCATTTATTTTCAACTCTTTTACAGCATGTTTTTTGTCCATTTATTTTCAATCCTTTTACAGCATGTTTTTTGTCCATTTATTTTCAACTCTTTTACAGCATGCTTTTTGTCCATTTATTTTCAACTCTTTTACAGCATGTTTTTTGTCCATTTATTTTCAACCCTTTTACAGCATGTTTTTTGTCCATTTATTTTCAACTCTTTTACAACATGTTTCTTCCCTTACTAATGTGATAGGAGTTTTTAAATCAATGTTTCTATGTCCATCGGCTATCATATATTTAAAAGTCCGCATGTGCTATTGTCAAAATCAACAGAGCAAGTTGCAGAATATTTGGCAAGAAATACATTACAGATTTCACATAAGCCGTGTAACAAAAAGGAACATATTAACCACTTATGTTATTTATTACCAAATTTTGCAAATATTACAACTTGAAATTATTCCTCAAATACAAGCAGAAACTACCTATTGAATAATAAAGTCTGAATTATACATAGTCACTTTGACTCCTATGCATTTTAAATTAAATTCTTCTTTCCTAGCTAATTTTGATTGTCAAAGATGATTCTCACTTTTTTCTGTTTCTTATAATTTTACTTTGATTTATGAGATTCAAGGATGTGATTTTACTGTAATATGATAAACATTTCCACACATTCTATTTAATTACACTTTGACTTCTTCCTATATAAATTGGATTTTAAAACTTTAGTGATGCTTTGATCATGCATCACTTGATCATGGGAATTGTAAAATAACTGGTTTCTAAAGTTATTTGCATGCCAAATTTGGCAGGGAAACGCATGAAAAGAATGTTCAAGGATCTAATCAAAAGGCATCTTTGTAATATGTGCAAGACAAGGAATATGCTGATTGAAGACTAATATAGAAATTTTAAATTCTGATATACAGTTATTTAGCGTAATTATTCAATACGAATCATATATTGGCAATACTATAACTTGACGAAAATTTCCCCTAAATTTTCAATGCTTATCCTTCAAAATTAATTACAATAATGTTGAAGTAGTGAATATTATACCATGAAATCTAGAATTTTAACGTTTATATACTTATTTAAAAGCAATATTTAATGTCATTTAGTGTTAATTATTGCTATTACAATCAACTGGAGAGGTTTCCATCATAAATAATAATTATTAAAATTAAGGAATTTAATCATAAGTGGTGATCTTTTCTATTACAATCACAATCAAACAGACAGCAACTAAGATTTTATCACTCCCAAAGTCTTATGTATTATTCAGTGTTTAAACCTCATATATTCAACAATAGTGTCAATTATATTGATATGATGTACAATTTGTATAAATATCTCAATTCTTATGGACAGCCAACAATATTATGATTTTTGCAACCAATTCAATAAACGAGGGAAAAAAAACTAAAAATTACTGATTATGCCCTTTTTATACCTAGATAGTCCCCTAAGGTCGTTAGTATGCATGAATTAAAGGTACTTTTAAAATCAGAAACGGAGATTTACTTTCATCTTTATTTTTTTAACAGGTGACCTTTTTCTGGAATTAGATCTGTCGAGTTTTCCACAGACAATAGTGCAATGACTAATTATGGGCGTGGCTGCTTCTCGTTTTCTGAATCGTGAAAGAATAATAAGAGCGCATGCAAATAGATTGATTTGCATGAGAAAGTTCGTAAAATTATTTCTTCTTAGTAGGCATACATTCAGCAACAATTAATATCTGGTTATGATTAATAGCTGGTTCCAAAGCCACCCGAAGGTAATTTAAAAAATCCAACTAATCTCTAAGTGTGCGATTTTTGTATTATTGTCATTATTATTATGTCTGTCACCGCTCTGTCTGTGAACACGAAAAACTCAAAAACATTTTAAGCCAGAAGGATAGGACTCATTTTATGGACTTTACGCCAAAACTGTAGATATATATATATCAAGTTTATAGATATCCGACGTTTAGTTTAGTTATATTAATGTCCCATTTTAAAGCAACACAGGGCTATTTGAGGACTAACTTCGTAATTTAAAACAACAGTCAGATGACGAGGACGACACTTTAGCTGGCACCCTCTCTCTAAATTTCCGCACCACGCCGTCGGATGGAAATTTAGCCCCGACAGAATTTAGCGTGCACCAGACCCGCTTACACGACGGCTCGTCGATGGAATCGGGTCGCAAACCTTGATCCGTCCTGTTTCGAAGTCAAGATCTTACCACCAGGCCACCGCGGCCCTTATTAATATCCCTCAAAATTCCATTTAGCATAAATCTATCTATTCAGTTGTCTGTAACAAGTTTACACGATAATTATAAAATGAAAGAAACCAGATGGATTAAATAAGACTTACATATGCAACATCTAAAATGAAAATATGTATCAAATTTATAACAAAATCATTTCAAAGATTGAATGACTATCAGTTTGTATTTTTACAAGCAGGGTAAATATCATTCTGAAACGGAATAACTTAAATAAGTGAAATTTCAAATGAGATTTTCGAATGCACTTGCAGTTCTTTGTCAGATTTAGATTTCACTAGATTGGGGGGGGAAAAAAAGGGGGACTTTCAAAATATAATTTTGGTTTTTTTTTATACTCTTTCGCTTTGAATTTAAAGAATGTATTGTAATGATAAAAAAAAAAATTCAAAGTCGAAATTTCGACGCATCTACAAGTTTCAAACGACTCTGAATTCCAAAATACATTTTCAGCTTTTTATTTATCTGCCTGTCTGTGTGGGAGCACAATATCACAAAACTGCTTATCTAAACAGATGGAATTAGATATATGGACTTAAGACCAAATTTTCGTATTTCTATCAAACGAAATGCACTCAAAGAAAATCTGTCTCTTAAAATACAAGGGAATATGATTTCAAAATGAAGAGAGCAGATAGCCACAACTTGGCTACTCTGCCCCGCCTAACTAATACATATAGGTTAAGTTTGAATGATCGAACCTCCGCAATTGCACTGACGGGAACAAATGTTAAATATTAAGGCATTACTGGCCACGGTAATGAAGCATATTCTTCTAGCCCGTGGGAAGCATATTCTCGGAGAAGGAACCGACTCCCACCATTTCTATACACAATCGGCGAGAACCAACCACCATGCTGGAAGCTTCTCACCCTCATGTCTGAGGTGCCACCGAGTGGGAGGTAAAGAATAGATAAATTTTAACTAAACATATCAAAAGGTTGACTGCCTGTCGATCTATACTTTTGAATGCATGCGAATATAAATTCTCATGATCACAATAATTTGAATGAATGAAATATAGTATATGCAATTTGGTAACTGCAGCTAAAATTCCATGTCAAATTTTATTACATTCCTACATAAAATATATATTCGCATTGTATATTCGCTAGAAATCTTAAATTCCCACCAAAGATATATATTTCATAAATAATTCTTGTTAACACCTCGGACTTACCAAATATCCACAATTTAATTAGGGAAGGGAGGGAAGAGATATGAATTTTATTGGAGAATATGCGAGAAAGTGTCGGGGGGGGGGGTTGATTTTTCCGGTGTGTGTTAAGGCTTTTCAAGAATCTTAACACACACCTTTGGAAGCAAAAAACATCCCTTTTCCAACCCATCAAATTACAATTTACAAATGAAACAATTATGAAATTTAGAAACTCAGTCACATAATATTCATATATTATTACATTATTTTTCATGCTTTCATATAATTTCAAGAAAAAAATTATAAAGAAATATAAATTGGATATTTTTTTTCAGAATCTTAAGAATCAATATTTTATTGCCTAAAGGATTTTAAGCTTAAAAGTTGGTTAAAATATACAAAAATAATATTAACCTTCAGAAAAACGGTCAGTTTTGAGGTTATAGATATTTTTTCATAAAAAATCTTGAATTTTTTTTTCAATACTATCATTTAAAAAAAATTGGTATTTTAAGAAAACAAATCCATTTAAAATTCATGTAAATGTTTTTTGTAAATTATGTGTCTAAAAATTGATGTAAAAGTCATAGGAGAACTTATTTTGAGCATGTGCATAAAATATCAATTAGTAGTATAAGTAGTTTTTGATTACGTACAAGCTTTTCATTTGTTGTTGTTGTTGTTGTTGTTGTATTGTGAAAAATGACATTAAAGTTGGAAAAAAGAAAAAAAAGATTCTGAATAAAGTTATGAAAATTAAAAAGCTCTAGTAGCATAGACGCTGCCTTTAGTTACCTTAAATTCTTCCACTTCTTTTGATTTTTTTTTTCGTCCTTATGAGTCAAAGAATGCTGTATGTTTTTTTTGTTTTTTTTTGACATTCTGGCAGAGGAAGTTTCTGTTTACATTCAATCGGTACATTATTTTAGTTTTTTTTCTCTATAAAATTGAAGTTTAAGAGTCCTGGGACATCCTAACCGCATCCTAGTGATTAATCATCAAATTAATCATGCCAATATACTCTTCTGTAATTATGGTTTACCGACGGTATGCGATTAACAAACAAATAACGGTTTCCTTTACTTTTTTATAGACATAAAACTCTCTTCTGTGGGACTCTGAACTTAAAAATCTGACCACTAATAACGTTCATGACTTTGCCAATATTTATATGCAAAGGGGGGAGAGGAAATATCATTTTTATTAGCGTGTATATGAGAAAATGTCGAGGATACCACTTCTAGTTATTACAAAATGATGAAAAATTCTTACTTTACATATTACAGAGACGCCTGCTTAAAGAAATTTCATCAACAGTAAAACATTTGCTTTTTATGGAAAGATTAGAACATAACATTAAAAAATTAAATTAGAACAGAAGAAGAAAAAAACATATGAAAGAAATAATAATATGAAACATAATAGTATGAAAACATGTATTACTTTGCATATTACAGAGGTACGGGATTAAAGAAATGTCAGCGCCAGTACAGGATTTGCTTTTTGTGGAAAGAATAAGATTAGAACATAAAAATAAAAATAGGTCTTACTTTGCATATTATAAAGGTACTTGAATAAATTGATTTCAACATCAGTAAAGTATTTGCATTCTTACGGAAAGAATATGATTAGAACATAAGATAATAATATTTTAAATCAGAACATCAAAAAATCATTAGAATGAAAACTTGTATTACTGAGCAAATTACAGAGAAAAGAAAATGTCGGCATCAGCAAAGCATTTACTTTTTTATGAGAAGAGTCAGACAACTTTATTGAAAGAAACGGAAGGAAAGATGGTACATTTCACAATCCACCCTCTTGTTCCATTTGCATAATGAAAGAGGAAGGTTTTGTGAGAGATAATAGTTTAAAATTAATTATCCATTCGTAACTGCTTCCCCACAACTGCAATCAATTATTATCTAAACTATTATTTCTATTTGGGTGAATCAAGACAGAGCTCTATAATAGAAATGGGCATGTTGAAAACATTTTCCATTATTCAGTCTCATTAGTTTAAACTGAAAGGAAATCTCATTACAATCGGGCTGTCATTTATCATTCGTGATTAACGTTCCAATCCTAGGGAACAACAAGCATGAATTATTGTATTTACAACCAAATGCATATGACGAGATAAATCTAAAACAATTTAAAAATCTGTCGTTAAAGTATTTGCAAAGCAATAACTCTTGGGATTGTTTTACTGGGATAGCAAGCATAGAACAGTAATGCCATTAATCTGGGTGGGAGTATTTACCACAGAATTTTTCATCATATTCGTGAACTTCTCGATGGAAGGTTGGGTTTCTATTTTCCTTTCAGATTTGTTTAGATAGGTTTAATTGCGGAGTAGGCATCTTGTGGCCCATGGCAGTACATACTATGAGACTTTTTATTTTAATGTGCTAGGCATTTTAGTCTCATATTTCAATACTTTTATTAATTAATCAACACGCTAACTATTTTTAGTTAATTTTTATTTGAATATTTTTACGAAAATGCATATTTTTTATATATTATAACTGAGGACTGCGATATATTCATATTTGTAGACAATTATCTTGAAGATAGATTTTTATAAATATTAAAACTAAATGAATATAGTGAAGCAGATAATATATAAAGCATTTCTGAAGTTTGATAAAGCTTTGCTATTATCCTAATAATTTTTAATTTACAGGATTTATAAATTTTCCAAATCTATTTACTTAGTAGTAAGTCTAAAATGATTTTTTTCAACTCTTTGATTGCTATATACGCATATGTGTGTACAGTGAAGGATTACTGTTGTATCATGCGTGTGTTTGGAAATTATTTCTAGCTATTATACCCAACACTTTTAGATATTGCAGGCATAAAATATGTTGGCTGCAGAAAACATAAAAGGAGGACGCATACTACTTGCGAATGTGCAAAATACGACATCAGATTGTGTATTGATACTTGATTGGAGATTTAAAATCAGCAACTGAACTATTAAATTTTTCTTATTGTTCTTTCTTATAAGAAAGTATTTATATATAGAGTATTTATATTATTTATTATTTGTTCAATTTCTCAAATTTTGATATCCAAATACATGCATTATAATTATCAAAATATGGCGTTTAAAACTCTTACCATTAGAGAATAAACAATACATATAGAAAATATAAAATATTCAGGTCTGTTTTGGAGTAAGCAAAGTAATAGTAATTGGATTGTGTACTATATTATAATGTATTCATATGCCGCCATAATGCGCAGACAAATTTTTCAGTTCCCAGCAATCTCTACTGCTAGACCCTCATGTGAAGCGCTTCAACTTAGAGCAGTTAGCATTCAAAGGGTTTACTGAATTGTTTATGACCTGCCTTAGGGTAGCAGCCTAGGAAAATGCCTTTTCGGTAATTCGTTATTGGATAGATTAAAATGGCGCAGCATAAAGCAATCCGAGAAAAAATTGAAAACTGATTATGAACTTAAATAACAAACGAACAATTTTAACAATATTTTCTGAACTTCTATTTCATTTCAGAGATTATTTTAATAAATTTTAAAAAATTATACAAATTGACTACTCCAATCTGTCTTGAGGCACACGAACAAATCTGAATGACTGGACTTTCACGACAGCATTGGCGAGAACCGAGATTGAATATTAAGGCCCATCACCGACAAGAGTACACCCCTTCTCATGGGAGGTATGTACTGACATTTATAGGGGTAGCCGACCCCACACTATTTGTGTATCCAACCTGTTTCCATTTCTGTATTTTCGGGAATGGAGGTTGGTTCTACCTCCATGCCCGAAACTTCTCATTCTATCTTCCTCCGGTAGGAGTTCTGAGAGTGTATATCTAGTACAATTAATCTATGTTCGTTAATTTCAAAAACCTGTGGTCAGAACAGACCTTTTAATCTAAAGCAACCAAATTTCAAGTAAAATAAATGCAGAATAGTAGATGCTCATTAAGAAAGAGCAATAGAGGATTACTGGCCCTTTTTCTTTAATAATTTCTCAACAAATCTTTGAAATTTTTTTAATTTTTTACTACTTTATAACAGTGTAAAAGCCAAGAAAGTTTTTCATTGCTATCGGTTTTATTTTTTCTCTAATTAAAAAAAATATTTTAAAATACATTTTACAGCAATACTTTTCATTGCTTTAATTACTGCGTGTATATACAAATTTACAAATAATTTTGTGTGTTCATTATCATTGCTATAGTTAAGAGAAAATTTTCTAAAAGCAATATAAAAGCATATGAAACAAACCTAAAAATTGTCATAATGTGAGATTAAATATCTTTCCTTCGAATCCCTTTTAACTGTCTAAATGATTATGCCATGATTTTCACTAGGGTGGACCTATTTACTACTTCATGTCAGAATTTTCGTGGGCAAATGTCGTATAAAGACTCTTTTACTCATATAAAGATTAGTTATATTACATTATTATAGTGTAGGATATAAAAAACTGTTCATTTCCTTTTAAAAATAAATGAATTTGTTGCAAATATTGCATCAAAATAATAATTTGAAATTCGGCACTTAGAATATCAAAGATTTGCCTTAAATCCACTTTCCTGAAAATGTTATAACGATTTATTATCACAATACCACTACCATAAAATTAGAGAGAAAGATTATATAGAAAGGGAAATGTCACTGTAAGCTTCTTTTTTCTCCAGCACTAACATATGACTGCCTGGTGTGGGGATAGGCTACCAAAAATAATTTTTATATATTAGAACTCTAACAAAACAAACTTTTCAGAAAAATATATAGAATGAGATGATCCATGTCAAATACAAATGTGTATAAATTTCTCGACCTCTCCCCCCTTCAAAACAATTCATTAAAAAACTAGCAATTAACTTCTTTAAAAACATGGACAAAACGACAACGATGCAATAGTTAATATCCCGAATTAATTAATCCGATACAACTAAACACTAGACCAAAATACCTCGAAATATTCTTCTCGAAGTTCACTATATTCACTCGCATTAAAATACAACTTTTCTCCTCTTTGATCATGTCATTAAATATTTATCACGCACTGTCTAAAAGTAAATTAAATTAAATTAAGAATCACTTATTTTCTAATGTCAACAGAACCAAGAATTTAAGTCCAAAGGTAGCATACCCCTTCATCCCACACCCCATAACAAACAATAGAAATGAGTCCTGACGTTCACCATCTCACCTCCTCCTCTTTCATGATTAAGACTACTTAAGCATCTCCACCAAGCATAGCTCGACGAAAACGATCACATTAAAAAATTGACCATCAAGCACTGTGCAGACTACAATTATAGGGGCTAGATGCCCTGTCAAACCAAGTCTCATACGGTTTGCTTCCCTTTTCAATTACATTTAATAATCAAAATATAGGAGCACATTCCCTTTGCACTGAATTTTACAAATCCAATCCAATTATGCACAAAACAAAAATCACAAAATCGGGCTATTCATATCCTCAAGAAATTCATATCTGTTACATCAACTCATTTCTATTGGCCCATGTCGAATTGAATGTAATGACAGGATTCTTTGACATAAGAATTATAAAAATTCGACGCATGGAGAATTAATTTTTTATACCAATTCATTATTTCGCATATCACAGATTTGCCTAACATTCATTTTACTGGGATGTTATAGCTATTTAATATAATTCTATCTCTAACATAAAATTAGAAAAGATAAAAGATGAAAATGTTGCTGCATGATCCCCTTTTAAATTGCCATCACATCCTAAAAATCATATCCACTTTAAATTTTGCCCATCCAATCAAATTAATTTCGCAAAAATCGTAGGATAGATCTATCCATATCTTCAGAAATCTAACGACTGTTACAACACCACGTTTCCATTGGCCCATATCAAATTGAACGTGAAGCCAGGATTCCTCACTATAGGAAAGGTTAATTTGTATGCCAAGATTTTATCTCGTTCTCAAGGAAATTTAATTCAGATAGGAATTTTATAGATGATGAGAAATAGCAGATTGCGTTGGATTCAATTTTAAATCACATTCTTGGTATTCAAGAAAGATTCAATTTGACTTGAAAAGCGTGTAGCAGATTGCATCTGAAATTTCTGCCCTTCGAATTCTTACTCTGAGTGATTCGTTTCTCTCTCCCTATGCGAGACACATTAAACGGGATCAAAGAATCGTTTCAATACTAAATTGTATGTGTTACCAGGTATCCATAGAAGTTTATACATTTATTGTTAAGGAGTAAATGTAACCAGAAATTTAGTACAGATGCTTTTCTTTTAACAAACCTTTCGACCCTCGGGGGGGGCACCTTTAAATGACGATGAGATGCTTCCGGCATGGTGGTTGGATCTCGCCACCCTAGAGGGTACACTAATAGGTGGGGGATCTGACTCCTCCCATCGATGACGGGACGTACTTCCTTCGGAGAGGGTTGTACCGTGGCCGGTGACGGCCCTTAGGACTCAACCACATTTCCTGCCAATGTTGCTGTTGCGGCGGTCCGGTCATTCAGTTTTATGGTTTAAATCCGTGTGCCTTAGGGCGGGTCGGAGAGTTAGATGGTTGACTTAACAAACCTTTCTCCTTCAGTTTGAATGATATGTTTCCAATGAGTAACAAGCTTCTATACTATATACACATATATGAAACATTTGTGAAAGTTTATGCTCTTGGAGACAAAAAAAAATAATTGAACTACCGCCAGTGTGATGTAATCTCATTTGCGAAACTATTGCTCATGTAAACGGTCCAACAATGACCAAACACTGGACAAATAATTAAACGGATCAACGTCTGGAAAATGAGGACAATTCTAATCAAGTGTGTTGATCAACTTCTTTGTTTCACTTCCCCTCTAGGATGTTCGATGTGTTGTCTTGAAGAACTACTTCTTCCCATCAATTAGTGTTGTTTATTTCTAAAGGCGTGTAATTGCAGAATACTAGCTGGTACGAGTATACTTTGGTTAAGGTACTTAATTATTCTCCAATAATTCAAAGGGTATAAGCCTAACCAGTATTGATACACACAAAAAGAAAATGATGCAAAGCCTTCTGTTTGTGCATGTTTCGTCTAATAGTAAATACTTAATAAAAATCGATGACTAAGTGTGGTTTTTGATAATGTACTGTAATAACACTAAAATGCAAATGGTAAATTTCTGGACTTTATTCCCCAGGATTATAAGTGAGACAGCCACATACTGAGCATTTAGGTCTCCAAAAGTTTATAAAAAGGAAATGGAAGGGTTCTCTTTTACGAACATCTTTTGCATTTTGTGCGGATTAAAGTCGATTTCCACCGGCATCATAATTTTGCTTACAGTGGACAGACGCTCAGCTTGTTGTTTGGCTTAAAGTCTCATCTTTCATCATAAAGTCTTTAATATCACCCGTGATAAATCGGCTGATCCACTTATACACTATACGTTCATTCATTCATTCATTCATTCATACTTTTCCAAACACCGAGTCTATTTTTCGATCAGATTCTGAATATTCTTGCTCAGTTTGAACTCACAGAGCAAACATGGTAGTAAATCATAACTTTGGAAGGATCCACTGAAGGATAGCGTTTTTTTAAAGTTCGGTGCACTAATGAGGGCTAACGGAACTGAAAAGTTTGATGCCATCTTGGCAGAGTAGGCCATTTGAATTACACCTCTCCCAAGCAAACGTTTCTAGATATTAGGTATTATGGCGCTGTTTGGACCCTGATTTAGCTGAAAGTAAATCAGTTTAAAGATATATAAATGAAGTTTTGTTATCCACATATTTTGCTATCTTTGTGGTTCACGCAGACCATATGGGGGAAAAATTGCAATACTTGTCCGGAATTTCTTTTCTACTATCTAAAACAAAATTTATGGATTCATCTTGATTTAAAAATTCAACGAAGAAGAATTTATCCTGTTACCGAATTGGACTGGATTTTTATTCATTCATTAGTAGTTCATTAGTTCATTCATTTCGTGTTCAAATGGGTCGTTCATTAAATAACCAATTTTATAATTATATCTACCGACTTTAATTTAGTCATCCAAACTAATACATATTTAAATTTTTGTCATGCTCATGAAAAAAATGAGTGATACAAGATATTCGTGCGTGCGTGCGCGTGTGTGTGTAAGTGAAATATTATATATATAATACCTATCACTTACACGTTCGTATTATGCTATCTATTAGAATCCATGCAATGAATCTAATTTCTAAATTAAAATATTTTATAAAATAATTTGCTGTAAGTCCAATCCATGGTGAATAAAAATATTAACAAATATAATTTTTTGAATAAATCTATGTGGCAGATGTTTGCTGATTTTATTCGTGCCTAATATGACGACCCAATCTGTCATCATTTCCATTATTTGTGTATATTTAAGAACGTGATATCACACTTCAACTAAAAACAACATATTAAAATGTTAACTGATACTTTTTTGGAGTAGTTCTTTTTTTTAAGAAAGACAATGCCTTCCTCTGAATTCTTAAATGGATGTTATATTCCTATTCTAAGACAAATATTTTTGAATGTGGGCGGAGGCGGAAAACGTTCAAAATCACCATAAGAAATAAAATCGGCTGAAACATTTTTAGAAAACTTGGGAAATTCTAGTTTTCTGAATTTTTTTTGTGTTATAGAAAACAAGATGTCTGGAAGAAATAAGTTCTCTCTTTGATTTTGAATTCAGTTTTTGAATTTAGATTCTAAACTGGGTTGAAAAGACAAGGAAAATATTTCAAGTTTTCTGACTGCTCTGTCTTCTTATTCTTTCCTTTCTTTTCTTTTCTTTTATAGAGAATCCATTGAGAAAAGGAATAATTCATCTTTTTATATACTAACATGCGAAGATTCGCATTATAGTTTACTACTTCATTTTAAAAAGCTGCATTAAAAATTAATATTTTTAACTGAACGTAAACGAAAAATATTTTTTCTTCTAAGATATGATGCAATTTGCATTTGATTCTTTCAAAAAATCTTTAAATTTGTAAATATTATTATAAAAATATGAATAAAGTAAAATTCCCTTCGCCAATTTCATTTTAAAGCATTCATTTTTACTTTTTTCTATTTGAAATATATAAGGAAAATGTATAATCTTCAGTCAAATTCGATTGTGGATGGTAATACAAAAATATATTACAGTATGTACGAGAGAATTCCATTGACCACTCCCACACATGTTGGAATTTAATTTGTCTGCCGAGCCGTCAGTGAACATAATGAACTCCCAAAATGCTTTTAACTATACGAACAATATTTGGATGTGCGGTCTTTAAACCACATTTGTAAATTTCTATCAAATTTTGAAGGAACTCCAAAAGAAATGTGTCTGTGTCTGCCTTACCGAGTACAGACGAATATAATAACTACAAAATACAAAAAGCGAGATAGATAAAATTTGGTTGACAAATTTAGCATCTAAAGTGCAGATCCAAATTAAACTTTAAGACAAATTTCTCAAAGGTTGGATGTTTATCGGTTTGTACTTTCGAATGCAACTAAGCTCGATAAGTCGAAAATGTAATAATTTATATTAATGAAACTTGACATGATGCTGCTATTAATATTGCAACTCTGTTTAGTTTAGATTAGTTATATTAACGTCCTGTTTTAAAGCAACACTAGGGTTGTTTTGGACGGACCTCGTAATTTTGAACTGCGGTCAGATGACGAGGAAGACATTTGAGTTGACACCTGCCCTCCTTTTCAAGCCACGCCCCACCAATAGGAGAGCGTTTGGACTAATCCGTCCAACCAGACCCTCTTACACAACAGTTCCTCGGTGGAATCGGGTCTCGAACCTGAAATCCTTCGGTTTCGAATCCGAGACCTTACCACCAAGTCACAGTAGTCCTTACAATTTTAAAAAATTGGTTCGATATGCGCAATTTTATTCGCAGAATTATATTTGTGAAAAATTTATTATTTCTAAGTTAAACGATCTATCTTTAAAGCGCCAATACACACCCTTTCTCCTTTATCCTAAGAGCTTTGTCTTCAAATATTCGTGCTGGATGTTGCGAATCTTCCACTATTTCATAACTGAGTCTTTTTTTCATTCAAATATCATACTACTAAAAAATCACTAAAGTTAATTTTAAAAATATTAATATAATTTCTACTCAAGTAAAATTAAAGAAATCCAATTCACTTAAACTGAATTTGCATCCGCAGATAAATTTCTTATAGCAATAGAATTTTGCAAGAACTTTCCAGAGCAGACAAAAAGCAAGATCGTTAAAAATTCCATAAAATTAACATAGTTTGAAAGATCGATACAGAATACAAAACCAAATAATAATTAAAATTTCCAAAAGAAAATTTATCTGCCTTCGACTTAATAAATCAATAAAACAAATTTCATTAAAAAATAGTTCTGCCATTTCCCCCCCCCCCTTCAGCCACACTGCCATGTTTTTATCTTCCTTTGTCTAATGCCTATTTCTCCATTATTTAATATGCAAAGTTCATTTAATTAAGCAGGACTCCCATCAGTTCATTTTGACCTCTAAACTTATGAAGGGGAAAGAAGAAATTAATTTGAGCAGGTTATGAAAGGAGGTAGCCAATAAACTTTAGCAGCTGAAAACTTCTGGCGTGGGTTGACATTAAATATGAAGCTTAAATTTGTGTTTATTCATTAAATTTTTCATAATATTTGACGAATGTATTCTTTTCTCTTTATAGGAATTTATTTTCAGTTGATGAAAGAATGCATTGTAATTTGTTAATTGTGAGATTCAGTTTATTATGGATATCTTTAGTTCAGAAATTGTACCTATATTTTTTTTCTTCCTTTATAAATTGTTTTATAAATCAATAAATTTACTTAAAAATCAAGTAAATGTATATTTTAATGATTTTAGTGGTGATTAATTTATTTACTCGTTAAATAAATTCCCATAATCCATATGGGAATTTAGATCATTCGTATAAATTATTTAATCAAAAACTCAAAATCAAAATATTTAATCAAAATCAAATTATTTAATCAAAAACTCAAAATTAAAATATTTAATCAAAATTAAAATATTTAATCAAAATCAAATTATTTAATCAAAAACTCAAAATCAAAATTATTTAATCAAAATCAAATTATTTAATCAAAATTATTTAATCAAAATCAAATTATTTAATCAAAATCAAATTATTTAATCAAAATTATTTAATCAAAATCAAATTATTTAATCAAATTCGTATAAATTATTTAATCAATGAAATCATTCAAAATTCCCTTATTACATTGCTATTGATCCATATTATAGTATCACATCCATATTATTGTTAAAGAAACTTTTTTTTATGTAAAATTATACGAATGTTCTTACTTTCATAAATTTTAATTGACATGGATATTAAATCACACTAGAGAGCACTTAGTACCGCTAACTCTAGCGTACCGTCATCAAATTGTCAGCGATGATTGTTTAACTAATTCGGATGTTTAGACACGTTAGATTCGTATTAGGGTTCACATTGCTGTGCTGAAATTCATACGTTTTCATTGTTCATCAAATATTTTGTAGTTTGATTTTGTTCAATTCTTTAAAGCTAAAGAAGGAAGATTCCATTTATGTATAGTTTTCAACAAAAATAAAAATTGTAATTAACAATATCGCGAAATTTAAAAGATAAATTAATCAGATATTTACGTTTTTAACAACGCCATGACGTCATGGGATTCGTCTCCTTTAGAAAGTTACATAAATGAAATGAATAGAATATATGCAAAACATTTAAAAATAACACGCATTTAATATCCGATATTTAATATGTGATAATTTGACGGTATCATAGACATGAAATTACATCTATACGATTTAAGCAAAATTAAATCTAGCCAATACTCCCAGCAATCCAGCTGGTCGCCAAAGGCAACTAATATAATATATAAACAAAAGTTTAGAATTATCCATGGATATTGTTTATTAAATTCCTTTGGTGAGCAGTTAGTTCGCAGTGAATGTCGGCGTAGTAAAATTTCAATTAAATCATATTTATTCACAAATTTATTATTAATCAAATTTAGTCACAATCTGATGCCCATAATTATATGAACAAGGTGAATTTAAACACAAGATGATAATAGATATCAAAGCTGTTTCATTTTGAAACAGTTACTTTATGTATTGTGTAAATGAGTTTTCCTAATATAATTTAATTCCATAATTTCGTAGTGCTATTAAAACGATATTTGTACAGGTACTCAATTCTATAGTTTCACGTTTTCTTTCATAGTATTTAAACGTCTGTGATACTACGACATGCAGGGATAGAAAACAGAATCTTCTTTAGCATTTGAGAATGGAAGAAAATTAAACAATTAAATATTTAATTAAATAATTTTGATGCATTGATGAAAATATTTCATGATTTGTAATGCATTTAAAAATGAAACTCATCACGGAAATTTATGCAAAAAAAAAAAAAAAAAATCTAAAAATTTTATAACAAATTGCTATCATTAAAAGCATTTTTTTTTAAATTTTAAAATGGTATAAATATTCATTTTATCCGAAGTTATTTCAGAAAATCATTCAAAATCACCTTTGATTTTTAATTAATTAAAAAAAATTTTAAAATCGCTTCGAATGCATGTTTTTATCTTCAAAATATCTTTAGGCCAAATTTGATAGTTCTTGAACAAATGAAAATTTTTCAGGGAGACTTCCCCCACTGGCTGTGATTTGAAAATACAGGAAATTAATTTGATTTGATTCATAATCTCTTAAGGGTTTATGGGTGTTGGATCAATGTTAGAATAAGCAGGCCTAAAGGTCTCTATATGTTTGCCTCCTAAAGTGACCAATTACCCTTATCAACTAGTGAATCTAGGTTCCGTGATTAAATCTATATCCATCGAAGCAGTACAATAAAATGGCTAGATATTCTGAATCTCCCTTCGAAATTCTTTAAACCTCCGATTACAATGAAGAATACTACTTGAAGTTCAAATACTAGATAAAATTCAAAAAATAATATAAACAAAATGAAAACAGCAACGCAGTTAATTATAGAAAACGAGTTTGACATCGTTTTTACTAATTTTATTCTGTTTGATTCGTTCGTACTTTTCATGCTAATAAGTTTACTTATATTAAAGTCCCGTTTTAAAGCAACACTAGGGCTATTTTGGGGGCGGTCCTCGTAATTTTGAACCTCGGTCAGATGACGAGGACGACACCTCAGCTGGCACCCCCTCTTCAAACTTCCATACTACACCAGCAGGAGGACATTTGACCTCGACGGATTTAATGGGCACCAGATCCACTTACCACTTACGCCAGGTCCACTTTTTTTTTTTTTTGTAACATTTCCAATAAATACTTAATTTTGTTATGTCTCTTGTTAGAAACCCTAATTCAGAAGTTGAGCGGAAGAGAGGGACACTTACGCCGGAACTGACCTACAGATCAAGAGCTTTCAAATTTGGCACGGATATATCTTGTAAATATAAGTATGAATTTTGGAATTATGTTTTGAAATCTTATCTTAGTAAAATTAAGCGAAGTATCCAAATCTTTTTACCATAATTTCTGAAATATTACAGCTCAAATATAAATTTCTTTAACCATTTTAAAACTAAAAATAGAGCCATTTTTTAAATACCATTTTTATTGTTATAAAATTGGTCTCATTTCAAATACTATTTAAAAGGCTTTAAAATATATTTTGCAAAATTATTTTTATAAATGAAATCATTTTTGGTGTTCCCCAAACATTTCCTTTTTACCTCATTGTTGAATATCAAGATATTCCTTTTATTTTTTCATGTTGAATGGATATTTTTGTAGGAAGCATGTTTTTATGTTAAAAGCTTTTAACTCGTTTAGTTTTTGGGCAATTAAATGTTAAAATATAACTTCAGAAATGAACAATGATAAGAAATTTTGAAATCTACTTAGTTTTAAATATTTTGGAGCTTTTCCTTTAATACACACTCCCAGGAAAATCTTAGATATACGAATGAGAAGCTTCCAGTGCGATAGTTAGTTCTCGCCATATTCGTGATTACAGAAATGGTATGGGGTCGGCTACCCATTACCAATGGTGGTACATTCCTCCTACGGGGATAGTTACATCGTCGCCAGTGATGGTCCTTAGGACTCAACCATATTTCCCATCTATGCTATCTCGGCTATTCGATCATTCCAATTGGGGGAGGGAAGGGGTCGGAGAATTTACCCAGTCAAGAACCCTTTAATGCAAGTGTTGCTTTCTTATTTTAGTGCATGGAATTTTTAATGGAAATCAGAATTTTTTTTATTGAATAATGTTGTCAATTGAGTTATGTAAATTACGAAATATGTTCATTAATATAGACATAATTTCATAACACTAAATTATTCTATTCTTTATTCTTGTATTTTTTTTATGAATATGCTTCGAAATAGCAAGATTATTTTTATCCTAATTAAAGCTTAACCAGTTCCTGTTTAAAATTAAAAATGAAAGGTATATTGATAGTAAATTGACAGGCACAAATGAGTATGAGCATAAAAGTACTTGCCGAGGAAGTCATTAAAATTAAGCTATGTGTAAAAGGTTTAAATAAGAGATTTCGCAATTATTAATCTCGGACAATCTTCTGGTCACTTAAAACGGCTAGTTAAGAAATAAAAGCGAAGTCAGCTTATTTTCTCAAACATCCATTTTTTCAAATACTCCGAAGTTTTCGGTATTTTAAACAAATTCTTCATTTATCCCTCATGCATTTCTGGGGGCACAAGCAGCTGTTTCTTGCATAAAAGCAGAGATTGAACAAATACAATATATTTTTCTCTTTCTCTTATGCATTTCGCGACAGTTGCATAAACCCTTATTAAAAACGTAGCCAATTCCTTAAAAAAAATGGGAAATCAATTTAAAAATTAAATTGAAAGCCCGACTTATGATTAGTTTCTATTCATACCTTAGAAAGAAAGCAAACATATTTTACTTTTTCCTTAGATAAAAATGAAAGTTGGGGGAGTTGTCACATAATTAAAAAGTATTGATTTATAGATATAGGTAGCAACTCGTAACAAAATTAGATTGAAACTTCTTTGAATTTTTACAGATATCTTAAGTCCGTCAGTCTTATTTAAATTTATTCGGAATATTGAGGAAATTGTTTCTTCGGTCGAAGTATAACTTTTTTCAATAATTCAAATAAAGAATTTTTTTTTAGAATTACAGTTTAAAAACTGTAGTTTTGTTTGGATTAAATATTTCAAGAAATTGTTTCAATACAAACACAAAGATTTCTCCCTTTTAATTTCGCTTAGTTTGTTTTTAGTTACTGCTTATTGATTAAATGCATAATTTAAAACCTTAAAAAAAGGAAAACGATTTATCGCTAATAAAACAATGATATTTCTACAAAATAATTATTTGAATGCTGTTTCTGAGCAATAAAATATATTTTGCGTGAAAGGAAAAGATATTTGAATGAAAAAATTGCCATACCTTGCATTTAATTTCTTAAGTTTTTACAATTGTATTTCATCATTTAAAATGATGTCTCAAATGTTTTATTTTGATTTCAAAATATGTTGCAATTCACTGGTAATTTTTTTCTGCCAGCGTTTGACAAATATTTGTAATGCTTCAACTAAAAAAAAATAAATTATGAAGTTCAATAAACAACATTTGTCTCGCTGCAATATTTTTCATATATCTTCCAGTTACAAAACACTAATATTTTCATTTAAATTTCAGATTGATTAAGATTTAGAATCTTAAAGAGATTCATCGCTGTAAATGAAAGTTAACTGCCCCGTTAAGCTATTTTTAGTTAAAAATTATTTAGTAGCCTAAAAAGTAAGAGGCGACAGTAAATAATCAAATTTAAAAACATCCCCCCAAAAAATTTAAAACTTTTCTTTGTATTTGGATACATAAAATCAGCAAGCCTGGAAAAAAAATTAATGGATTCTTCTCCTTTCAGCTTAAAGAAGTAATTATTGCTAAGATGCAATATTTTAGAGAACAATGATTTTCTTAATGATTCGATTTCTTATAAATCAATTAGAGCGAGAAAATATATTATTTTCAGTAAAAAAAATCATTAACTATATAAAATGAAAAAACATGAACTGCCCACATGAATATTTTGGTAATGCACTTAAAGGCATGGAAAAGTGTGTAGTTTTAAATAACAATAATGATCTAATAATGTGCATCAATTAGTTAAAATATATCTGTCCTGAGATTATTATGATGGAACACAATATTGTCGCGTAGGTTCTCTATTGTGGAACTCAATGACACACACAAAAAGTAGAGCTAAACCAATTTATTAACTCAACTCTGAACTCAGAACACAGTGACTGACAGATCTGCTTTTATACTAGCAAGGAAAGTTCCAGAATACTTTTCTGGAGACAGTAAAAAAAGTCCAGAACACTTATCTGGTAAACTAAAGAAATGTATCTTCAGTATCTTCTGGAACATGAAATAAAGGAAAACATCAAATCAAGGAATTAAATATTTACACAGACTGTGAATCGCATTGTCTCTAGCGGGATTCGAACTTACGATCTCTTGATTAAGAGACCAGTGCTATGACCATTCGGCCATGGAGAGTCGACTGCCTTTTATCAATGCGGAAATATTTCTTAATTTTTTTAAATTATGGTTGCGTTTTCTTCATCGCATTTTACTATCTGATTATTTCAATTGCTCTTCTAGCAAAAATTCAAAATTTCTCAGAAGAAAATTGAATTTCAATCACGACAAATTTATAATTCATTCATTATGTATGAATGAATCTCAGTTTTCGATGATGTTCATTTTGCTTCCTAGAAAAACTTTTTTTTGATTGGCATCATCCCATAACAACAATCCATTATTTTATTTTTTATTTCCAGTTATTTAGCATTTCAAAAAAAGACCTCTTTCATTGAATGCATTTCAAAAATAAATCAGAAATGTCCATGTATTTTGTTAAACTTTTTTCAGTTTCCGATAAAGCTATAAATCAAGGGGAATTTTTATAGCAAGTTGTTCTGTACGCTCTGCATTCGTATTCTGCGTGATCTAACGCTATATAACATGGTAATCCGCATTGATTGTTGTCTTTGTTTTGGTCGCCAAGAATTTGAGCTAGAGGACTGAATAATATATTAATCCTATTTGAGCGAAAAATCAGCATCACGAAATTCTGCAATCCAATTTCAATACAGTCGTTTTAAAATTTCGGCACACAATCTATACAAATAACTTTCTGCTAGACAGTGCCCCTTATTTCTTTCGCAGAAATAAAGTAATAAAATATAATGAAAATATCATTTCTATTTTTCCAATTTTCACTCAATTCTAAAGAAATCATTTCACATCCTATTAAACCCAGATTTTTCTTTTAATATATTTATAAAACCAAATAATATTAAATGATGTATAAGCCACTGATTTTTTCATAAACAAAGATTTATAAAACAACATATATCTCGTTCCATTAATGATGCTAGTATTTATTTAATTAGTGGCGGACTATCAAACAAGAAAAATATACTACTATTTAAGGCCCGAGAATTTCATAATAACTCGACAGTTTATAATAATTATTTTTTATATATTTCATGAAATTTAATTTCGTGCTTACTTTTTACATATAAAAGTTGTGTTCTCGTTTATTTTTCAAATTAAAAATAATTTATAATTAATATTGTCATTTTCAGGAGTACTAGTTTTGTAATATTTTTAAACATTTCTTTTAAAATAACTTTATTCCATTTTCTTCAATGTGATTTTCATTAAAATATTGGTTTTATTAATTTGCCGTAATTTTTTATTCGATAGAAAACTGCTTATGTAGAGATTAAACTAAAATCAATAAAAATAACTTATTTTCGAAGTTGGAGGGAACAAAGAATTTTGATACATGCATTTTTTAAGAAACTCTACAATGTTTAAAAGACGTCCGCTTGAATTTTCAGTCTAAAAGGTAGAGAGATACAAAAATTAAGGGAAAAAAGAACAAAAAATGCATTACATTTTCATAATATTTCGCGGTAATTGGATACATAGGATACGTGTTTCATAATTACAATTTAACACTTAGATACATTAAATGTCGAATATCTATCAATGAAATCGACATTTAAGAAATCAAAAGTGCTAAATTTACAAAATAGTGATATGTTTATTGATAATAAAAGTGCATGAATGTTCTGATGCTCTACAGGTCAGAAAGCATTACCTTAAGCGTCAAATTTGGCTTGAAAATTTAAATAAAATCAAAAGTAAGACATTTGTATTGAAAGTTAGAAACGTTAAAGCAAAAAAGTAAAAGTACTTTAAAATTTTAATTAAAAAGTGGGATTTTAGCATTTTTCGGCAATATACTCCGAAAAAATTTGCAAATAGTAATGGTTACATCGTTTTGAAATTCAATATTTATAATATTATTTTAAACCAACTATTTTCATTATTGTAATGAAAGTCTAATCTTTTCATTATTTAATCTTATATTTAATTGCAAGATATTTTAGTTGTTGAAAACTAATAAAAGATTGTTTATTATTTGTATAGTTTATAAGGAGAGTAAAAGAGATTAGTCACAGTGCTGAGAAGGAAAACCTTCAATTAGACGATACCTGGCAAGATATTATTTTTAGAGGCACTATAATGTCATGGTACTAGATTATATCAGGAAAATTCTGTATTTAAGTAACACATTACAATATATATGAATTAATTTTTTAAAAAAAATTTCAAATGAAATAAGATATTAGGAATTAATGTCACTACATATTTTTCTACATGAAATATAACCACACTTTTCAATTATTACTATGTAGAAATTACATATTGCCAGATTTCTCTATTCCATAAAAAACATCGTTTATATTCCGTCAACAGTTTGGAATAAACTGCTATAATTTCACAATAATTTCTAAGCCAAATTACTTGCAATTAACCATAAACTGTTATTCCGACCGCAACATCCAGCTATTTAAAAGGCAATAAAGAATACATCAGTATTAATCATTGTTGTTAAATTACCATTAATCGAATAATCTTCCATCTCCTCGCATTAAATGATCATCTCATTTCAATTGTGGTATCGTTTATCATAGATAATTAATTCTTCAATCTGAATGAGGCGGGAATATGAATTTACCATCTTCACAAATAATTATTCCAAGCGAGAGCGATTCAAAAATAATAAATATGCCATCTGTGTCTTTTTTAAATTAAATGCCCTCCAAAATTATTTCTCTGTTTACTCAGAACAATGGTGTCATTAAAAAGAGAGGAAGTAGTGTGCTCTTATCCTTGCCATTGATCTTATAGACTATTTTTTGCAAAGAGTGGAATTCAATTTCGACTCCATCACCTTCAAAAATATGATGGATCTTTGGTAAAGACGTACCTTCCATAGTTTGTCGCTCAGTGATCACATTGGACGTTCTCGGCGTGCGGTGGGAATGATCGACTCTGCCCTAAGAGAAATATACCCTAAGAGAACATCAAAAGATGGATTCAATCTGAACGAAGAAATAAGAGAAAGTTTTATCATTGATAGATTTTAATCCTCTGACTGCAGAATTTAATATTATTTATATGCTACGCTTGAAAATGAATCCAAATATTTTCCAAACAAAGCGAACTGTTACAGTATGTTACCAGATAATGTTTAAACATAATAAAAATCTGCAATAGTAGAAGATAGACACATTAAACTGAGAAAAACCCGAGGAGCAACCGAAAATAGATTGATGCGAAACCAACGTAGATTGCAGAATAAGCAGTTGGAGAGTTAATTTGTACTTGGCTGCTTGCCAAATGTATCGTATCCTTGCATTTTTATTGCTACATAATATGAGCTTCATCGTTTCAAAGCGTAACCAGAAGTGAAAAACATGCCAGAAGGATGACATGAAGTTACACATAATGAAGTTAGAAACATGTTTATAACTTCATCACAACGATTTTGACATTCTTGCTTCTCTTCATATTTAATTTATGACAATTTGATAATATGGTCTCTGTTTCTTTGTAAATGAATTCAAAGTTTCAAATTTCATTTCATAGAAGATTCATCATATTTTAGAAGCTGTTGATGCTTTAATCTAAAGACAAGTATCAAGCTTAGAAAATGGCATAATTGTTTTAGGATAGTTTTAATTAGTTGTCCATAATTTAGAATTGCAAGATCAATTCTCTATGAGTTTCATAGCACACTTCAAATATATCATCTTAGAATAAGCGCCTCCATGTGCACCTCGCATGAAAGTCCGAGATATCAGCTCAGGTTTATTACTCCTGATTTAACCACGACGATTCGAAATTAAGAAGATTTCAAAAATAAATCTCATGTAGTTTCAAAACGGGACATTAAAGCAATAAATCGTCTCAGGCTCAAATTGAATCTTTCTGATGTTTGTTAAGAGTTATCCGTCAATAATTGAAACCTGGGGCTTTAACACTAGAACTACTGATGTTAAATATATACCTAATTTTACCATACACGTCACCATGGCTTTCATTATAAATTTTGGCTTAGTTTATGTAAATCAAAGACTATAATTTAACGAAAACATTTAATATAATAATTCATGAATTATTAATAAAAAAAAATCCGAATAAAAGAGTTTGTATGTGTATTATAATATCCAGTTAGTGTTTTAAGTTTTAAACTGAATTATAATCGGAATAAAATCGATCCCATTATAGCTGCTGCCGAACACTTTGGTTCAACTATTATAGTTTCAAATGAAAAATGTATTTTCAGGAAATATCTGAAAGCGATGTATAAATGAATTTACAAATACGTATTGATGTCCATCATTGCATATGTGATCCATAAAATATTGTAAATTTTAAAATTGCCAAAGCCGTCATTTTGACGAGTCATGGTCTCAAACGGAATAGGAATACTTAATTGTTTTAAATTTATTAAATGCCGTTTCAAAGTTATAGAGGCAATATATAAATTATATAAAAATCATATCAAATTAAGTGCTGGATATCTATATGAAACCTATGAAATATCAGCTAAAATAGAATTTAAGAGTTTTTCATGAAAACTATAACAATGATTTTTACGCAAGAGAAAAAGGAAATACATCAAACTAAAACCTTATAATAGTCATTTAATAATACATGATACCTAGTTATAAAAGGAATTTCACGGTAAACGTTATTTTAATTCGTTTATGATAAAATATCTGCATTTGACATCAAATAGGTCATATTTCAACACGCATCTCTAGATAATAAATAGAAACAGATATTAAAATTATACTTACAGCACTTATTGCAGCATATATTTATTAATTTAATAATAATAGCAACTTAATCGTATTTCATTTCAATTATCCTTGGTTATCTCTTTAATCTTAACGAACAGCAAACTCGAACCGATCCCAAATATTAATAGCAGATACTCATAGCTGGAGAAATCCGAGAAATTTAATGAATATGCCAACGTCATTTCAACTAGACAATCGCTAGGGATCATTTTACTTCGGTAGCATGCTTGAAACAGTACTATTTTTAACAAGTGAGGTGAAGGTTAACTCCTGACTATCGGTTGGTTACGTGATCGTTTTCTGAAAAGAGCTGAGTTCAGCCCCTTTTCGACAGTCAATGAGCAAATTAGAAATACTGAACTATCGATAGGTTTGGCTAACTCCCTTTTTCTTAATTATTTATGAATGCTAAGGAATAACTGAATACTGATTGAGAAAATACGAGAAAATCAGTGAAATATTATTCATTATCAATAGGCTTTTTTTTGGCAAATGATTTGTTTTGATTTGCTTCCCAATTTGAATCGTCGCAAAAGCTATTTAGTAGGAGCCTCATAATTCATGCGAAAGGAAATACCTATTGGCGGTGTTTAAATTTGGACATAAATTTCAAATATGTGCTAATTATAAAGCTTGATGAATGTGTTATGGTTTTAATTAGTTGCTTTGATCACCAAATAGATGTCCTGATGCACGTTAAATATGTCTTCTTGAATATGAGTCTGCATATTCGCTTCTCGTGGAAGTATAGAGTTCTTGATTAAAGTCAAACCAAATTCAAAATATCAAATATCAAAATAAAAAAAACGAGTAGTATGTGATTTTAACTAACACATACTGTATTGTTATTTAAAAAGTTGTAAGTTAAATGTAACTAATTTAAAGTAAATTTTACGGCAAACTATACTATTTGTATTATGTTCTATGTAACTCTTATTCCGATTAAAATCTCTGCTGTTA
The DNA here is from genome assembly GCF_947563725.1 of Argiope bruennichi. Classification (NCBI taxonomy): domain Eukaryota; kingdom Metazoa; phylum Arthropoda; class Arachnida; order Araneae; family Araneidae; genus Argiope; species Argiope bruennichi. Next base: position 84,303,911 of record NC_079159.1, on the reverse strand, counting down.
ATTGAATGGGTCGGGACAAGAAAGTAACAAACCACATTTTAAGCGAAATAAATCAAATACTGTTTACTTAATGAAATTTATAATATTGTACATATATATATTTTGTTTCTACTGTTGCTAGGTAGCAACAAATGTCAAAAGTTTTGTTTTTATTCCGAAAGTTTCTATACATTTTTTTAACAAGAAAATGTCAAACAGCAAGTGTTTCGGATATAAACGTGTAATACAGAAGAAAATGAATGCCGATAGTAAATCAGAGGATTCTTATATAAATGAACAATTGGATAATGATTATCAACTTGCAGAAAAAAAAAGGTATTGTCTACTGAAATGAAGATGGAAGTAAATATGGCTTGGCATTATTTTCAATCAAAATATTTTCGTCCTTCAATTCCTTTCGTTCGTCAATCACTCTAAGAGTGATTGATTTTTATTTAATGTATATTATGTTTATAAGGCATTTCATGTAACTAATTGATGTATTGTTTTATTTTTGCAAAAACTGTTTCATTTTCAGTATTATTTGGCCTTTTCTAAATGGCTCAAAGTAACTGTTCTATTGGCATTATTTTTGCTAAAATAAAAGTATTTTAGATATAATTTCATAATCATTGCTGCTTTTGTTCTATAATTAGTAATTTTTTATTACATGATATTTTCTTTATAATGTACTCAGAATATTATAACTAATCAAAAGATTTTCAACTTTATTATTAATACTATTAAAAAATTTTAAAATATGTGTAATGCTATGCTAAACATTGTATGAAATTAATTTTAGCACAACAATGTAATGCATTATTGTATTATTATTTTCATTTTATAGGAGAAGGATTCAGATGTTAAATTGCTAAAATTGAAGAATATAGAACAATAAAGAAGGGATTTTTTTTTAAATTGCAGAAAAATATAATGCTCCAATTGAAATTTAGAAAAATAAAATTAAAGAAGTTTTAAAACTTCTAAATTACATTCCCCTATTTATCATAATTAGTACAAGAACTTGGTTGTTGATCATGAAGAAACAGAAAAATTGAGGAAATGTATAAACTAAGACTTTGTATTTCCGACTTGTATGACTTTTATGTATCTTACTTTCTTTAATTAAAATATTTTTATTTCTCTTATATAATAACTTTTTTATAATACACAATATTTTTTATAACTGCCACTATAATATTTTGACTGCATAAAATAACAAAACTATCTCATTGACTTTTTAGAAGACATACCGGGAAGAATAAATTGTCAAATCTCACGATTGAATATCTACCTGAACATTGAATTAAAATAGTGCCAATGTATAATTTTCAAGATAAGCTAATAAAGTCAGTGAATTTGCAAAGGAAACAATATCATTACAGTAATGTTATATTGTTATCCAGAATAGCACACATATCACTAAGAAACTGGCAAAAAAACTTTATGATATATATTTTGATTTCCATATTTGACCCAACTTTCAAATCTATATATCTCATTCAAATCTATAAATCAACATTTCACATCTATATTTACACAAATCTATATGTCCCAGCTTTCAGATTTATATATTCTTGAATTATTTAATTTTTTAATATACTAGCATTTATATAATAGCATTTTTGTTTTACTTATAAGTAACATTTTATGGAACATTCATTCAATTTCAGTTTCCCCTGCATATAAATAATAAAAAACCATCATGAGTGGTCCCTTGCGTACTCTCAAATCAAGTTAGTTCTATCCCTCAGTATAAGATTGGGGACCTTAGTATACCTATGCATGCCATTGACAAACAATAACTTTGAATTAAAAACCTTGCGCTTGAATTTAGCATCTTTACTGAATATACATTTCAAATATGAATTCTGAACGTTTTTTTCCTCCAAATAAAGCCAAAATGTTGCATTTAACCGTAATTATAATTCCAAAATAACATGTCAAATGAATTTCTTTGATTTACGTTTATCAGTTTTACTTATCGAATTTCATTGATTTACGTTGAGTTCATCAGCTATTGTAATGACATACTTGCGGAAGTACAGATCGACAGACGTGTAACACTGATATAGATTTGGTCAAAATGTGATAAAAATCTATATTTTAGATACTAAACTTGTATTTGTGTACCAATTTTTACGTGCCTAAAATTGCGTTTTGTGTTTATGCGCTCATAGACAATGTTGAGCACGTAAGGTCTGAATTGTGGAAATTCGTGAAAATGAAACAAAAAGGTTTCAATAATTTCTTTTTACAGAGAAATAACAATTTATATCTTCCCTCATTAATAAGAATTGCACAGCAAACAATAAGAGGACTATTGAGTACTGAGGACTTTCAACTATTTATTAGATGTTAACAGTCCATAGAGAGATGAAAGTTAGTAATTCAAGGTAAACTGAGTTTAAAGTGCAATAATCTCCGCTATAAGCAAATTCTTTTTTCAGGTCAGTTTCATTAGAATTATAGTAATTCTAATGAACGGTTGGTTTGAAGGCACAGAGAATGCAACGGCGAAAAAAATGTATTCTTAGCAAGATCTCTTATGTTCATTTTAAGAGAATATTTCAAATATCTTTTAGTCCACAATCTAAATATTATATATATCAAACCTCTTCGCGTCTGTAAGGAATATAAATTTGGAATTTTTAGTGCGGGCACAGAATAGCTCTCGTCCTCTGATACCATTTCAAACCAGTTAATATAACCATAATCGGCTTTTCATAACTTTTAAAAGAACATTTCTTTAAGTAGATGAATTGAGCAATATGTATTAAAATAAATAGTCATTATTAGCGACACGGGGAAATGTGGAATAAAAAAAATCATTGTCTAGAATTCTATCCTAGATTAAATTTAAATTCCTGGAACCTCCCTAGAATAGCTTTCTAAATAATTGTTGAACATAAAAAGAAACCCCATGGTTTGGTTATATTAACGTCCCGTTTGAAGCAACACTAGGGCTATTTTGGGACGGACCTCGTCATTTTGAACCATGGTCAGATGACGAGGACGACACCTGAGCTGCCCCCCCCTCTCCACACCACATCACATCACACCAGCGGGAGGACGTTTGGTCATGACGGATTTAACGTGCAATAGACTCCTTACACGACGGTTCTTCGGTGGAATCGGGTCTCGAACCTGAAACCCTCCGGTTCCAAAGCCGAGACCTTATCAACAGGCCACCGCGGCCGTAAAGAAACCCCATGGAGATCTATATTTATTTTTATTCTCAAATTTAAAAAATGAAAAGGGTTGTCTTACATATTAATGATATACATTAGATATAGAATAGACAATTGATAAATGTAATAAAACATCCATATTTTTTATATCAGAAATATTTTAAAATATTTTTAATGTCTTATGTTTATAAAAAATATATTGTTTATAAAAAAATATAACAAATTTTTAATATAATACAAAGGTTTTCGATCATTCATTTAAGACTATTTTCCAACAGGCATAGTTAAAAAGCACGTCAGATTATATTTATTGAACAATCTGAGGACTATAACGTAAGGCAAACAAGCAGAAATAATCGTTGTCTAAACTATCAGTCTTTGAATTCCGTAACACTGAATAAACGTTTCATCACAAAGGAGCAATAATCCATCATTTATAATTAACACTCCAATCCGAGCAGACTGCGGGCATGAATTTACGATTTTCCCGACCACCTCGCGTTGAGGAATGAATCCCGAAAAGTTTAATAACTGTGTCAACAGCGTCGTTTCATCCGCTGACCCATCGGATCGTTAGACTTCGTCAACACGCATGGAACAGCAGTTCTATTAACATATGGGAGTGGAGATACACTCCTACTCTTATTTGTTGGGCACGTGACCTCTTTTTAGAATAAGTTGAGTCGTTCACAATCCGCGGTGTGGTGACCAGAAATTATTGTCGATATCGTGTTCGGTTCTTTTTTCTATATCCTTTGGAACATGCTATTTAATGGTTTATGAAAGATGGAGTCTAGACAGAGAAAAAAAATTTTGAAACATTTATGGTTATTAGTTTTTATTTGAGAATATATAATTGATGCAAGTTATTTAAGATAGCATTCTGATTTATTTGGAGAAAAGAGAAAATAAAGTCTTAATTCTTTATTCAATGAGCATTTCTTTGACTTAGCCTTTTCACCTAATCGCAAAAATGATCGTCATTGGAATTAAGATACAAGTCTCAGTTTTCAAGGATATTTTGGCTTTAAAGTATTTTTATTTGATACAAATATATATATTTTTTATCTATTATTTGCAAAAATTTTTTAAAAAAATTAATTCATCCCAAATGTAATTTTTAGACAAGTTAAGGTATTAGCGTAGAACACATTAAACTTGTGCGGATGTTCCGATGATCGCTACGTTCATCAGCGTTAATATTTAATATTTTTCTAGATCTATTTCCCTTTATAGTAAAAAAAAATATTTTCACCACTTTTATCTGAAAAATTGAAATTTTTACAAGATATCCCCATTATTTTTGGCGACTTTTTTGACAAATTTGAATTTTTCAAAAAAAAAAAAATGTGGTAGATAATGATTTTAAATTTTTACCAGATATTTTATTCTATGAAACACGAACTTAAGATGAATTTAAAAAGTATCAGTGTAATTGAGAAAAATCTCATGTCCCCAAAATTGTACTTTTTCGAAAAAATGTGTTCTATTTAAGCTATCTTAGCCTTCTACAACTCATTATATAATATTTTTCAACACTTATAATAAACACATTTAAATTTTATCTGTCATATTTCCCGACTTTTATTTAAACGCAAAAAAATTGATGTTAGGAATCTTTCAGCTCGTTTCATCCATACCGTTTCAAATACAACGACTTAAACAATCAAATATGAATTTCCCAAACAACATAAACCGAGTATTAACGACAGGTCCACCCAATAAACCGAAAAACAAACCTATTGTTGGCAAGCATAACTGATAAACTAAACGAAATAAGCCAAATGTTTGTTGCAGTCAGTGCCCATAAACCAAAAACATTCACCTACTGTTGTTGGCAAGCATAACCAATAAACAAATCACCATAAACCAGTTATTGTTGATCAGCATAACCAATAAAACAAACAACATAAACCAGTTACTGTTGACAAGCATAACCAATAAAACAAACAACATAAACCAGTTACTGTTGACAAGCATAACCAATAAAACAAACAACATAAACCAGTTACTGTTGACAAGCATAACCAATAAAACAAATCACCATAAACCAGTTACTGTTGGCAAGCATAACCTATAAACAATACACCATAAACCTGTTACTGTTGACAGGCATAACCAATAAAACAAACATAAACCAGTTACTGTTGACAGGCATAACCAATAAAATAAACAGCATAAACCAGTTACTGTTGACAGGTATAACCAATAAAACAAACAGCATAAACCAGTTACTGTTGACAAGCATAACCAATAAAACAAACAACATAAACCAATTTCTGATTATGTTTTTTCCGTGGCTTGTTAATGTCCATTAGAATTCTACTATACTTTTGATTGCAATTCTTAGCACAGTATACACATCTGTAATAAATTGAAAAGTATTCTGTTATCAAAAAGGTATCTATATGTTCTTATTAAAACAAGAAAGAAAAGAACGACTGAATAGGCTTTCATATGTATGGAATTTTTGTAAAACAGCAGATAAAAATTTGTATTGAACAGTAACGGCTCAAGCATTGCCGAAGCAAATGATATGTAACCTCTACTATATTGCTAAGTGATAACTATCAACAAACCCTAAACATTACTGTTTCAAATTGATTTGGAATAATTTTGTTATCAAACAAATAAATAATAATTAGTTTGTACGTTCGATAATAACGAAAGTGTTTCATTTCCAACAATGCATTATTTTTGCAAACTATACAGCCCAACGGATGCATTTTATTACTGAGCTAGCAAAACAAATTATTTCTGTTCGAAGTCTAACAAGTTTCTTTTTCTATGAATTGAAGCTTAGTTCTTCCTCCTGATATTATCGTGAAAAGAATGTTGTTAGACTGTTGAAGAATTTATATTTGAAATATCAGACTCTATAAAATCAGAAATCATATTTATATATTGTAAAAAGGATGGAGTTGCCGGAGTGTATATACACGAGTAACCAAAAATGTGAGAAATATCCATCTTGTATCGCATTATTCCAAAAGATTTAATTACACGAATTCCTCTACATTCTGTCTCTCAAACTCCATGTATTTTAAACAACAAGTATTTACGCAAAAGACACCAGATGGTTTTAAAATAAAACTCCAACAATATGGCGATATAGAACCGTCTCTTGAAAGTATTTGCATTTGAATTTCCTGTAAAAAGCCTTGGGTAAATGGTCACATAAGGAAGAAAGTCAATGAGTTTAGTGAAATAAATACTGCTACCGATTTACTCCGAATATAATAATACTTAACGCAGCTTCCTCTTATTTTCCCACCAACGACTCGGGCGTTGAGGAAAGCGGAGATGAATTAAGAGGAGGAAAGGGTGGTCAACGTCACATCAGAGATGGTTGAATGCTGAAGAAAAAGGAAGATGCAGAGCATGCAGATGACAGTTTTATAAAGCTTATGAGGGAGGATCTGGTTTATTGCGAGATCATGACTAATGTTAATCCGCTCTTTCGTCGACACGTTAGAATCATTTGTCCCACTTTAGTGCGATATAGATTGAAATAACGCGATAGAATGTAATCGATAATAAAATATAATGCTAGCATAAGCATTTTTTTATAGAATTACTTTATTGAATCATTTTCAATCTCAGATTATTTGGGTCAGCATTAAAAGGTACATATTTACTTGAAAACATAAATGCATCAAGTTTATTATAAATTGTTAGACGTTAAAAAAAAATTATACATTGACTAGCATTATTCAGCTTTTTGAAAACACTCTTGTATGGATTAAGAAATGGCTTTTCTGGTTTTATTCCGAATTTCTATTTTATTATTTTTGACTCTTAATGACAGTTTTGTCATCAGTTGCTCACGCAGTATTTCCAATCCATCTATCTACAGATTGAATGGTCATGGCCATGGGATACTTTATTTTCTTAGCATAATGATGTTTTTAGACTAATATTACATCTTTGTATTTCGAGACTAGTTCGCGACTCGAGCCGAATGGAATGATCCGATAAAACATGGAGCTATCAAATTTAGTTCGCAATTACATTTAGTATAAAAGATTTTCTAAAAATGTTTTGAAAATATAACTATGCTTTTAACTAGTAAAAATGAATTGAATTATAAACGGCTTTCGCCTAACTTCTTCAGAAAATATTGATGCACATATAACCTTTTTAAACATTTTGAAATTTAAAACATGATTTTGAATGATAAAAATTTTACTCTCTACGAATTATATTTAAAAATTATTCAAAATTAGCATTACTACTGTAGCATTTGTAAAACTGTGTAGTGAAATTAAAAGCTTATTTATTGTTTCAACAAATCTTTTACGCTTGTGCCAATATTAAAATTGCGACAGAAAACAAACGATCTTCTTTACATCTCAACTTGAAAGAAGAATTTTTACTTTGCTTTTGATTTGGGGTTGACCTTCTTTCCGTAATTTACGTAATATAAATATAGTTTTCATAGTATGCAAATGCTGATGCAATAAAACTTGGCGAGGATAAAACAGACTAATGAAATCCACCCCATTATGTTTCAGACAACAGATTCAAAATGTAACTAGATTTTTTTTTACAAAACTATTGAAAATTTGAGAGCATAATTCATACCTGAAACATGTATTCGAACATAAAATATGTTTCTACAGCTATGAAAGACTAATCAAACGACCAGAAGTGGTTTATAGAAAATTAAAATGGATTTGAAGACTATAAGCATATGCTTTTTTTCATTATCGTAGCAGAAAGAGAATTTCCAGAATATGGATAAACAGTTACGGATAATACAGGAGTTCATAAAAAACCTACATCATAATAAGAATACGATTAGTATCTTCGATGACAGATTGATCCGCTATTAAGCTATCTGATTGCAAAACCGCCATAAAGGTTTAGAAAACGGACGAAACTTCCTAGAGCTTCATAAACCTACACAATTTTTAATCCTGGTTAAAAAAGACGAGAACGACACCTGAGCTGGCACTCCCTCTCCAAGCTTCCGCAGGGGAACATTTAGCCCACGATGTCAGTAAAACTTTATTAATATAATGGGAAAACAGCTATTTTGTAATCATGTCAAATAATTCGAACTAAAGTGGTGCCCAAAAGTGTGGACATTTTTTGAAAGTTTCATGTTTTTCAACTTTGCGTGCTTGTAGAATATATTAATTTTCACTTAAATACAAATGTTTATATATCAAATTGAAGGTAATTTAATGTAAAATTTAATAACAAAAACAGTATTACAATATCTGTATTACAAAAAAAGTTACGCTCATTTTAGTAAGATCTATCTTAGATTTGCATTTTTTTAAAGTGATACTTACACAATCAATACTTAGTAGGATAACCCTTATTTTTTAAGACAGCTTCACAGCGTCTTTTCATCGAGTGAACGAGTGTTTGGAGTTCATCTTTCGTAATCACATGGTGCCAAGAATCAATTATAGATTCAATAAGTTGTCTTTTATTGGATGGACGTTTTTTTCGTATAAGAATTTTTAAACGTCGCCACATATTTTCAATTGGATTGATATTAGGACTGTTCCCTGGCCATGATAATACATCTATGCCTTTATTTTGAAACCATACTTTACTGCTTTGCATACTTTTGCTGTGTGGCATGGAGCTTAATCCTGCTGAAAAATAAATGGTGCTTTGTTCGGAAAGAAATCCCTGATGGAAAATATCAATTTTGGTGCCAGGACAGTTTCGATGTATTTTTTGGCATTCAGAATGCCATCAATCACTTGAATTCGGCCCACACCATCTGCAGACATACATTCCCAAATCATGGCATTTGTTGTTTTTATAGTTGCTTCAATGCAATCAGGATGAAGCGCTTCACCTACTCTACGTCTCACGAATTTTCTACCATCACTACCAAAGAGCGATATTTTAATCTCGTCGCTCCAGATTACTTGATTCCATTCATTTTCTGACCATTTAATGTGTTCTTTTGCACACTTAACTCGTTTCTCGCGTTGCTTTTGATTTAAATATGGTTTTTTCCTTGGAATTCTAGCTTGTAGTCCAAATCCTGATTACCTTCTTATTGTTCTTGAACTTACTGCAATACCCGCTGCATTCATTTCACATCTAATGGCATCTGATGAAATTTTTCGATCTTGAAGGCATAGCCGTTTAATTTTTCTATCGGCAATAGCACTTGCGCATTTTTTCCGGCCTGATTTGGCCTTATTTTCCACTGATTTCGTTTTTTCATAACGTAAACAGAACTTTCGTACACCAGAACAAGTCACTGAACCACCAATTTGTCTTGCAATTTCAGCATAAGAGAGGCCATTTTCTCTCAATATGACAATTCGGCTTCTTTTTGTAGATGTCCAATCAGTTCTTCTTGTTGGTGGCATTGTTTAAAATTACTTTAATTACAAAAAAGGACTTAAAATATTCAAAAACAGCAATACTCTATTTAATTGTACTAATATGCATCATTCCGCAAAATATTTTCACAACAATAACTCTTTTACCATCCAAATAACCTAAACTATAGTTACAGACATTTGATGGGTACTCAGAACAGTGTTAGTGATTGGCTAGTACGCTTTTATAACAAAACACGTCATTATTCAAAACGATTTGTGTTTGTTCTACTAAAATGAGCGTAACTTTTTTTTGTCATATAGATATTGTAATACTGTTTTTGTTATTAAATTCTACATTAAATTACCTTCAATTTGATACTTAAACATTTGTATTTAAGTGAAAATTAATATATTCTACAAGCATGCAAAGTTGAAAAACATGAAACTTTCAAAAAATGTCCACACTTTTGGCCACCACTGTACATATGATCACAAGCAAAGTTGCTTGCACAATAAAAATGCCGTATTCTGGTTATTTAGCTATGTTTATAGCGAAATCGGTCCGGTTAGTTGAACGAGACTGTATTAAGATTTTAATGCGGCGAAATCTTTCGAAAATGAAGGGCGAAGAAATGCAAGCCACTATGATGACATATAAACATCATAAGTTTTTAAATAAAAAGCAGTGAAATCAATGCAGTGGATTTGAACTGACGAACTCTATCAAGGGTTTCTTGGAAGAGAATGCACAATTTAAAAGTATTTGCTTTTTCATTTTTCTTAAAATGGAGAGCAACTGAAGAGAATGGTCGATTATTGATGATCACATGTTTTCATTTTAAATAAAAATTGGTAAGTTAAGTTGCTGTAGCTGAGCAACTCTGGCGTTATTTTATTTATCAAAGAATATATGGTAAAGTAATGGATTTAAGATTTTTCTCGATAATGGGCGAGAAGGAGGGGAGAGAAGCGATTTCACATCTAAAGATCACAAATTTTCATATAAAACAAAAATGGGCGAAATCAAACCAGTGGGTTTTGCTGGGGGACTGGGTTTTCAGTTTGATTACTTTAATTGTATAGGTAAATTAAGGATCAACGATATATTTGTACCAAATAAGAACAGACTATTAATTGTTTTAAATATAAAGAGTTAAAGAATAGAGTTATTAGGTTAAATATAAGAACGCACGAGAAAACGATAACAGAATTTCTCATATTTATGATTAATGATACATCTATAAAGACGCTTATAATATATTTTTAATTTATGCGAAAATTAGTAGATTTGATTATGTCATACGTTTTTGTGTCTAAAACAGTTTAAAATTCACCCGGAATAAAAAATTAAAAACAAGACCTTACAATTTTTAAAAATGTATGATAAAACTCCCACTTCAGTTAGGCAAGTAAATAAAGTTCAGTTAGGCAAAAATACAGCTTAATAAATCAAAACTTTTCCTCTCTTTTCTATTCCATTTTGTCCACAAAAAAATTAAATCTCAATTCCAATGGATTTCCGATTCCTCTCAATTTAATAAATATTCATGTGCCCCCCCCCCAAAAAAAACTGAGGGATCCAATTAATTTAGGATTAAATAAATAGAAGCATGTGGCTTAAATCTTATTCTTTTCGAAAAATCTTGCATTGTTTATTCTTTGAAAAACTCATTAAAATTCATTATTCAAGACTGATGCTGAGAATTGATACATCTGAGCCAACATAACTTGCTATTAATTCAAAAAAAAAAAAAATAGATGTCTTTCAATGCTCACTGTATATATTCCACATACTATATTAAGTAATTATCTTTATTACTGTTATGAGTTTAGTTTACTTATATTAATGTCTCGTTTTAAATCAGCACAAGGGCTATTTTGGGCGGCCCTTGTAATTTTGAACCGCGGTCAGATGACGAGGACGACACCTAAGCTAACACCCCCCTCCACACCACACCAGCGGGAGGATGTACGGCCCGGACGGATTTGGCGTGCACCATACCTGCATACACGACGGTTCTTCGGCGGAATCGGGTCTCGAACCTGAAACCCTCCGGTTCCGCTATAACTATGTTAATGTTAATAAATAAAGAATAAATGTATTTAAAAATAAACCCTTTTAATAGTATCTATAATATATTCTTTAATAATATTTGCTTTCATAAATAATAATAATTGTTCTAACTCTTCATGGTCTAACATTAATATCCAACTCCTTGAAGTCAGAATTTGTAATAAAGGAAGAATAGAGCCTCTTTTGTAAATCGACCAACTCTGGAGAATTCTGACTTGAACTCTGACTTTTTGATAAGTAAGGCGAGGAAAACATTATTTCTTGGTTTCAAAGTCAAATCGTCGCTGTGCAGTCAGTTGTCTTTTTCAATTGAAGGGCTCTTAATCTCAAGAGATTGCCTTTGCTAAAAGCAGTATACATCAAACACAGCTACTTAATAAATGTGGAATTAAAAATCAAATCTCGTTATCTTTTTAAATTAATAATGCTTGGATTAACAGAAGTATAATATAAAAGAACTTTGCAATAAAAATATTATTGCTTTTAAAAATATTATTAACATACATATTCTATGTATGCTAATAATATTTTTAAAAAACGTAAGCTGTCCTGTTTTTCTCAGCTGTCCTGTTCTTTCAATCTCAAAAATCGGGGATTTGCTTCCGGTTGTGTACTTGTTAACATTAATTTTAAAATTACTTTTATAGCTTTGTTCGGAAGACGTTTTATTTATATGCTATACAACAATAGATTTATTTCGATCAAAATTTCCTGCCAAAAATATAAAACTAAGTTTTCATACGCAATTCGCTTCAGGCATTTCCTTATTATTTTATTTTCTAATACTGATTTTCAAAATAATTAAATTTTTTTTAAAAAAAACTAATTTTTATTTCACTTTAAAATTCAAAAACTTATTCGTGCAACGTTTGCAGAACAGTTTTATAACCGATTTTCACAATTTTGCAAATAAATTTCTTGATAATATGAAGTTTAAAATTCTGTATAAAAGTTATGAAAAGATTCACAAAAACAATAGCCAATATTATATAGAAATGCATTTACCAGCCATCCAAATCATATAAAAATTATGAATAATGTTATCGGTTAATAAAGGACACATAATATTACAAACCAGTGAAGAGTAAAGTCTCTTCTTCCTTATATTATTCACTGGTTCCTTGCGAAAGAGCAAAAGTTTCACAATAATCTTCAAGCTTCTTACTATTCATAACTATATTATACAAACTTCATACAGCAAGCGTCAGGGCTAGTGAATCCTTTTGGAAATATTTGAATTTCCATGGACATTTGCAAAAGTATTGTCGATTTTTCTGGCAAAGTCGGCATGCGCTCCCCCCTCCCCCCCACACTTGAAGAACTCTGAAATCCTTCCACAGCAGTGGCGAGGAATGTCTTAACTCATACGTTTGTCGTTTAACCCTTCCAGGACGGGAGGTCTCTATCCAAGCACGGGAAGGAGCGTACGCGGAAGGAATCATCCCACAGGATGGGAGTTTTGAGTCGCTGAGCCTAACTGAAAAAAAATCACAAAAAATAAAATTTAAGTCCTAACATCCTCATTTTTTCTACCTTTTTATATTAATAGTTCATTCATAATCTGAGCAATTCTTCCTGCACAAATCGTATTTTTTTGCCATAATAAACCAAAAACCAAGGCAAAAAAAGAAGTACGCAAAATGTATCGAAAATCTACGCTAAATAAACTGAAAACAACACAACCCAAAAAGATTAGTTACGGTTAAATAGCAATAATAAAAAAAAGAAAAGAATTCGGAGCAAGATCAGAAACGCAAATGATTCTATCAAGTGGAACGTTACACAACCCAACTCTGTTCATTTACATTATTCTTTCCCCCCTCCCCCCAATAGCTGATGAGTAAATACCAAAGGCTGAATATGAGCAAACTGAAGGTCAGGATACTAAAACTATATTTCAAAAGTAATGGACACAGGGAGCCATCTAGTGGCGTTTAAAAATTGTTCCAGTTTAGAATGCATATATACATCAATGTACGCCCAGCTGTGAGAGACGTTCGCTGTTGATACATATATGACATGACAGTCGCGAAAGGGTTAAGGACGACGCTTTCCTTTTTATTTTGGTTTTTCTGTTTACCTTACAAGTTTATGCGTTGAATTTTGAGTCATATAATATAGCAACAATAACTTGCAGACATTTTCAATGCGTTGCATATTTTCACTACATAGAATGTTAACGGGAAGGGGGGGGGTATACAAAGGCAGTCAAGAAAAAGAATTTTTGATCTCATATCTGGTTACTTGTTTAAAATATAAAAAGCAAATGATATTTAGAGATTTTAGAGTTTTTTTTTAATCATTTCCATTAAGAAGCTAATAAATTAATATCAGATGCATACTGTCTATATCGGAAAGAAACTAAAAAAATTTTAAGTAATGTTATGATCGAAATATCAATGAAATTATTTTGTACAAACATCACAACTCTAAAAATGTCAATAAACTTCGATTATGGTCTACTATATTAAAATGAAAAAAGTAATTATATAACCTCTGAATTTTGCTATGGCTGCTATATAAAGACAATAAAATGGAAAAAACAACTATTATGAACTACTAATCTATTAACTGCTTAATCTATACATAGTATAAAATGAAGTCTCCTGAAAGCGTCTGTATGTTTGAAAGAGAAAAACTCGAGAAATACTTAACTGATATTGGAGATATTTGTACCATTTTGTAGGGCATTTATTAGGAAAAGATTTAGTACATTAAAGTCATTTCAAAATAAAAAAAGGAGTTTTATAATTGAAATTTTCATTATTTTCCTACTACGAGTCGCGCATGCGCAAAACAGCAGTATCTGTGATTTATCCGTGCATGTGCGAAACCTCCAACTGCGCATGCGCAAACAGCTAGAGCTGTGGTATGCATATGCGATACATTTCTTTGTTTACGTCTGATTTTAAACAACGATTCAAAACTCATTATGTCCAAAAAAAAGGAAATCCGACCTTAGCTGGAGCACACTAAATGCCCAAACGCTTCGTTTATTGCGCGATGATGAAAATGTAGACGAAAGAAACGTTCGGTTAGCGAATATCAGAGAAATAACGCCCACACTTAGGGAAGGAGGGTCTTCTGTTGAGCAAAATAACCGTCTGTCTTTAAATCGCACAGCAATTGAGAAAATTGTTTTGTAGTTATTTTTGATTATTTCTAAATATATTTTTATGTTTGTTTGATGCTGCATGACATACCTACGTCATGTCGGGTGGAGACTAGACTAATTTTTCCTCTTGGATATTATGCCACGGACAACGCTGTTGGGTACTGCTAGTTATATATATATATATATATATATATAATTTCAATTCAGTTTATTTTATTTTTGGGTTACACGTTTTCCATCTGTGAGAATAAAAACCATCTTGCACACAAATTAAGGAGAAAATTGTAAAGTTCGAAAAAAATTAACAGAAACCCGATTCTTATCCAAACATCACGAAGGAATAATTTATGATGGTTAAACTGACTGCACTCTAGCCAAATGATTGATTGGAGGCGTTGGTCTTCTACTCCAAGGAATTGAAATTCGAATGCAATCTTTATTTCCTCATTATTATTTTGATAAATTAATTTTAAGTAAATATCACTTATGCGCATAGTTCCCCTGAAGGGTGTTCTAAAATATTCTAGATCTATATAAGATGACCTCAAATAAGATTTCAGGGGCGGAATTGTTCTAGTGGTAGTTCTACTGCCTATTAAACATTTCAGTTCTTTATGATTACATTTTAAATTAATTTCTACCCAACAACTTTCACAATTTAAAATGTTATAAATTTTTAATGTAGCATCTCCAATTCATTGATATTTGAGCTGTTACATTATTCATTAGTTGTCTATTCGTTTAACGAATTCCGTTTACGCAATATTTCGAAATGGAGACAAGAAAATTCAGCAAAACTTTGACCAAGATAAAATAAGAAATTCAAGAACTAGTTGTAAACTGACGGGAAATACTTTTTAAAGTAAGATTATTCGATTGTTGTGCTGATCCCTTCACTTCATTTTAAAGAATTACAACAAATACCCTCTCTGCTTACGCTTAAAGTTTCTCAAAGCTTTTATGATATTTTCAGAGGGGAAAAAAAGATTCGGGGAGATGTAATCCAATTACTACACTTTAAAAAAGAAGTTTTATTAAAGAAAAGAAGTTACAAAGCTGCAATTCTGACTCGACTTTTAAATTATGTCAGCAAAAGAGGTTTGAAAGTTTCATATTTGAATTGCTTTTAATTACTATTAAAAAACTTACCAGTTGCATAAAATTTGAGATTGAGGCTTATAGCATGATGGAAATAGATGCAAATTTATTAGAAGCAAGTATTGTAGTATAAAATCTAGTATATTTTATTTTGAAAAATTAACAAAACTTGGAAACATGGATATTGTTGTTTGAAGGTACTATTTGCCTTAAGTGCTAATTAAAATTAATGTTTGTTTCAAAAATAAAATATAAGAAAAATCATGTTCCTTCATAACAATTAAAAAAATAATCCGATAAAACAGTTCTCAATTTCTTATGTAAATTGATAATTTTCCATTTCCAAACTGCAATTTACTGAAAAAGTTTTTCAGTTCTGACGCAGACTTATTCCATATGTGAAATTCTTCATAAATGTCCTGTTTGTTTCATTTCAATTCCTAATCCACAAAATGGTTCTTTAAATCATTTTCAAGTACTGAATAAAAGTATTCTACAAATGAGTTAGGGTATTATGCAATAGTATGATTGGGAAAAGTAAATCAAAGAAGGATTAAAAATTCTTTCTTAACATATCCTTAACCAGCGTTATTCAAGGAAAGACAGACTGGTGTGTTTTAATAATGTATTGCTTACTGTAGTCGAATTAGCTGACTTTTTAGCTCTGAAGTTTAAGTGAAAAAATTATTTTCCTTTGAAAGGGTTCCTAAAAGTGCTTTGCAATCCACGTCCATACTGTAGAACTATGTCATGCTATTATGTCAAATTATATCTACATATTTCAAGGCGATGTTTCAAAGAGACAAATAGGAGATGCCCCTCTTCCCCTTAATCGTAAGTCCAAGTTTAAATAGGCTCATCAAGTAAAATAAGTACAAATATTAATTTTTGCCATTTACATATTGTTATTTACTTCCATTTACCTTTTATCAAAACAATTTTAAGAAGCATTTCAGATTTACAAAATTAGACGAAAATAAAAATTCCTCTTGGCAAGCTAGATAGCAAAGACAGATTCCTTTACATCTAATTTTACTATACGGTAATATAAGTTGTTTGATGTCAGAAAAAGTTAAAATTAGGGCTTGAAAATCACTTTTTAGTCCGTAACTTTAAGATATTGCAATTATAGAAAATCTTTTAATGTAAAAGTTGTTCGTCATAATGCGGCGCTAATTTGTTAATTGTATTTATTTTCTTATCTTTAATATTAAGAAAGTTATAGCCAAATAAATATTTCCTACCACTCATCATTTCCACCTCCTTTTTGAGCTAGATGACCCATTTACGACTTCATACGATGTTTTTACATTTCTACAACATATTCCAATTCTTTACCAGTTAAGAATCAAACAAAAGTATTTCAATTATCTTTTTGTTCACGAGATAACATGCGCAAAGCGTTATGCGCATATTATATATATATAATAAACTTTTGAAAGAAGGGTGGTTTGAGATTCTAGGGACCAAGATAGGTAAATAACTAAAGAAATTTTCCAGAACTCTTCCTATAGGTAGCTACCTAAAAATCATGTTTCCCTCAATTCGTTCATGAAGTTTAAAGAGGACCTATCGTTCCAATAAATCTGAAAAAATGCAATTTCATTTCTTGGAATACATAATAAATTTCTAAAACATGCTTTGTGTCAGCATTTAACTCTGTTAAGAGACGTTACTGCCATGTTAAATTAGTTACTATTGAGATTCAATAACTTAACTGAAAGAATCAATATAAATTAAAATAATTTCCAACACTATTTCTTAGCTAAATTCCAAGTTGTTTATTTGGTAAATTGCTGACCTCCGATGTCTTACAGGTTACCATAGCAATGTCAGAATCAATCCACGCGCCAGCACGTTTTTCACAACAAATCAGGTTATATTTACAGTCAACAGCCAAAAAATATTATTGCAATGAGTTAACAGAAAATATTTAAAAATTACAACTATGCTTTAAAAACTTATAATATATGCTGTAAAAATTAATAATTATTATTTGTAGTTACAACTCCTTTGTCGTTGGAAAAGAAACTATATCCTTCTTTAAATAAATGGGCTGTCTATTCTATAAAAATAAATTTTTAAGTTAAAAGAACTATTATTCAAGTTCTGTTTGAAGAAAAACAGCAAAACGAATACACATCTTTTTCAATACGCATTAGTGTCTTGGAACTCTCAGCTCTATCGTTTGATAAATGTATTTTTATTGGTAAATAAATTGAAGAAATGTTTTCAGTTTACGGGTTGTCTTCTGGAAAGGTGCCATTTCGAACTATAGACATTTTTTTGCTTCTTCACTGTTTTTGCTTTTAATTTAAAAAATAAACAAACCGCTACTATTCAGAAAATTGAAGCTGAATTTGTCAAAATGGCTCAAGTTTATTTAAATGTTTTATTTCCGAATAAAATAAATTATACAGTTTGTATTAAATATACAATAAATACAAATAAAATAAATATTTCATAAAATTTATGTTGGAAATGGATAAGAAAAATTTATTATTTAAATATTATTTAGAACAATAATTCATGTTAAAAAACATTTTAGGTGTATTTTGACAGTATATTGCGCTATTTTGCATACTGAATGGTATTATCTACTTCATGCAGCTTAAAAAATTAAAGCTTTCTTTATAATTGTATTCTATTATATTTTGAAATATCTGCGTTCGAATTGAATTGAATTGAATTTGAAATAAATATAATTCTTTTTACAAATGAATGCATTGAATAGTTGGAAATATGTTTGATGTAAATGATTAAAGAATATAAATGAAATAAAAAAATTGAACAGCATTTGAAATTAATGATAGATTTGCATTTGAAAAGTATGCAATTGCGTTCCAACTGAATACAATAACTTTTTTGAAACACTGGTGAAGGAAACCAGTCTATAGTGTGAAGGAAACCAGTCTATAGTGTGAAGGAAACCAGTCTATAGTGTGAAGGAAACCAGTCTATAGTGTGAAGGAAACCAGTCTCCGTTCACATTATCGTTAATAAAATTTACTGTCGAAAAGGTTTTTTTGGAATATGACTAAAATGTACCACTTTTAGTGTGACTGCAATTTTAAAGAATTCAATGTAGTTAAGTTATTCCTTCTCTGTTCTGAAGCTATGCTATTTGAGTAGAGACCTTGTATTCTTCTGAAACCCAACAGACGATAAAAATGGCAGATTGTTCTTTCCTACAATTTAAACTCAACAGCAATAAAAAGAAATTATATTGGAGATACTTTATAATCCTTCTTACGCTGAAACTAAAGACAGTACCTACTTGAAATAAAATTTAAAATTCTTAACTGTAAAAAAAAGAAAAAAAAGAGTTCGGAAATTCATCCCTCCACTTTCAAATCACTTCCCATCAACCGAAACTGTACAAAGATAAAATCGTTCGTTTTGTTCTTCAGTGAAAATAAAAGAAGCGTTGAAATGTTTGGTTATTTTCTTTCGTTGATTATAAAACAAATATTCGGCGCAAATATAAGAAACTTTACAAAGAGTGTAGATAACCATTTTTAAAGCTTTCATGTACAAATTATTTAGAAAAAAAATATTTTGTCTTCAGTAAATTTGACCTAGAGAGTTGGATTAATCTACACGTTTCGGATCCTCGTAAATCTGAAAACAATTATTTTTTATCTTTCTTTCAATCTTTCTGGTATTGTAACAATTCAAAGACACTGCAAACGATACAGGGTGATATTATGCAAGTACTTTTTACTTTAAATTTTTGAATTTTAAGCAAATTTTCATTAAAGAAGAAAATTGAAGGAATAGACCATCTCTCTGTTCGGTCGTATGCATCAAAGAACGATAACTCAAAATCACAAATAAATAAATGGTTCAAATCTGAAACATTATTTTATCATCAGCATTACACAATTGTGATAAATTTTGATTCAACCCAAAGGTGAGTACTTTGACAGTGTAAATATTTCTACTTATGGTAAAGTGGAAACTCAAAAATGTAAAGTAAATAAGAATTTCGATATTTGGTTTTAAAACCTAAATTGCATATATGCATCATATTGGATTAATATGTCAAAAGGATAATGATAGATAGTACATAATTGATTATTTTGCTACAAAACTGACATAAAACGATTAAAAAGGCGCAAAACTATTTAAATTATTTTTCTATCCTTTCTATTGCGCTGGAATTCTGAAATTTCTTTTGCGTATTCTCGGTGAAAATGCATAATTTTAATGTGTTTTTTTTTAAACAACTGTTTAAGGAGGTAAATTTACTTAACTCCTTAAGTAAAGAAATGGTAGTCTCCTTTCAAAGCACATAATTTTTTTTTTCATAAGTAGTATTACCACATATGAAATTTAAAAGTTGTTTTAAAATAATTCCTTTTATATTTACGAAATATAAACGGAGAACTAAAAGAAAATAGAAAGTAATTAAAATGAAAACATTTAATTATAAAAACTTTTGGAAAACATTTTCGGAGCACTTATTAAATGGATTAACCAAAAGCATTTATCATAAAGAAAAATCTTGCTTACTCTTGAAAATCGGCAAAATTTTCAGTAATTTCTAATAAACAGATTAGTTAACCTCTGTACTTTAAAAAGTTAACGATATTCATTCTATTATTCTAATGAGAAAGTCAGCAAAATTTTATAGAAATCGACACGGCCATTTACAAGAAAACAATAGACATACATACACTGATACAACGATTTTTATTTATTTTATGATGCAGCATTTTTAGTATTTAAAGAACATTAGATTATCAAAAAATATAACTGATGCTTTTAATAAAATATATTTAGTCAATTCAGATTACTTTCTTATAAATAATAAAGCCAAATAACTCAAACTATAGAACCCAAGTTAATTAAATATTGTTCAACACAAATCAACAGAAAGGCCATATTCAAAACACCATCGATCATTGTCTTTCAATTCCATATAGTGAATAAATGTCTCATTAAAGTAGAACAATTTATCATTTCTCTCTCGTGCACCAGTATTAGCTAGTAACAAACTGGAATTTACGATTATCTCAACAGCCCGCTCAATGGAATAAATCGGAAAATTTTAATAAATCTGTCGTCGTCCTCTTCTCAACCAGTCGACCCTCGGAATCGTTTGATTTCGTTAGTATGCGAGGAGCAGCATTTCTATTAACTAACGAAGTGGAGATTTACTCCATCCCTTATTAGTTAGGCACGTGACCTTTTTACAGAATGAATTGAGTCGAGTCTATTCGTCCACGGTCCGCGATGTAGTGACCAAATTAGAAGGGCCGTAGGCGATGAGCGTGATCGACGGTTCTTTTTCTTAACCCTTTCAGACTTGTCATTAAATAATTAAAGGTGGATTGAATCTGCTAGAGAAAATCATTTCAAGAGTTAAATTATTTAATTTCAGTTAATGATTGACTTGATATATTTTAATTAAAATATAGTTTTTAAGCTATTCAGGGCCTGTAATAGACGAAACTAAGTTTTAAATTTCGACCCCTAACAAATTTTCCATCCAATTATATTACGGAAAAATTAAAAGATACTTCATTTCACTCAGTGGAACGAATAATTTCTAGTGAAGTTAAGAATTGAATATTAAATCACCCAATAGCGAAACTAAGAAATAAAATTAAAGCTCATTTGTTGAATTAATATCTTAATCTAACCTTCACGCCACTTTTTATTCCCTTTATAATTTAATTTCCTTAATATTCCCCCTATAAATAATCTCTTTAAGTACTGTCTCAAATCTTTCATATTGGCAAATCAAATTGTAGTTGATAGTTTTCAAAGTTCTACTTGGAAAGAATTCATTAAATATTAACATGGTTTTAAGAGTTTACTGCAAAAGGGTGCAGCTCCAAGCTAGGGTAATTTGGCTATACATGTACTGCAATTCGGTAAAAAAAAATGTAATTTGGTATCAGAAAGGTGTAGTTGCAATCGTTAGTTCTCACGTTGGAACTGGAGCTACCACCACTTTCTTCTGCAGATTCTTCCACTTAAGACTGCAAAATATAAAGAAGCCATGGAACTAGCTCACAAACACCTCCCAGAAAATGACATGTGGTTCTAAGATGGACTACAATCCGACGATGCAGCAGATGAGCCCGACGTTACAGATGGGGAATAAGATGATTAATAGGATTACAATTTTTTTTGTTTTTAAAGCCAAGTAATATGTACATTTTATTTATATTTTATTAGTTAGTTTATGATATTATTTTATATATAAAATATTATCATAGTAAATTGCATTATAATTATGAAATATTTTTCACAGAGGTAGACTATTGTTTTGTTGCAATAAAGGGACACAATCCGTTGCTGAACTGTAAAAGAGAAAAGATGTAAAATATATAAAAAATAAGTTTCAAGCAGAAAGTTTAATCAAGTGCTTAACAGTGAGGAGATCACTAGGAATTGAGAATGAAAATTAATTTTCATATCTTCCAAAATAATTATCTTACAAAAAGCTGACTTAATATTCATATCTTCCAAAATAAGTATTTTTTAAGCTAAGAGTTTAGAAGAAAAAAAACCTTTTTTTATATCAATTTCATTTTCGCATAACTTTTCCTCAATTTTTACATTTTTTTTAATACAATACGATTCTTAATATGTTCCGAATTGTTATTATGGAATTCAAATTCATCCATCAGAGCATTCAATAGCGTACTTTTGAATGCTTTGATGAAATCTTTAAGAAAGTGCAATCAATAATAATACTTTAATATTCTAATCACTCAATAATCTAGTCGAGCAAACTGGTCACCAAGGACGGCCAGTTTAAAATATAATTGAATGCTTAGTTTCAGTTATTTAGCAAAGTGAGTTTTTAAGGAATATTATGGTTCATGGCTTATATTTAGAATGAATATACAATGTAAGTATAACCAGCAATATGTCACACGTCAGTATTCTATATTTTGGCAATACCTATGTATTTTGTCATGAAAGATTTTAAAACAGTTGAAAGTTATATCCTTTTCATATTTCATATTATCCATGCATTCTATAGAATGACTAATACTATTCGTAAAAACTACTACAAAGAATTTCATAATAAAGGTTTTATTTAAAAATCGTTGATTCTACAGAAATAAAAATGCTATATAAAATATTAAAGTAAAATCTTTAAAATCTTTATTTCAGAATGAAATATATATTAAACAATATTTTTGCTTTCCTCACTAAAGAAAATTGGAATAAAAAAAAAATATGTATACATTTGCAACATTAGGAAAGGAAATAATTTTTCTTAAATAGGGTTTTTTCATATAAAAGAGAAATAGCAATGAGTTTTAAACTTCACCAGTTTGTTACTTGAATTATTCAAAATACTTATGAAAATATAATCTCATTATATTTCACTAAAATTACCAAATATTATATAGAATACCACATTTCAAAATTTGTTGGAAACAAATTAATGTATGAACTTATTTTAGCATCACATTACATATTTTATTTATAAAATTAATTACACTAAAATCGATAGTCATTCACAATTTCAGAAATCCTGCATGTTTTGGAGAATAATTTTAAATAATATATCTTTACAAATTTCATCATATTGGGATAAATGATTGCATATACATTATATTAAGATCTTATTTTTAATTTTTACTTTAAATTTTATTTTATGTTTTAGACGCTTGTTTTAAGAAATAATCCCATTGCTATCCACATTATATAACTATCATTGTTTCACAATAATCATACTCAAATTCTTGCATTACAAAACAGTAGATTTATAACAATAGATTACAAAAACACTGATAAAAAATCTGCTATGAAACAATGGATTTCTGACAATGTAATATAATAATAGCAGTAAACTCTAAAACATTATAAAAATTTCATTATTAGTTGAGATTTGTAAAAGTGCGTTTGATATTTACTTTGCGAATTTTGCGATTTATTTGAAAACTTTATTTAAAGCTATAAGACATGGCGAGGGATGTGTTTTTTGTGTCGGTGGGTGTTTGTCACCTGAGTTACACTGCTGTGAAAGTTTATAAAGCTTTCAATGGAGATTTGCCATCTGTTTCTTCGCTCACTGGATATGTGAGAAATATTTTCAAAACTGAGGAGCCTGATATGGAACAGGAGGATGACTACCGTCTTGACATTACGTCTTCCATGATTTCTAGTGACAACGAAAATGACTTTGATGAAAAATTGATCATTGGAAGTTTCACGATTTTATTCGGGCTGATTACAGTCCTCGATCTCTTTTTCTTAAAGGATCTCACACGACTGACTTGAGAATCATAGAAAAGTCATTAAAATATCATCGAGAGCAGAAGAACTAAAAGTTATATTGAATATTTAAAGAAATTCCTCAGAAATTGATTAAATATACTGAAAAATTGAGACTACACAAATTCAGACTGGCTCCACCATGGCAATAGGCATATTTAGAATAACCAACCAAAGTTTCTTTTGATGAAAAAGGACCACGTATTTGAAATCAAGTTCTAGAAAATAAAACTATAGCAAAGCGAACCTAAAAAATTTATAACTGAATATTGAAATCCTAACAGATTTGGAATGAGTGACAAATAATGTCCATCTTAAAACTAGTTCCTGAAACAAAACTGTCAAGCCTCACATCACTGAACCTGGATGATCTGCATTAATGTCAGATATATACTGATATATACAAGTAAAGAATTATTGAATGTAAGGAATGTGAAAACTTAGTAAATGAAAATATTTGCAGCGCAAAAAGAAATTTCATTTACTCCTTCGCATTGATTTCGATTTTTAAACTCTCCTTTCTAAAACGCCCTCATGCCATTCAGAAGACTACAACATGACAATCGAAAAACTTCGAGAACAGATCTAAAAAGGTGTGTATTTGGTATTTTGCTCTGCAACTTATTTACAGTTTTACATCGAATGCTTTGGACTCGATGCCAACCTGACAACATCGGAAAAGTGAAGAGGAATTATTTTCTGGTAAATTATAGCTGTGCTGCAACGCAAAGTTCCAATTCGATTAATGTTTATTGGGTTTAAATAATCATTGCTCAAAGAAAAACTTAAACTGCTGCTATTTTCCAGTCAACGCAGTCATTATCCATCAGAATAGGTATAATTATATTGAAAATACGGAAAAAATGGTACACCTGCTAATATCGTGTAATGAATCCGCAAGCATATAGATAAGTGGAACAAGACGTGACATCGACTGAGTTAACATCTAAAGATATCATCAAGACATTTCAGACTTTGAAATCTGCAGAACTGTTTATAAATCCATAGGAATGCGAGATGCAGATTTATGATGCCTTACTACATGTGGTTCTGAAGACATCAGTTCATGTCTGATTATTTAGATGAGCAATGGAAGTTAGGAGGATGCATCCGAAATCACCCAGTAGCGAGCCTATGTGTGCTGGAGTAGGCCAAATCAGTGAAACGGCTCAACAGAACATGAATGGGTCTATGTGAGAGGACAGAATGCTCTCATACCTGTCAACTGTGAGAGTTGTTTCTAAACATATCAAGAATCCCATATCACTACAACTATACTATACACGTCAAATGCCACGCAGAAGTTCTACCAGATTGAACAGTCCTCTGTTGGCCAGTGGGATCCATGGATTCATGCAGATTTCTAAGTACCCATACTCATTAATTCAATTGTCAGATGCCTCGTCATACTAGACAGCGTATTTCAGTCATCAGCAGTCCACTGGCGATGTTGGCGAAGCGTAAGGATTTGAAGTCAGCAAAGATACACAAGTGGGTTTCGGTTCCGAAAACCCATAGGAATGATTTTCTGTTGTACGTTTCACTCACTGATTTGTTGATGATCTTGCAATATCCATGGTAATTTGAGGATGAGTTGCATGCCAATCCCCTTTAAGGATACTTAATAGCATTTGTTAGTCCCTTGTTTGAAGGTCATTCTTCCAGCCCCACTGATGTCGAAATTTGATATATCACTAATATTCACGGTACACTTGCATAGCTGCCATACTCTAAAATCTCATCTCATGTCCGCCTGGGAATTGCTATGCCCATCTACTATGCGCCGACTTTATTGCCACTGTCAAAATGATTTTAATCTTAATAACCTGCCATTGCAACAGCAAGAACCGATCTAACAGCTTTGAGTGCACCTGTTGCCTTACATAAGCGCTGCTCAAAGTTTTTAAACTGAAAACGATCACGGCTGAATTCTATCTAATCAATTAAAGAAAGGATTCAGGAATTCTTGAAATATTGTGACCTTCTCGAAGAAAATATTGTTATTCTCCCAGAAATGTGACATTTTAATTGAATTTCGCCTATTGGATTTTCTCCGGACTATTGGAATTCTTATCCATTAAGATGCGATTATCTTTCGATGAAATAATAATAATCAAAATCTGACAGAATATCTAAGAAATGTGACAAAATGTAAAAAAAATGTAGCTTCATAGTTAAATAAAGTTCATTTAAACCCAAACATTTGCAGTCATTCTTTTTCATTTTATTGTCTCATTATATATATTTAATTTTATAAGAGTTGCAAATGTATTTGAACCATATTGATGATAAAATATTTTTATAGTAATTTTATTTCTTTCAGATAATTTCTTATAATGAATTCTTTCTTAGTACGTTACAGCAGCATAAAAAACAAAGAACTATTATTATTTCACATCTAGCATTTTTCTTGTGGTTTCAGCCATAATCGGAATCCCTATCAAGAAAAATAAAGCGCAATGTTTTGGAGTAAGACAAAAAAAAAATGCTGTTTTTTTTATAATAGCTTTTCCTATGTTTATTTGGCGACTTTAGAATTATGTGAAGATCGCAGGTATGAATTTTATTACATTTTGGCGATATGCTTCATTTCTTTGACATGGAAACTTGGGAGTCGCAATTAATGTAAGTGGCAAAAATAATACAAATAATTTTCAGAAACTTCCTGTTAAGCTGCAAGTGCTATTCCCCCTTTAGTTTAAGGAATACCCAAACTTTCAAAGGAAATGATTGTAGATCTGGCAATGTATAGCCAGGAGGAGGAGGTATTCCATAGGAGAGGTATTCCATCCAATAAAAACTTTTAAATTCTACCCTATAGTTTGTTGTGTTGTCAGAGCAAATCCTTATTAAGTAACTGCAGCAACACGGTTTCAAGTGAATCGGATTGAATTTCCAAGTGAAGGCAATATCAGCCATCACTTGATAACCAGTTATCTCCTTATTATAATTCACATGCATAAAAACCTGACGTTGAAAAGTTCTATCACATTTAAATAGCATTCTGTTTGTAAATTTCCCACTAATATTATAAGAAAAATTGCGCCTGTCTCTGAGTTTGTTAATGGAGAGGCCGTTAGATTTAGAGCTACTAATTTGGCACATATATATTTTTGAAGTTATAAATGTGCAAAGGAGAGATGTTTTGAAATTTTTATTGGAATTTAATTAATTAAAAATTAAGCTAGATTTGGTAATATTTAGTGATAACGCTTGAAAATATTACTGCACAAAGATGATCATAGCACCAATTTAAAATAAAATGTCTTTCAAATTCTAGCAATTTAATAAATGTGCGAATTTCTCATTAATTTTGTCGTATTAAAAAATACATATTTTTTTGCATTATTTCTAATTAGCCGCCTTTGGCGACCAGCCGATTCACCAATCTTAATGCTCGTTAAAATTTTAATAATAAAATATTTTATAGAACTTCTATTTTAATAGCTTCTTCAAATTATTTTAAAGCTTCAAATTTTAATAGTCATATAATTCACTCATATTATTATAAAGGCCTTCAGCCAAAAGGTAATGTATCTCTAATTTTCTGTTAGCTGCCGTAGAATGTATGCTTTAAATTAAAGGGGAAATGATTCATCTGCAATTAATATAAGAACATTTTTTTGCTAGAACGAAGCATTTTTTTTTAAATATGAATACTAAAAACAGAGTCGCTGAGTATTTAAACCTTATGGGCACTAAAGAATATCTTTCTAAATTTATGTAATATCTCAAGAAGTTTTCAACAAAATTTTCTCAGATTCATCATGAACAGAACGATTAATTAACAATGTTTAGTTTTAATTGCCTCAAACACTAAGAAAATAAGCAGAATATTTTGAAATAATCTATCGAAAACTTGTTAAGCCTTCAAAACCTAGTCCGTATCCGTTGAAAATAGTTCTCAAAAATCAGAACACAATTCGCATTTACGTGAATTCTCAACGCCAATTATGATAATGCAAATACGTGAATTTTCTATGCCAGTTGGGGTAACGCTACGCAAGTTAGAAATTTTTAATTTCCTTTATTCTGTTTTTTATTTTAATTCAAAAGTACTTCAGAATGAATCTTCATAGATCGATTCATTAACAATGTTTAGTTTTAAATGCATCAAATACTAAGAAAATGGCCAGAATCGTTTGAAATAATCGGTCGAAAATATGTTAAGCTTACCCTTATTAGCGTGGGGGAAAAACTGAAGCCTTACTCATCTGGCGGTGAGGAAAATGAAAAGAATTTTTGGCGTAAAGTTAGTTTTTAATTAATAATTAAAATCATAATTAATAATTCAAAAAAGGGACCCCAGGTACATATTACTGACTTCCAAGGTATGTATGTGTTAAATTTGATAGCTGTAGGTCGAACGGTGTGGCCGGTAGAGCGCCAACACACACACACACACACACACACACACACACACACACACACACACACACACACACACACACACACACACACACACACACACACACACACACACACACACACACACACACACACACACACACACACACACACACACACACACACACACACACACACACACACACACACACACACACACACACACACACACACACACACACACACACACACACACACACACACACACACACGCTTTATTTTAAGTATAGACTAGCCGCCTTTGGCGACCAGCCGGTTCGCCAATCCTAATGTTCGTTAAAATTTTCATAATTAAATATTTTATGCAATTCTTACTTGAATAGCTTCTTCATCAAAATATTTTAAACCTTCAAATTTTGATAGGCATATAATTCACTCATAATATTATAAACGCCTTCAGTCATAACGTAATATGTATCTCTCTCATTTTCTGTTGGCTCCCATAGAATTTATACTTTAAATTAAAGTGGAAAGGATTAATCTGCAATTAACATAATAATATTTTTTACTGACACAAAGTAATTTTTTTGTATTATGATTATTGAAAACAGTCACTGAGTGTTTAAACTTTATGGGCACTAAAGAATATCTTTCTTAATTTATGTAATATTTCAAAAATTTGTCAACAACATTTTCTCAGATTCATCATGACCAGATTGATTAATTAACAATGTTTCATTTTAAATGCATCAAACTTTAAGAAAATAAAATGAATCGTTTAAAATAGACGGTTTAAAACAGGTTTTAAAAAAACTACTTAAAAAACGATGCACTTAAAACTAAGCATATACAAAAAATATATAACTAACATAAATACATTTTAATTACAAAAGCATGCAACGAACCTAAAAAAAATTTAAATCCAGTCCGCATCCGTTGATAATAATTCGTCAACACAATGCGGAATTCAGAACACAAAGCGCATGCGTGAATTTTCAACGCCAGTTACGTAACGCAAATACGTGATTTTTTTTTCTACGCCAGTTAGGGTAACGCTATGCGGATTAGAAATTTTTAATTTCCTTTATTCTGTTTTAATTTAATTCAAAAATACTTCAGAATGAATCTGAAGGATCGATTAATTAACAATGTTTAATTTTAAATGCATCAAACATTAAGAAAATAAACAGAATCGTTTGAAATAATCCGCCGAAAAATACTAACCCTAGCCTCATTACTGTTGGGAGAAAAAACAAACGGAAGCCTTACTCATTTGGCGGTGGCGAAAATGGAAGATTTTTTTGGCGGAAAAGGTGGCGGTGGGGAAAATGGAAGATTTTTTGGCGGGAAAGTTAGTTTTAAATTAATAATTAAAATTCTAATTAAAATTTCAAAATAAGTGACCCCAGGTGCACATTCCCGACCTCTAAGGTATACATGTACCAAATTTGATAGCTGTATGTCAAATGACCTGGCCTGTAGAGCGCCAACACACACACACACACACACACACACACACACACACACACACACACACACATTGAGCTTTATTATAAGTATAGATAATAGACTTCACTACTGAGCTGCAATTCAAAGAATTTTGAAATATAAAATCGTGCGATTTTCTTGCATTTCGGAATACTAAGAAAGGGAAAAGATTTTTTTAAAAAATGCGTGTTATTTTTTTTTTATTATTGTAGAATACTCAGATGATGTTACAGTTACGCGAAAGTTATATGATAGATTCATCGGATTATTACATTTTTGATAGCGTTATGATATCATAGGACTTCACTATTAAGATGATTCTTTTGCGCAATAGACCATATGTAACTATTAAACTAACATGGCTCCGTTGTCTGTCACATTTTGAAGCTTTAAAAACGTTTTCTTGGAAAAATCATAAACAACAAGCTATAGAGATTTATTAGAAAGAAAGCCGAACCAAAATTCGAAACAACTGATCCCCAAAGGCGGCTAGTAACTAATATCTATCAACTATCACAGCATTAAAACTAAGAGTATGCAAGTCGTCTTGAAAGGAAACTTTCTGTTTACATGTATTCTCGCCCTGTACTTGTACTCTTCATTGTACTCATATGCCTTTCTAAATATCTATGATCTTATCTGAAATTGATCATTCATGTACACGTGTAAATTATAAAATACTCGATGCCAGAGTTGAAGTATACCTCACGAAGATAGTAGAACATAATTTAATGTGTATTTCCTCAAATCAATTAGTGTTTGAAAGACATTTTTTACGAATACAATGAAAAATGAATTACAGTATGAAAAAAAATATTTAAGATTTGAAGAATGGTGGATATTTTGTTTCGCACCAACTTGCATAATGAGAATGAACAGAAATGTTGTATATGGGCAACCGGTTTTATTTGAAATCTACATTTCCATTATATATTCTCTTCGCAAAAGGTTCATTTTGCCCCGTCACCAGTACAATGCTTATGAATAGATTAATACAATTCTAATTTCTTTAAATATTTCTAAAGCCAAATCTTCACACTAAAAGGCAACAATTTTGGTCAGATTTAAGCCCATAAGAACATTTTGCACTACATTTTTTTTAACCTTTAAAATGGTTTCATCCATTAAATCTTAAACACGATCTTGAATCATCTTTTTCTAAAAAATATCCACAGCAGGCAATATATTCTTTATACCTCTAACGTAGGAACAAAGAGTGCGTATAAGATAGCAAAAGATTAAAATTCTCTTCCATTTTATTACAATTATAAAACTGATAGCTTTAAGTTGTGTTTGGAAAATTAAAAAAAATGGTTTAAAATATAAATAATTTGTCACATGAAGCTGAAATTGAAGGGTTTGCAGCAAAAGACGTAGTTCTAACTTAGGGGAATTTGGAGTTACATGCACTATCATGTGGTTAAAAAACTTTTTCGTTTGGGGACAGAAAAATATGGCTCCAATCATTAGCTCTCGCGTTACTCAAGCGATGGAACTGTCTGTCTCATTAGTTTGTTGTAAAATAGAGGTAACTCCTGAAGCTACCGGCATTTTTCCTCATCTATCCTGCCTTCGGAAACATTGAAAATCGTACAAGAAGAGTTTTTCTGCTGTGTGAGAATGCTGGTATCATAGAGAAGTCAAGTGAAGTTTGTTGTTACTAAAGTTACCCAAGGAATGATTTTCAACTTCGTTGACCTATTAAAAGGTTTATTCTAGAAAACTCTTTACATCATTTCTAATGGTAACAAAAGTATTTCAGTCATCTTACTCCCACTCACTTCCACTGAAGAGTGCAAAATGTAAGGATATAATGGAACTATTTCAGAAATACGTCTCGCAAAATAATATGCAGTTCTACGATGGCCTACAACCCGACGACACAGCAGATGAGCCTGACGTTATAGAGGAGAGTGTGACGAATAATGGGAATATAGTTTATTGTTTTTAAAGCCGAGTTGTATATACATTTTGTCAGCTTACTTTAAAATAGTATTAGAGTAAAATGCATTTTTATTGGGAAATATTTTTTATGAAGGTAGAAAGACTATTTGGTTGTAAGAAAGAGGTAACTCCAACATTCCAACATGCGC
This sequence comes from Argiope bruennichi, assembly GCF_947563725.1. Lineage (NCBI taxonomy): Eukaryota > Metazoa > Arthropoda > Arachnida > Araneae > Araneidae > Argiope > Argiope bruennichi. Next base: position 84,271,977 of record NC_079159.1, on the reverse strand, counting down.
CACGTGATCCGGAAAATATATTTTTGAATGGAAATACTGTCATAATATGTAGGAACAATTAAGAAAATTGATCAAAAGGAAAATTTTCACACAATTTAGAATTTGGGATTTTCAAACGTTTTTTTACAGCTTTCTGCAAGCTTAAATAATTGGAGCTACCTGCTTTTTACAGCAAACCCTTCCATTAACATCTTTTAGAATATCCCTTTTCTAGCTTGTTTGGAGCTTCATTAATCATAATTATTAAATTAAATCATATTCCGAAAATGCTAGAGAGGTTTTAAGAATAGTTTTTATATGTTTTTAAAAAGAGTACAGTCTCATCTCTGGGATATATATATCCATTATGACCGAAAGAGTTCAACTAGAGCTTAAGCGCAACATACGGAAATTTTTCAAAGCAAAAGAACCGTATGCCTTTCTATTTTCTTTTCCTTCATGAATAGATGTTAAAATAAGTAATTCCATAATTTATATTGTATAATTTCTTGTTAAAACACGAGAGATAATTCTCAATTATATTATATGTTCTAGTAAATATGATAGTAATCCTTGATCTGAGCAATGAACGCAGAGCATAAACTTCATAAGAAGCATGTTAAAAATAAAATGAAAAAATATCCTAAATAGGACACATAAATACAAATGTAGTCACAATAATTCAAACCAAATTTTATTAAAATTTATATTAATTTATCATGTTTAACGCTTTTTAAAGTACAGACCGACATACGATTAACAACGAGACAAATTTAGTTCCTAATCTAATATATATTTATTCTTTAGACATTAAACCTGAATATAAAATATTCTCTAAGTGGTGTAGTTTATTTCCGAAAGTATATTATATTGATTATCATCACAATATTTTTCCCATATGCTTAGATTGATTACTTAAACAGAGCAGATAAATATTTATATTAAATAGGGATATCTCATACATTGTATTAGTGGGAGTATGTAAACTATATCATAATTATGGTGATGACTTTCAGCTTAATTTAGATTTTGCCTTTTCCAAGAAACTTTGAATATTTAACTACCAGGAAATAAACAGTATATTTTTCACTATATATCAGTTTTTTCAGTAAATATAAAATAAAGGAATGAAAAATTGATACAAAGCAAATACTACTTTTTAATTCATTTTGAATCAAAATTTAATATTTAAAATTTACTTCAGATTATATTTCTCTCATTTCCTTATATTCGTTTAAGAAATAAATCATAGAAGTAAATATTTAAAATAAACACACGTGCTGGTTTACTACTTTCGTATTTATAAAAATGCATTTGATGATTTTAATTGATTCTCATTTATCAGTAACAATTTTTCATCTTTTAATGAATTTTGAAACTGTACGCTCTTAGAAAAATATTCTGTAGAGTAAAAAGAAGAAAACTCTAATTTTAAATTTTCTGGAAGCGAACCTATTTTTCTTTATCCAAATCATTTTTTAACTCTTTCTAGGGCCGTGGGAAGTACGCTTCCCACCAAATTTATCAATCTTTGTATGAAATTATGTAGGTTGGCATAAGTTCTAACAATTTTTTTTAGAAAGACAGAAACTTAGATGCTTCAGTTCTTTATTTTACACAAAATGATGTCTTGATTTGTTACTTAATTATTAACCAACCAAATTTATTAATTAAATTAAATTTATCTAATAAGCTAAATGAATCCCTTTTCTTATTCTAATTTCAAGCCTAAAAATATTTTAGCATAATATGACTACAAAAAAATAACCCTTTAAAGGGTTAAGCTATACAGCTGAAAGATTTCGCTGTATTGCTGAACTTGTCATGCAGAAGAAATCTAGAACTTAATTCACAATCCGGAAACTTAATTTTCTTTAAGAAATTCATTTTTTTTCTCTCAACAAATAAAGGCGTAACGTTTTTCTCATGCGATTTTAATTCTTTTAATCGGGAAACTTCCATTCAAAAAAGACCGCCTGAGTCAACTGGATATCAATGTCAATTCCCTTTCTTTTCCTTAAGTATGCTTCATTTAATACCCGTGGTTCATACTTTGTTCTTCAGAGATGCTCGCCTATATGGATTTGGGTGACAGGAAGGCTTTCTATGGACACTCGAATGATGTCTGAGAATGCAATTGTTTACTAGATATCAACAAAGCAGACTTTTCTTTTGAAGAACAACCCCTAACGAAGACTTGTTGATACTGTATTTTTTTAAGAGGGTGAGGAATTTTTATTTTTGAAAGTGAACGCGTGCATTCTAGTACTATTTTTACCCGAATTAAAATCTTAGGAATGACAGGATTAAAGAATCAAAGCTCTAATTGGAATGTTATTAGATTCTTGTTATTAGATAGAATTATATATCAAATTTAAAATTTAATAGATTAGATATTTATGCATTGAAAGAATCTAAAGATATCATAGCATCTATACATTTTACTAATATCCATCTTGTATCGTTGCCGTTTCCTTTATTAAAAAATTAATACACACCGATTCTCTGACATTCCATCCTTCCAAGAAAATTCTTCCTAATGGTTTATTATCCACAAATATCATTTATTTTTGTCGCCATCACATACTCAAGCAAGGCACCAGATATTTTCAAATTAAAACCCAATCAAACAAGATAAAGACTTCCCTTCCATTGATAGAGGCTTCATTTACATTTGCTCCTAACCATTTACATGATTAAAACTTTATAATGGTTCTTTCTACGATAACCCATGTAAAAGAATATATTTATCCAATAGGGAATGAAGAAGTCTGATCTTTGGGAAGTATATGCCCATTAGGGTCGAAAGAGTTAAGGAACTATGTAAACATTCTCACAAAGAGGAAATTCATTAGATTTAATGGAATAAACTTTGCCTATGTTTGTCTCGAGCCATGTAATTATTACCTTTCTTATGACTTTCGTATTTTCACCAACCACTGGGAATGTATCAGAAAGAGATGAATTACGGGGAGCAAAGTTGGAAGAAAAGAGTCAGATATACACAGAGGAGGGACGTGGATTCCTGAATAGAAAGACACACAGAGACGGTGCAGTCAGGGGTTCTATAAAGTTTAAGAGTTGTGTGGGAGATAGCTGGTTTGTTGAGAGGCTGTTTTGATATTTTGACATCTTAAAGAATATATTAGCTCTTCCTAACAAAACCACATTATTTAAATCATAAAAAAAAAACTTGTATATAAAAAATCCGAGTCAATTGACAGGTTTTCAAACCAAATACGCTATTTCATATATACCCTGCTGTAATTGGTGATATCTTGGAGTGGAACAATCATTTGTCCCAAAGTGCAATAGTACATGGAAAATGCATGAAACCATGATGACAATGAATATCACATTCTTCTAAAAAACTGCGTTGAACATCTAGACTATCTATAATCTTCGTTTTTATTTCACATTTTAAAACTGGCATCATTAATATTTTTATTATAGAATTCTTATCGAATAATCAATAGGCTGATATTTCAACTCTTAATTACATCTTATGTGTCTACATAAATATTGGCTTATAATATTATAAATGTGGGCTCTAAATGCAAAATAAATAGATGTTTATAAAGTTCGGAACATTTATTCGTCCAAAATATGTGGGCTGCCACATCAAAATTGCAATATGAGGTTAACTGCACACTAGACAGTAGAACTATCCAATTCTATCTTTGCATAAAGCACATTGTAAAGTTTCACTCCTTTATATTAAGTATAAATAACAGCAATAAAAATATAAGAATCAAGATAATGATGGTAAGATATTTACTTACCTTATGGTAATTTTTGTAACTTTTAACAGCAAAACATGTAGAAGCAATACAGGCTTCCTAGACTGCTTTCTTGTAGTTAGACGAATAATTAAAACATCTCAATTCTCACCGATAAATGACTAAGGAATACAGTTTTACTCACGGAAAACTATCTCAAGTTGTTACCACACATTCCCCTAGAATAAAAAAATGCTTTTGAAAAAAAAATCCTTTATGTAAAATTAAATAATACAGTATGTTCATTAATTATTGTCGGAGTTTCCGTACCTCATAACTTACGAATAAAAAATATTACGCAAAAACCGATTACGTATTCGTAAATTACAACTCAATGATTTTTATTAATGATATTAAAGTGTAAAGCTTGCACAATTTACACTTTGTAGGCATTCAGCTGAAGGCGATTATGTATTCGTAAATTCGCTGAACAAATTTTGACTCGAATTGAGGATGATGAAAATTACCTTCGGAAATGGTTCTTCAGTGACGAATCCACTTTTCATGTGTCAGAAAAAGTGAATAAACATAACTGTAGAATATGGGGCTCGGAGAACCCACACGATTATCGAGAATTGGAAAGAGATAGCCAAAAGGTGAATGTTTGGTGCGCTTTATCACATACTGAAGTTACTGAACCTTTCTTCTTTGCTGAAACACCAATACACTCCGTAACATGCCTTGACATGCTGGAGATGTATGCGGTTCCTCAGATGCAGCAACATCAGCCAGATGTGATATTTCAACAGGATGATGCACCCCTACATCGGGGCATGATTGTACGTGACTTTTTAGACGAGAACTTTCCCGAAAGATGGTGTGAAAGAGGTGGACCAATCCCATGGCTTCCGAGATCACCAGATATAACACCGCTGGACTTCTTTCTACGGGGGTTTCTCACGAACATTGTGTACAAGACCTCTGTGCCCTCTCTTGATGAACAGAATTGCTACTGCGATCCAAAATGTTACCCCGCAAATGCTGGAAAACACTTGGAGGGAAATCGAATTTCGTCTCGATGCGTTACGAGCCACGAAGGGCAGCCATGTGCAAATTCATTAATCGTTTTAATATCATTAATAAAATTCTTTGAGTTGTAATTTACGAATACGTAATAGGTTTTTGCGTAATATTTTTTATTCGAAAGTTATGATGTACGGAACCCCGACAATAATTAATGAACACCCTATATAATTGAATGAGATTTTGTTTTTAGATGTGGAATTTAGGGAAAAGTAACTCTTCATTTAAAGTCAAAACAATATTAATTTCTTCAAGCTTTATTAATATAGGTTGGAGTTCAGAACTCAAGACCGATGAAGAATAAAAGGTTTTAATCTTGTAAATATTTTGAGTAAGAGTGAAGTGATATACGCTGCCATTTAGGACGTATATAAACAATTAAAATGATCAGGAAAGAAGATTAAATCGCCTTTCTGGTTTTTTCAATATCAAGTTAACTCATCATTCACCAGTATTATCTTGTCATTTCCTGTTCTCTATCTGACGAAAACCGGAGGCAGAAAAAATATCGCGATTTTAAGCTTATTTAAAGTTATGTCATCTGGCAAGATTAAAATTTTATCCCACATTAAGTCCAAAAACTGTAGAAATTCACGTTTAAGGTTTTTCTTGCATCCATTTTTTTAAATTGAAGTCCTCAAAACACTAAATTTTAATCTAATAGCTTTAAGGATGTCTAATTTTCGCAATTAAAGCAATTTTACAATCTGCAATCTTTCTGCATTCATCGTACCTCTTAAATTTAGAGAATAATAAAGATATTTTAAGAAAATATATCATTATCACGAAATGCATGTTTTTGACCTGAACAGGATCAACAAAAAAAGCAATTATTGCATTAAAATAGTTCAAGCCATAAATGCGCATTGATATGATCGAGACACGAGGTAGGAATACCTATTTTATGACTATACCCAAAGAAAAAAAATGCACTTTTCTTGATCTAAATATGCTAGCTGAGGAATCCTCTGCATGGTAAAGCTCAAAGGGTATGGCGTACATCTAATAATAAAAAAAAATATTGACAATTGTGATTAAACAAATATATATCTATGGTTAATCATCATTAACAAATTACATCCTCATCAAGGGATAATTTTCAAAGAAAAAAAGGATGTCTTCAAAGTTAGTAAATACTTATAATTTAATGTCCTGAATTGCCCTTTGTCTTAATGTTTTTAAAGCTTTCTATTTACATATAGTTTATTACAATGGATGAAGAAATGCCATGTTGACAATTTTGCTAGTCAGTGAAATTTTATGCCATGTCAACAATAATAGATTTACTTATATTTTAAAATAATTTTAAAACCAAACTAATTACAATATTCTAGATTAAAGTTAGTTAAATAGCAATGCAAAATTGAACGGCAGAAAAAAATCATTGTCAAAGCCACATCTGTCAAATTCCTCTGTTTCCGGACATTAAAATTCAGTGTTATTTCAATTACGTTATCATTTTTCATTTGAAATGAACGATTCAATCTTAGGCAGATCGGAATTCAAATTATCGCCATAACAGGAATAAATAACTGACGTAAGCCTATTAATAAATAACTGACGTAAGCCTATTAATAAGTAACTGACGTAAGCCTATTAATAAGTAACTGACGTAAGCCTATTAATAAGTAACTGACGTAAGCCTATTAATAAGTAACTGACGTATGCCTATTAATAAGTAACTGACGTATGCCTATTAATAAATAACTGACGTATGCCTATTAATAAATAACTGACGTATGCCTATTAATAAATAACTGACGTATGCCTATTAATAAATAACTGACGTATGCCTATTAATAAATAACTGACGTATGCCTATTAATAAATAAGTGACGTAAACCATTAATAAGTAACT